>NW_027528369.1:4771982-4809731 GCF_008692635.1 Crocuta crocuta | reverse complement strand
TTCTCTCTTTCATGGATGCTGTTAAGTCTCTCTAGTCCTCCCTGGTCTCTGTCTCTGCACTGTAACCAGGGAGCTTTGAAAAAACAAGAACCTTATTCTTTTCTTGCTCATAATTTTTGGAAGGCTTTGCATTATTCTTAGAATAAAGTGTGAAATCCTTCGAGGAGCTTCTAGGTGTCTGAATCATCCCCCTACCTATGCCTCATTGACTCGGACTCCCTCCTGCACCACTGAGCTCCCATCTCCCGCCTTCGCTCTGCTCCTCAACTTGCCCCTCCTGCTCCAAGACTTCTGGTGCTGTGCCCTCTGCCCTCCTCTCCTTCATGTCCCCTTTCCCCTTTGCCTAGTTAATGCCACTCATCTTTTGTAGCTCTTAGCTCATGACTTCAAGGAAGTCTTTCCTGAACCCTTGGTGTGGCCGATCCCACTCTGCTCTCTTAGACTCCCTGTGCTTTCTCCTTCCCAAAACCTGCGACAGTCTGTGAGAATGTATTTGTGTGACTCGGTAACCTGTCTCCCGGTAACACTGGGACCTCTTAAGAGAGTATGAATCAACCTGTTTGACCCAGCAGTGGCTGGCATATAGCCCGCTGCGTGGTAGTGCTCAGTGAACATCTGAACAGATGCGTGAGAAAGGGGAACTATGTGGATCTACCTCTTAAAGTCCAGATTATCATCCAGTCACTGAAAATGAGACAGACTTAACCAGAGGCAGATGTGCTAAATGAATTCAGCTATTTTGTAGTTGGAGCAGAATATAAAGATGAATTTTGTTATGCCCCAGGTCACAGAGGCAGTTAATATCAATTGATAATGATTAATTAGTAAATACTGGGCTTTTTTTTAAAAGAAGAGTTTTTTTAATTAAAAAAAATTTTTTAAATGTTTATTATTTATTTTTGAGAGAGAGAGATAATGTGAGTAGAGGAGGGGCAGAGAGGGAGACACAGACTCTGAAGCAGGCTCCAGGCTCTGAGCTGTCAGCACAGAGCCTGATGTGGGGCTTGAACTCACGAACCGCAAGATCCTGGCCTGAGCCAAAGTCAGATGCTCAACTGACTGAGCCACCCAGGTGCCCCAACCAGGCTTTGTTTTAAGAACATGACCTGGACTCTTATTTTATCCTCACTGTCACCTTCGGCGATATCATCATTACTATACAGGTTTGTCCAATGATAACACTGAGGCAGAGAGATGTCAACGGCCTCCGCCAGGACTCACGGGGAGACAGTGGCAGAGCCATAAACTGAACGCAAGAAATCTGGCCTGTGTTCTTAGACCCCAGTCTGTTGCCTCCTGCTGAGGGAAGTAAACATCTTAAAAAAGAAAATACAGAGAAGAAACCTAGGACACAAAGGGGAAAAAAAAAACAAAGAAATGGAAGGGGAGGAGCGGTAACAAGTTACTGCAATAGGAACAAATTTTCAGAAATAAACTTTCAAATTCTGTTAATAATGATCCAGAGCCTAATGAACATTTACTATGTGCTTACTGTGTGCCCGTGCCCGTGCCACAGGAGCTTTTCAAGCATCTTCTTATTTCACCCTTCCAATGACCCTGTGAAGCCGGTACTACTGTTTTCTCCATTTTTCTAGGGCAGAGTCAAGGCCCAGCAAGGCCATGGGACTTGGGCAAGGACCCGAGACTGGCACATGACAGAGGAGGGGCTGAAGCCAGGGCCACCTGACTGACATCAGAGCTGCCTCTCTGACATAAGGGGACGGGGTAAGTGTAAACACAAATCACCGACACTCACAAATGATGTCTAAGAGGGCTGCGTCATGGAGACTTGCGCGCTTATTCTGAAAGAGAAGACAAAGTATTGAGTGAACGTGGGGATAGTTGGGTTCTGCTCCATTTACGGCACATTTCTGGGTTGCTTAGAACGGGTGTCACCCGTCTCTGCTCTCTTGCCAAGTGGCAGACACACCTGGCTCACTCACGCACTCTCCACTCTTCCCCCTCTAGGGTCTACTCCTCCTTTATCACTTTCAACTTCCTGTTTTGTTTTTTAATCAGCTGTATCCCTCTAAACTTCCTCCACGTCAGGGCACGACTGACATTCAGAGTGTGGAGGGCTGTCCTAGGGTGTTAAGGAACATTCTGGTCTCTGCCCCACAGGAGACAGTAGTATTCCCACAGGTCTGACGACCAAAAATGTCTCCAGACACTGGAGGCGAAATCGTCCTAGTTGAGAACCACTGCTCTATACGTGTACGTATGTGCATATTATATATTGTTTTTCAACGTTGTACATAAAGATCTAGTTTATCTTCTTTAATGGCTGAAGAATACGTTGTTCCGTGGACGTAACATTATTTATTCTCCTATGTTTAGCGGTTTCCCAGTTTTTGTTTTTTAAACAAGGCTACTTAACATCCTTATTTATGTATAAATATTTGCATGTTTGTACCTAAGTATATGAATATCACTTATAATACATATATACCTTCTCGTTTTTTAAAAAAAAACATTTTTTAACATTTATTTCTGTGAGAGAGAGAGAGAGAGAGAGAGAGAGCCCAAGCAGCGGAGGTGCAGAAAGAGAGAGGGAGACCCAGAACCCAAAGCAGGCGCCAGGCTCCCAGCTGTCAGCACAGAGCCTGATGCAGGGCTCAAACCCACAAACTGCAGGATTATGACCTGAACCAAAGTTGGACGCTTACCCGACTGAGTCACCTAGGTGGCCCTACCTCCTTGATTTTTATTCATTTTTCTATATAAATCTCCCACAGTGCAATTGCTGGATCCTAAAGCATATCTATTTAAAAGTGAATGAGGGAAGAAGGTACAGGAATATGAAAGTTCTTTGTATATGCTTGTAACTTTTCTGAAAATCTGAAACTGTTTTAAAACAAAAAGTTAAATATATGTGAAAGGGGGGGGTCTCTTTCCATACAACTTTACCAACACATCTGAGTATTATTTTTTCATCTTTGACAATCTGATAGGTAAAAAACGAATATGCCTCATTATTTTAACTTGTATGGACTGCATTTTCCCCCATAGTGGTCACTTTCTTACTGATATGTAGGCATTCTTTGGAAGTTGAAAAAGCCAATGAAAAACTAGGTTCTTCCTCGCTGTAGTACACAGGCCACAACCCTTCATGGCTTAGCAGCTGCACTAAATTTCTTTTAGACTCAAAAAAGGAAGTGGGGTGCCTGGGGGCCTCAGTCAGTTAAGTGTCTGACTCTTGATTTTGGCTCAGGTCATGATCTCACAGTATGTGAGATCAAGCCCTGCTCTGGGCTCTATGCTGACCGTGTGGAGCCTGCCTGGGATTCTCTCTCTCCCCCTCCCCAACTTGTGCTCTCTTGAAATAAATCAATAAAAATTGATAAAAAAGAAAACCTTTGGGGTGCCTGGGTGGCTCAGTCAGTTGAGCGTCTGACTCAGGTCATGATCTCATGGTCTGTTGAGTTTGAACCCCACATTGGGTTCGCTGCCGTCAGTGCAGAGCCTGCTTCAGACCCTCTGTCCCTCTCCCTCTCGGCACCACCCCAGGTAATGCTCTCTCTCTCTCAAAACATTAAAAAAAAAAAAAAAACTTTATTAAAAAATATTATTAAAAGAAAAAACCAAAGGGGCTGCATGATGCTTAAGGTATATCATTTTGAGCACTGTTACCTCACAGAGCAGAACCAAGTCCTGAACGAGAGATTCCTTTCTCTGCCGGAAGTTTACGGTCTGCAGTTGATTTTCGGACAAAAAATCCCAGGCTTTGAGGATTGTCATCATTTTAGTCATTGGGATTTTCAAGATGGTCCTCTTGATAAATTCTGCAACAGTTTCATCCATCTTTTTGGCACTTTAATAAAAGCAAAAACAGCACAGCAAAGTATTAATTAATTAAGTATTAATATCAAAGTTTAACTCAACTGAACTTTTCATATATGTTTAGCCAGGATTTTGATTTGTAGGTCAAACACCCAAACATTTACCTTTTATTTCAGGCACTCTGCAGAGAGTGTTTCAAAAGGAGGATTTGATTCTTTTCTCCTTGAGCTACATATTTAAATGGCTTTGGAGGTTTTAAAAATTAGTGCTCCCTCTCCTTGACAGGCTAGAGTATTTTTGATCTTTTGATGCGAACAACACGTAAATCATTCATTCATTTACTGATTCACGTAATAGAATCTGAGCACCGATGCGTTCCAGGCACTTTGGTAGACACGGGGGAGAGATATATCTTTAACCTAAAAGCCAAAAATCCTGGGGCGCTTGGGTGGCTCAGTCAGTTAAACATCAGAATTTGGCTTATGTCATGAGCTCACAGTTTGTGAGTTTGAGCCCTGCATCGGGCTCTCTGCTGTTAGCACAGAGCACACTTCAGATCCTCTGTCCGCCCCCTTCCCCTGGCTCCTGCCCTGCTCATTCTCTCTCTCTAATAAATAAATATAAACTTAAAAAGAAAAAAGACAAAAATCCCTATTAGTGTGAGCATCCATTCTAGTGGGGAGAGAGGGGCAACAAGAAAATCACAAAACGTGTTAAAAGTGGTAAGTTCTCCAGAGAGAACGGAGCAATGTTAGGAAACGAAAGGTAGTTAAAGTGGAGCAAGCTGGGAAGGAGGTGGGGAAGGTGGGGGTAGTGCAAGTAGGCCTCATACAGAAGGTGACATTTCAGCCTATACTTGGAAGAAAGAGTGAGCCACGTGGCTAGTTGGTGAAAGCACTTGCTAGGCAGAGGGAACAGCAAGTGCAAACGCCCTGGGGTTTTCAAGGAACAGTGAAGGATGTGAAGGATGCCTCCGGTGAGGCCAGAGTGGAGAGTAAGGAGGCACAAAGGAGGTAATGAGGTCAGAGAACATGGAGGGCCCAGGGGTCACAAGACACTGGTTGATAGACACTGGCTGCTGGAAGGTCCTGAGAAAAGGTGGGATATATTCCTGTTTAGGTTTTCTCGCAGGATCAATCTGGCTACTGTCTTGGAGGGGGTGGAGGGTGGAAGCAGGAAACCAGGTAGGAGGCTGCTGCAATGCAGGTAGGAGATGATGCGGGACCGAGGAGGGGGGCATGGGAAGAGGTCAGATTCTGGATATGCTTTTAAGAAAGAGCCCACAGGACTTCCTCATGAACTAGATGTGGGGTGCGAGGGAAAGAGGGATCAAAGGTGATACCAATGTTTGTACCAGGCAGCTGCAAGAACAGAGTCACTATTAATTACCTGAGTTGGGGAAGACTGGAGGTGGGGGCAGAGGAAAGCTCAAGAAGGCTGTTTGGAACATGGACATTTTAAGGCTAATTGTTAGGCTCCAAGAGGAGATACTGGTAAACAGTGGGATGTATGAGTCTAGAGGACACGTAAGAGGTGGAGACGAAGAGGATTGCAGTCTCTTTCTCATTTAAGACGTTACCAATTAACATAGTGCTGCTACCTCACTTTTCCTGCCCGGTGCATGACAGTGAGATTCTTCAGCTGTCTCTTCAGCCCCCAGTCTGGTATGGCTCCCTCAGCAACAGACAAGGGCAATGACCTTTGGGAGCATCGCACAGTAGCTATCGTACAGCTGTGGCACTGGGAAGGGGGTTTCTGAGACCTTCTGGGTCAAGGGGGACAGCGGATCTCAACCCTGTTACTTCATTTGAGGACACTGACAGGCATCTTCCCCCTGCCCCCCATTTTAAAATACGGTACAGAGGGGTGCCTGGGTGGCTCAGTTAGTTAAGCATCAAACTCTTGATCTTGGTTCAGGTCGTGGTCTTGTCTTTTGTGGGTTTGAGCTCTGTGTTGGGCTCTGTGCTGGCAGCATGGAGCCTGCTTTAGATTCTCTCTCTCCCCTCACCCCCTCTCTTTCTCTCTCTCTTTCTCTGCTCTTCCCCCACATGTATGCAGGCATGTTCTCTCTCAAAATAAATAAACTCAAAAAAACTATGGCACATAAAAACCAAGCATGGTTTCTCAACAAAGATTAAGCAAGATATCTGCAGAATTTAAATATTAATTCTCTGCCTATCTTGCAAGAAAGAACATATAAACCTTGGTGTACATATTTAAGAAAAGAAGCTAGAGTCAGTCTGTCAATCTCATCTGCTTCCACCACGCCTATGAGATTAGCAAGGACAAAAAGAGAAGTATCCCTCTACAGGAATCAGGTTTGTGACTCATTGCTACCACTTGAGTGTTTGCTTAACATTGCACATAATCTATTACCATTGTCTACTTCCAAAAAGATACTAACAGTCGATAGGATTTTAGGAAGATACTGAAAACAATAGTTACCAAAAAAAAAAAAAATAATAACTATTAGGAGTCATTTAGAAAGAGAAAAATAATTAAGAACAGGAGAAAAGAATCAAGATCATGAAAATTGAGTTTGTTTTCTTGTTTGGATACAGGAGCAACCTACCTTAATGTCAACACTAAAATCCTCACCATGGTCTATAAGGCCCTGTGTTTGCTTCTTGCCTCCCTCCCTATCATCTATCACTCTCTCTCTCTCTCTCTGGCTTTCTGAACTCCAGCTTCATTGGCATTTATTTCCTCTAGTACAGAAGGATACTTCCAGAGAAAGCGCATTGCACCTGCACTTACCCCTGCCTAGAACGTTCAGGTTCATCTTCACCTGGGTATCTCTTGTAATTTAAGTTTCAGCTCAGATGGCTTCTACTGAGAGAGACTTATTCTTGACCACCCATTCTTTTTTTTTTTTTTTTTAAGTTTACTTATTTTGAGAGACAGACAGAGAGAGGGAGGGACAGAGAGAAAGAATCCAAGCTGTCAGCGCAGAGCCCTACTCACGGCTTGAACCCACGAACGCTGAGATCATGACCTGAGCTGAAACCAAGAGTTGGACGTTTAACTGACTGAGCCACCCAGGTACCCCTCACCACCCATTCAAAAGGGATCTCCCCACTTTCCATTGCTTATTGTCTTTATAGAACTATCTAACATGATCTTGCTTATTGATTACGGTTTTAAAATATTGAGCCACTGGAGTAGCAACTATGTTTGCCTTATTTATGGCTATATCCTTAAATGATAAATACACGTGGAATGAAATGTTAGATATTCTCGGTATGCAGTGTGCTTGAGGAGATAACCTGGGAAGAAATAGCGTTCCAACAGTCAGTGATATATCAAAGGAACTTCTCCCATTGAAAACGTCGGCGGTGGGGGGTAGGCTTATAAAAATGCATTCCCAGGGCTCCATCAATTTGCACTGGGTGTGGGGGAGGGGGTGGACTGGGGCACCCAGCTGCGCGTTGAGAGCTTGCATTTTTAGAATGCTTCAGAAGATTCTTAATTTTGAGTAGTTTGCAAAATGCCATTCTACAGACTCCTGGTAGAGCATTCAGTCTCACTAATGAAGCTGGTAAACCTCTGAGCAAACTCTCCCGATTCCCTGTGACTAATTTCTTTATGCTTCTAGCTCTTAGCAGCACAGTGCCGGTCACGCGCAAACACACACACACACACACACACAGCAGCTCAAGACATAGATATTTGTTGAACGAATGCATGACAAAAAAGAGCCCTGTTATAGATCTACATGGAAAGGCCAGCACCCGGGCATCAGGAAAAGTACTAAAAGCTCATGGGCGGAAAATAACGGAAGCCAAGGCTGATTTAAAAAATCAAAACACCAACTCCCAGGACAGCACCAACCCCAGGACCGGAGAGCAAAGTGACCCGCCACGTGACAGCCGGCGGAGGCTCCGGAGCTGACGTACTTTCTAGTTAGGCCCCGCCCCACTGCGGGCGGATGTGACGTCACGGACGGTACCACGGCCCTCCCTCATCCCGGTCCCAACTGTAGTCCCCCACCTCTTGCCCGAGGCCAAGCGCCGATCCCGCACCTTGAGACGTGTGGCAGTCGCGGAAAAGTCGCCCCACAAGCCTGGGAGGGGGCTNGCCCCCGTCCCCCCCCGCCCCTCCTTCAAAGCCACCAATCGCGGTTCCCGTCGCCCTCCAGCCCCGCCCCCGCCCCCCCGGGCGCTCTCTTTGGACTGTACCGTAGGCGCAGGGAGCGGCGTCGGGGAGCCGCAGGGCTGAAACTCGCCAAGTCCTCGCATCGCTCTTGTCAGTAGAGACCATTCGTTAAGTGCAGTTAACCTCGGCCACCAAGTCTGGCTTGTGGCTTCCGTTTGCTGGTTTGAGGCCCTGCCGTGCCTCGGTGCGCTCGCTCTCCCTCCCCCCCCCTCCGCGCCCGCAGATGGGCCCGTCCAGGCCGGTGGCGCATGCGCCTCAGAGGACGGGCGCCGCAGGGGGCCGAGCCGAGCCGAGCCGGGTCGGCTGTGGAGGGCGAGAGGGACTTGGCCGCCAGGAGCTGCTCCGGCTCCAGCGCCCGCGCCGCTGGCCTTTGGATGAAGAGTCCTCGCTGCTGACTGTCGCTTCAGCCCTCCCTGTGTGGCCGCGAGTCCGGTGAGTCTCGGGAGTCCCGGCCGTTCCGAGCAGCGCTCTCTTCTTGGCCGCGGTGTCCGGGGAGGCCGCGGGACACGCACCTGTCCCTCCGCCCGTGCCCTGCTCGCCCCCGCCCCGCCGTGTCCCTTCCAGCCGCTGTCGGAGGTTGGGACCTGGGAGGTCCGGTCCCTGGTCCTCGGGGCGGCCGTGGCTCCCGCTGCTCCGAGGCCGACCACGGCGCCGGGCGCTTTGCCGACGTAGCCGGAGGTGCGTCCCGGGCTCCCCGCCCGCAGGCAGCTGCCGAGGACGCGCTGGTAGTTTAGAGCATGCTTTGGTCTAGACCTTTCAGTCCTTGCTGCAGCCTGTGTCGCCCCTCGCGAGCCCAGTCACCTGGTGGGGAGGGGGTCCTCCCCTCCTTGAGCCTCGGCTTCCACGCCTGTAAAATGGGTACAACCCATCGCATCGACAGTTACAGCGTTTGACATTGAGCGGTGGGCTCTCAATGAATTGTATGATTATTATTGTGACCACCTAGGAGTTTAGAATTTGCACGTAGCTGCACATCTCAGCGGCAGTAAGAGCTGCCGCCAGTCTGTCTTGGGAAGCGAGAAATCAAGGAGCTCCTCAGCACACTTTCCAAGGAAAGTTAGACATTCAGATGCCTTTTTGGGGGCTTAGAAGTTACCGTGCTTGTAGGTTCCCAATAGGTGCTTGCTGGAGAGTCTTAAGTAAACCCGCGTTCTGGAAACCTTCATTTAAAATCTTAAATGCATAAAAGAAGTTTGCGCTGGCAAAGGAATTCTCTTGTGACTCCCGTGTATCTCCTTTCCTGCACGTGTTTAGGTTGTTTAAAATGAGCCTCGCTCATTTCTATCCTTTCTTTTTGTTGTTGTTAACTATGTTGAGGTGTGAACCAATTCTCAGTTTTATAATAACCCCAAATTCAACGTTTGGCAAGCATTTATTGGGCATTTACTATGTGCATTTGCAAGAACATTCCCTCACTAGCCTGTGTGTTCTTTGAGGTATATGGACTGCTTTTTTTTTTTTTTCTTCTCTGAAATTCAGGTGGTTTAGCAGAATGCCCAGTGCCTACTGAGTGCTGATGAGTGTGTTTCCATTCCTTGGGAAGCTGTGTGGTGGAACTTAAGAGCCCTGTGGATTTTTTCCCCAGGCAGCCCAGGGGTTCCTCTCCGAAGCAGTGGGCCGTGGTGTGTATTTGGGAGTACTTGTCACTCAATAGCAGATGTTTAGGTTTGGTCTCTGCGTAACTGGGGTAAATAGAAGACTGTAGGGTAGGCGGTGCACTGCTGTGTCCGCTACCTCTGCTGAGTTTGGTGCATAGTTTGATGTAGTTGGAGAAACACTAATTTAACTGATTTGAGTGCTTTCTGAAAAGTAGGCCTTAAAAAATACATGTTTTAGAAAGCATTACGTATTTATTAAGTTTACAGTTTTTTCTGGAGAACAGATTCTTCAAACTCTGAACAAGGGACTTTTCTAGATTTGTTTTTTGTTTTACTTTTTGAATGCTTATTTATTTTTGAGAGAGAGTGAGAGAGCTAGCGAGCATGGGAGCAGAGGGGGGCCAGAGAGAGAGGGAGACACAGAATCCAAGTAGGCTCCAGGCTCTGCACTGTAAGCACAGAGGCCAATGTGGGGCTCCAGCTCATGAACTGTGAGATCATGACCTGAGCCCAGGTCGGACGCTTAACTGACTGAGACACCCAGGCACCCCTGTTTTTTGTTTTATTTTTTAAAAATTTTGTAATGTTTTTATGTATTTCTGAGAGAGAGACACACACACACACAGCGTGAGCAGGGGAGGGCCAGAGAGAGAGGGAGATATAGAATCTGAAACAGGCTCCAGGCTCTGAGCCATCAGCCAGAGCCCGATGCGGGGCTCAAACCCACGAACCCCAAGATCATGACCTGAGCCGAAGTCAGATGCTTAACCGACTGAGCCACCCAGGCGCCCACCCCCACCCCGTTTCTGTTTTACAATGACATTAGAAATTGCAGCTGTGGTGTGAATTTCTTTCTGGTGGAGCCACAAAACAGCAAAATCTTTTGAAAGAAAACACAAGTGGCATTAAAATAGGGAGTTTCCTCCTTGTGATTATAGATTTGCTGAAGTGTTATTAAGATGCTTACTCCTTTTTCTTTACTAGAGGTCATGCCATGTATTGCTTACCTCTTGGCTTATGGTTTGAAAACTGTGCCATCTGGTGGTTGAAATCTATCATGGAATACTCCTTAGGAAAGTTTTACCTCCGTCTTGGTGGAATCAGGTGAACGACTAAAATAAGACTGTGATCTTTACGTCTTTAGTGAGAGTACCGTACTGCTCTGACCTCCCAGCTTACCCCCAGGTAAAAGTTAAAATTGCTGTGCAGGGGCCAGTCACCCGGTTGTTGTCACAGCTGAACATTTAATTTTAAGAGTTTCAGCGTCTGTTTTAGTATACATGTGTGCATACTTAAGGCAGTGGGTGGAGTTGGGTAGGCAAGCACTGTTAACTGTGACAGGTTAACCTTCTGGTGTTTTCTAAATGCCAGTGTAAAGGTGCGACTGCAGTTTTGTGTATAAATAGTACCAGTGTGAATGGAATGTATTCCTTTTTCTTACTGCAAGCAGGCACACATGAAGTCTTGTCACAAATGAATATTCCCCTCACCTTTGTTTCATCAGTGCTGCTGATGTTCATGATGACTTTGGCATTATCCTTTTGAAATTCTTTTGTGTTTTCCTAGCAGTGACAGGTTTTTATCCATTGTGAATTTCATTTCTGGAAGTAGGTTAAAATCTTATAAAAATATAAGTTTAATTGTGAACTTATATTTGAGAAGAAACTGACGAATGCAGTGCAGAAATACATTCTGTGACATCCTTAACTGACGTAGCCAGTCTCTTTGGGGTACTTTTAGACAGACAGATAACCGAGAACTTCCCAAAGCAGCTTGCTTCATTGTTGGACAGCTCCAGGGAGGTGACATCTGCCTTTGTTAAGGGTCCTGTCCTCAGAAACACCTTGGAAACAGCATTGCAAATTCCATTCAGTCTTTCCTATCATGTGATGAGCAATTTCAGATATTTTGCATATGTCACACTCTCTGCGCACTGTTTCAGATACTCCCACATATGTTATTTTAAACCTCATGACCACTCATACAGGTCAAGAGCTAATTCAGTTTTATGGAAGAGACTTAGGTCAGATTAAGTAACCAAAGTGTTATAACTTATGGACAGATAAGTCCACAACTTTTGCCTTCAGATCCGTTATTTCTCCTGCTGAACTAGGTTATTCCTTTTATCTGTCTGCTTTGATGGGAGCGTCCCTAAATTGCTAAATATTCCCAGTTTCATTATTGGGTTCCTGAGAAGTTTTAGAGTCAAAGCCATCTTAATTCTGAGCACTCTCTCCAGGAATATTCACATATGTCTGGATGAATACAGTATTGTTCTTTTTGTTGAGGTAGACAGACCCTCTATTTCTAGTAATGCAGGATAATGTTACATTGACTTCTTTGGAACCCACAATTAGTGCCTGTTGAACTTGTAGTCAACCAGAGGCTCTTTGGGAAATAGTTTTTCCCATCTGAATTTATTTCATCCACAAACTGCTGGGAAGTTTTCTGTTTTGAGCATAGGAATAATTTGTCCCGGTTAGAGATGCCATTGGGTAGTCACTCTGCCACTTACTATGTGACCTGGGACTTATTTTTGATATGAAAATGTGAGTAATGCATACTTGAAGTACAAAAAGGCAATTTCTTATGGTTCCACTGAATTTACACTTACTGGAAGGATTAGAAGACTTGTACCTACTGTGTGTTAAGTGTTTAAAAACTTATTTTATACACTAATCATGTAGATTCATTGCTTTGAAGGATTTTTAAAAGTAAGAATATGGAATATACATTTAGTTTTCTTCAGCTCACAAATTACTTTGAGTTATAGTAATGTTAATTAGAATAGGCTTTTATTTTTTATTTTTTTAAATTTGTTTTTGAGAGAGAGAGAGAGAGAGCGAGAGCTAGAGAGCACAAATGAGGAAGGTATGGCTCAGTCGGTTAAGCGACTGACTTGGGCTCAGGTCATCATCTCACAGTTCGTGGGTTTGAGTCCCGCGTTGGGCTCTGTGCTGACAGCTCAGAGCCTGGAGCCTGCTTCGGATTCTGTGTCTCCCTCTCTCTCTGCCACTCCCCCACTCACACTCTGTCTCTCTCTCTTAAAAAAATTTTTTTTGAATGGGGGAGGGGCAGAATGAGAGGAAGACACAAAATCTGGAGCCGGCTCCAGGCTCCCAGCGGTCAGCACAGAGCCTGACATGGGACTCGAATCTGCGAACAGCGAGATGATGAAGTCTGATGCTTAACCGACTAAGCCAGCCACCCACGCGCTCTAGAATAGGCTTTTAAAGATGACTGCTGGAAGATACGAGCACTCACACTGAGTGTTGTAGGAACAGTGGCACGGTTTTGTAGCTGTGCTCTGTGCACTGCTCCTGAGAGTGTGACAGTACACCTGTGTAAGCACCAATGGGAGGCGAAGCCAGCTGGATGCTGGAAGGGGGCATGGGTACGGGGTGGGTAGAGGGAAGGAAGAAAGGGGTAGCTCACTAAAAAGATAGGGTGGAGGAAAGGGGGGATAACTGGTAAAGCGAGGAATTTGTTAGACAAGGGATTCAGTCAGTATTTAGAGCTGTAGATTAAGAAGTAGTAGCTTAGCTTTTTACCAAGAAGAATAGGAAAAGGAAACTATGTGAAACGATTTGCTTCTTTGACATAGTTACGTAGGATAAGTAAGTAGAAAGGAAGTTATCTTATTGGTACTCTGGCTGGGTCTGCAGTGGCATAAACTTTTGTAATGGAGGGAGGAAAAATATACATCGTGATAATTATGCATTTCTACTTCTATACAATGTGGATGCATTTGTCTCAGCAGCCAAGTGTCTTCAAAAGTATTTAATTGGCCAAAGAGGTCATTTCAGTACATCATAAGCTTGTTTCCCAATTGTAAAAGCACACATCTGAGGACTAGTTGATAGAAATAGGGAAAAATATTTTGTTAAATAAATTTACAAAATAAAAAGACATTTTCTAGGTGGCTAAATGGTACAACATGAGAGGACTTAAATTGCTAGACTGTAGGAGACCTCGTTTTTCTGAGCAAAAAGATTATGTCATTAAGAAGACTTTGTAGTCAGTGGCAGGCAAACAAAATTTGAACTTGGCTGCATTTCCAGTTTCCGTTTCAGATACTCCAGTACTTAGTTGGGCATAGCGGCCTGGTTTGGGACCTTCCGCTGTGGTATGTGGCCTGTGTACGCATGCGCATGCCCTTAGTCACTCAGTGGTACCGCGATCCACTAGTCTTTTTAGAAGCTGAATTCTTAAATAGTAGGGATAGTGTAATGCTCTGGAATTCTTTGTGTAGTCATTGTTAAGGACTTATTGAGAGTGAAAAGTAGATAGGCAGTTTGAATTTCTCGAACATTTTTGTATCAGCTCTGTTAAGATATAATTTACATTTCCTAAAATTCACCCACCAGTGAATTTTAGTAAAGTGTGTTCAGTGATTTTAGTAAACTGCTATTGCACGACCATTACCAAAATCCCATTTTAAAACACTTTCGTCACGCAGTTGTATTCTTTTGTGCCCAATGGCAAATAATCCTCTCTCTCACTTTCAGGTTTAGACAACCCATCAGCCTTTTTTTCTCTACCATTTTGCCTTTTCTACACATTGCGTGTAAATGGAATCATACAGTACAGTCTTTTGAGTCTGGCTTCTTTCATTCAGCTTGGTGCTTTGAGGTTCATCCATGTTGGTGCCTGCGTCCATGCATTCCTTTTAACTGCTAAATACTATTCCATTGTCTAGACATACTGCATTTATTTACCCAGTTACCAGATTATTGGACATTTGGGTTGTTTCCTATTGGCTATAATGAATAATGCTGTCAACATTAACATACATGTCTTTGTGTGGTGATATGTTTTCATTTCTTTTGGGTAGATTCTTAGGAGTGCACTTTCCGTGGTCAGGGGTCATTTGGTAAGTGTGTTAACTCCTTAAGACACGGCCAAATTGTTTTCCTAAGTGTGTCCTATTTTACATTTTCATTATCGGTGCATGAGATCTGTTTTCTCTGCGTCCTAACCACTGCTTGATATTGTCTGCCTTTTTGATTATAGCTATTCGGGGGGGGAATGTGGTGGTATCTCATTGTGGCTTTAGTTTGAATTTAGTTTGTGACTAATGATGTTCAGCATTTTTTCATGTGCTTAATTAACCATTCTTGTACCATCTTCTGTGAAGCATTTATTCAAATCTTTTGCCCATTTTGGGGGGTCCATTTTAAATGTTGGGCTGGTTTGTAAGCATTCTTTATACGCTGTAGGTAGCAAGTCCTTTTTCAAACAGGGTTTGCAGATATTTTCTCCTAGTCTCTAGCTTGTAGGGTATTTATTTTTTAGAGCAGTTTTAGGTTTGCAGCAAAATTGAGCAGAAAGTACAGAGAGACCCCATGTGCTCCAGCCCCACACATGCAAACCCCCCCACCCATGATGAGCATCCCCCTCTATAGTTGTGTGTTTTTACAACTGAACCTACATTGGCATGTCATTGTCACCCAAAGTGTGGCTTATCTTTTTCTTTCTTTTTTTTTTAAGCATATACATTATGAAATGCTCATGGCGAGATGTGTATTACAATATTATTGACCACATTCCCTGTGCTGTACTTTCCATCCCTGCATCTTTTCATTTTAGTGGTATATTTTTGAAATGAGAAAGTTTTAAGTTTGATAAGATTCTACCAATTTTTTTCTTTTATGAATTGTGCTTTTGACCTAAGAACTCTTTGCCCACTAAGGTCATTATTTTGTTTTTTTCCTTGAACCTTTTAAAAGATGAAAGCGATAATTGGTTCTTTCTTTTGGTACTCTTTTCCAAGTTAAAAAAAAAAAAGAGTAGGCAAATAGTGCTGTATAACTATAGCATACGCTTCAAAATAATGCTTTTCCTTTGACCTTGGCTGCTAAATTTCTACTTAGTGAATTAACCAATTAAATTTAATTTCTGGGATTTATTTCATCATCTTGCTTTCATTGTAGTAATTGAATTTTATGGACAGATCTGCTAAACTAGAAAACTTTTTTTCACTTCTTTTTGTTTCTCTTCGTTGTTTAGTTAGATTTTCTCAGCCAGATGTTAGGAAGAAAACAGTCCATGTTAATTCACACTAATGTGAGACTGATGGGGCTTTAACCCTCTCAGAGGAATATACGTTTTAAAAGGATTAATAAACCAGTTCCCTTATTTTGTAGAATTTCATCTGCACAAAATGAGTTGTAATCAGTTTCAGGAATGTGGAGAAAATAGTTGAAATCAGGCTTGTTAATAGAGGCTGCCTGTTTCTTCTGGAGCACTTCTTTCCAGAGCTGGGCCTCTCTAGAAGAAGTCTTGCTTTTTTCTGAACCTGTAGGTTCTCTGAACACCTGATAACTTGCTGAATCTGTTACATTGCCGGATAAGGAAGCTGAGGCTCAAGTTTAATAATTTGCCTAAGGTCAGCGTTTGTTTCTGATAAAGTGCACTGCAGGTTTTTACTGAAATAGTTTTGGGTCTCACGGACAATTACAGTCACACGTATTCAAGACACTCTTGTATCCACAGGTTGCTCTGCTGTGCTCCATCACCTCCTCCTAAAGATGCATCCTGACTTATCTCCACACTTGCACACTGAAGAATGCAACGTCTTGATTAACTTGCTTAAGGAATGTCACAAAAATGTAAGAGTTCAGAAAAATGACCATAAAGCGAAAATGAAACTTAGGTACAACATAGTGATGTGAAATGTTACCTCCGCTGAGGGAAGGGAATGATCATATAGCGGATCTTAGCTTACTAAAGATTAGTAATTGATGCTTGTGATTTTTCAGATACCGTTTCCTTTCGTGATTAGTAAAAATTAAGCATGGTGGTTTGTTAGGGAACTTTTGAAATGATATGGAACCCATGTTCTTTCAATAAAATACTTTCCTTTTTTTTAACTACAGGATGTTAGACCAATTATTTTAAACGGACTCTTTTGATCATAATGTAATTATTTTAAGAATTTTTAAATATTTTCCTTGATGTCTACCATTCTGTGTTTAAAAGAGATTAAAAACTTTTTTTTTAAATAATTAGATGTTAGCTAGATTTAAATTATGATTGGCCTAATTTGACAGGTTAACTTACTTGATAGTGGAATGGAAGTAAAATTCCATGGTTAAAACCAAAATGGAAAGGAAACACATTTTTGGAATGCATTCAATTAAAGCTGATATTTTTACGGATGACAAACATTGAGTTTTTTCCCATATAATTGATACATGAGACAGTTACCAAGAGCGTTTGTGTTTTTCTTTAACTTTGCATGATGTGCTGTTTTCCTCATGATATTCATAAACTGTAGATGTGTAAAATTATAAAGTTAGTATGTATCATTTAAATGAGTAGAATTTAAAGACTAACAGGTAGTGATCTGTGAAGTTAGATATCTTTGTTCAAAGAACATTGTTGGTGACAATATCCTTTAGGCAAATTCTTTTCAGCGTACACGTAGACACAGAATTGATATTGTAAGTCTTTTTAACGTTACTTTATGGCTGTGCAGTAGTCTCTCATTGAGCTTCTTTTCATGTGCCTCTTGACCATTCGTATAGTCTTTTGCCTATATTTTATTTTTTTTAAAAAACTTATTTATTTAATCATTATTATTATTTTCTTTTGCCCATATTTTAAAATTGAGTCGTTTGCTTTAGTACTGACTTTTTTTCATTCTACAGTCAAGACATTGTCTTGACAAGTTGAAGACATTGTCTGACAAGTGTATTGTGAGTATGTACTCAGCCTGTCATACCCTTTTTCATTTTCTGAAGGTTGTGCTTCAAAGAGCAGTTTCCAAGTTTGATGAAGTCTGATTACCAGGTGGCTTTTTTTTGTTTGTTTGTGAGGACTTTTTGTTTTGTTTTTTGTTTGGATTCTAAGGATCTTTATGTTTCCTGTTCACAAAGATTTTCTCCTATTTTTTCTTCTGAAGGTTTTAGGATTTTAGCTTTGATATTTAGGTTTGTGACCCATTTCAAGTTAATATGTGTGTCTAGGGTGAGGTAGGAGTCTCTGCTTTCCTTTCTCTCTGGGTCTTGTTTCTTCAGTACTGTCCGTTGCAGACACCGTCTTTACCTCCTAAATTATCCTGCTGCCTTTGTCAAAATCAGTTGACCACACGTGACTGGGTCTATTTCTGGGCTCTCTAGTCTCTTCCGCTGATTTATATGTCTGTTCCGAACACCAGTTAGTTCCAGAGTTCTCTTAGTGGGGCCACCTGGGTCCCCTGACCGGTTTGCCCTCTCCTCTGCCCTCACTCACGTCCCACACCGTATCAGAGTGACTGTTCAGATTACGTTCAATCATCGTTTCACTCTACTGGCTCCCTCTGCCGCAGCATAAAATCCCAGTGTCTCCCTTCGTGTTGTTTCAGGGCCTACTTAGCCTTGGGTTTCACACCCTCCTGCCCTCTTTTCCCCTCGCTCCCACGGGCTCCTTTCTGCGGGCGTGTGAGCGCACGCTTCTCTCTCCTGAGGCTGGGTGCTGGCTTTGTCCTTCCTGATCTCGGAGCCCTCCCCACCGGCTCCACTTGCCCGCATGGGACACGGTGTTCCAGCCTCCTCCAGGCGTTATTCTGTAGCCTGTCGTTTCCTCTTCCTTTCCTCCTTTCTTGGCCTACATTCTCCTGGTGTCGTCGCTCTGTACTCCAGTGACACCATACATGGTCCATTTCCTACTTTAAGGTACTTCTCATACTTTTTGGCCTCAGGACTCCTAGACACTCTTAAAAGCTACTGAGGACTCCAAATAACTTTTGTGTATGTGGACTCCAGCTACCGATAGTTATGAATTAGAAATTAAAACTGAGAAATTTTTAAAAAATGTAACTGTATCTAAAAATATAATAATAAACTCAGTGCATGTTAACATAGTAATTTTTCATAAAAAAGATCTTATTTTCCGAAACAAAAGACAGAGTCAAAAGAATGTCATTTCTTTCGGGATGCCTGGGTGGCTCGGTCAGTTAAGCATCTGACTTCAGCTGAGGTCACAATCACAGTTCGTGGGTTTGAGCCTGGCGTCGGGCCTCTTGCTGTCCGTGCAGAGCCAGCTTCGGACCCACTGTCTGCCCACCCCCCAGCTGGTGTGCTCATGTGCACTTTTCTCTCTTAAAAATAAACATTACAAAAAAACCACAAAGAATGACATTGTTTTTGAATTTTTGCAGTTCTCTTTAGTATCTGGCTTAATAGAATATAGGTGGGTCTCCTGTCTGCCTCATGTCTAGTGTTTGGTGATTTTGTCCTCTGTGTGGCCTCTGGAAAATTCTACTGTAGTCTTGTGAGAGAATGACAGTGAGCAAAACAAATAAGATCTTCGATTATTAAGAGAATAGTGCTTACCTTCTACGCCCCCTGGAGAGCTCCTGGGAACTCTTGGTGCCCCTGGACTGCGCTTGAAGAACAACTGCTTTATGGCAGTCACTTTGCTCGTTGGCTCTTCTCTGTGACCGTGTTCTGTGCAAGTAGGGCCCAGGTCCGCCTTCCTCACTGCTGAATCCCTAGTGCTTGTCTTTAAGATGTCGATTGATTGGTCCATTTATTCAGTTACTGGCCCAGGCAGTTTGGTTTCTAGAACCAGACGTCACACACTGGAGGCTTATGCCACGTGCGTGCAAGAGAACTGCAGTCCACAGGTGTTCCTTTTACCACTTCCAGCGGGTTTGTTTTTCACGTAACGTCACAAGAGTGTATTTCTGTGGGCTAAAATATTGGGTGAAAGCAAAAAAATTAGCTTTTGTCTCAGATTTTTAAAAAAGATGTATGTGTATGAGGTGATAGAAATTGCTGTGAATTAACCTATGAAATATTGCCTTACATTTTCAACATTAATCCTTTCTGTTGTTTCTGCTTCACCAGAAGGTGTGTGAAAATGCATTGTTCCCGTTCATCTGTGGTCAGAGAAATAGTTTAGGAAGAATACACAAGAAATACTTATTCTGAAAAGGTCACTAGGTAACTGGTAGGCGATGTCAGTTTACCCTAAATGCTCGCCAGAAAAACTGACCCATTCATTGACTGTAGACCAGAAGAGGACATTGAAGGTGGCAGCGAGGCAGGGGGAGGGGTAGCATGAGGCATAGCTGAGGAATTGTGTGTTGTCTGGTTTCCATGAAAAGCCTTAATTAGAAAGAAAAGGAACAGGTGCTTATTATTATAGCTACAAGTTCGGCATTCATGGCATGTTATTATATAGGCCATCGCCATGCTGTCCTAGGCACCCTTAAAAATTGTGATTGCAAACACACTAATTATGGCCCTGCTAAAATTCACATTCTTGACCTCAGCCTTCTTCGTAATCTGCTTTGGAGCATTTGTACTTTTTGCCGTGATCCTCGTCATAGAGGCCTTGAAACCACTAGGGGATTTTTATTTTTTGCTTTTCAGAGAAAGCAGACTTTGAACTTCAGACATAGATGTTCTTATATTGTGGATTAGTAGCTTATTTATGTGGCCCATATAGGCCATTTAATAAGAGTGTTATGTGTTTCTGATGTATTTTGATGACATTTTGAATGGAGGCCAATGAGAAAATAGTGTTGGCACCCAGCATTTATTAGGTAATTCTTCAGTGGGACAGAGTGTTTGCTAGTGAAGGAAGTTACTGGTCATGTTAATATGGCCACGGTGCACTTTGACATCACTCCCTATAGTGGATAATGGATTGTGCTGTGATTGTAACATGCCCTTAAAGACAGAGTGACTCGAAAACAGAATTGTTTACACTCTGTCATTGTGAGGTTTTGGCAGTTTAATATGCTTCCCTTTATCAAGGAAAAAAGTCTTTTTGTTTTTCATTTCTACCTACAGAGCCTTTCTCTCTCTTTTAGGAAGACCAGGATAAGTCCGTTTATCTGTATACCTTATACCTGTGATTTACCTATTTGCTTATTAACAAGGTGGTGACACATTAAACCCATTTCTGTAGGAATAATTATTTAAATTCTATGTGCCAGAGACCTTAGCACATTATGGGATGAAATATTTTTACCCCTTTTCTTCCTTTTAGCACAGCATTCTGAAATTTTTTGGTCATTGCAATGATCTTGATCGGGAGATGAGAAAATGCTTGAAGAAAGAGGTAAGAAAGTGTTAAAGGATAAAAGTGGTTGAACAGTAGAACAACATTTTTGAACAATATTTTATAATACTGCCATTATTAATTTTTATTCCGAATTTTAGTATAACAGAGAGAAGTGGCTTTAGACATATGTCCTCCCCTAAAACCAAGAGGAGAAATAAAAGCCTCTTCTGGGGACAATTTTAGAACATTGCTGAGGTTTTTTGTTTTTGTTTTTGTTTTGTTTTGCATGCACGTAAATGAAAACAACTTCCTTATTGTAATCGTTGTAACTCTTCTGGATGAATTGCAAGGTTAGGGAAGTTGAATTTGTTTAGCAGAATGACTTCTGTCCATCAGCTATTACCTGTAGCAGGAAACTAATACTCTTTGGGCCTGTTTCCTCATAAAACATGGCGGGAACTAGACATACAGGTCTCCTTACAGGTTTAAAATTGTGAATTTCTTTATAACCATGGCATGGACAAGCCATAAGGATCTCGTTCAACTTGATCCAAAAGACTCCTTTCCCAAACTTGGTTTGAGGCCATGACGTGGACTTGGGCATGTATCAGAGTGCTTTTGAAATCTTTGAAAAGAAATTTAATTCCATTTCTTTTCATATATGAGATGTGTTATATCCAAAACTTAAAAAAAATCTGTAACTATTAAAAACCTGTCTTCCAATTTTCTTACATTTTCCATATTTTTGAATTTTTTTCCTATTTGCCTCATGTTGAAAGGTATTATAATATTTGAAGCTCTCCAGCATCTATATCTTTGTTTTTTATATTTTCCAATCTGAGGCTTTGGGGCTTTTTTTTTTGGTTTTGTTTGTTTTCTCTTCCTGGAATCCCTTTCTAGTATCTTTAATGTTTGAAGAACTTTCTGGAGTTCTGAGTTCAGGGTGATAATTTTCTTTGCACTCACATGTACACGTATAAGTGTTTTAAATGGATTTTTCAAGAGTTTTTCTTCACTGGTAAAGCTAGTTTATATGAAAGCTGAACCTAGGGCTTCGTTTTGTTTGCATACGATTATGGGAAGTGAAGCCCGCGCTGTGTTATTCAGTGCAGCGGTTTATTTCTCACATGCTTACTGTTGTGTCAGATCGCCTTTTCCCCTAAATTTAGATTTATTTTTTCTTCTTATGGTTCAATAATTTTTGCCATTGGTTTGGTGATTAGATCTTCATATGAAATTTTCTTCCCAGGTGGTCCCGAGCTGTTAGTGACTGTTTGGTAGGATGTTGTAGATATTTTTCTTACTTTGTTTTCATATGAATTCTAGATTTTTCTCCCTTATTTTCTAAGTCCTCTATGTGGTTTTTATGTTGTTTCATTACCTGATTTATAGATATTTTTCTGCCCTTTCATGCTTCAGTCCTCTGAACCTGTGCTCATTTATTTCCTCTCTGCCTTTAATAAGCTTTCTGGTTTACCATTTATTGCTTCTCACGTGCTCCTTTACCATTTCCTTCACGTGCCATTTGAGCAGTTCATTCCTTGAAGCTTTTAACTAGAAGGAGCTGGCCAGTTTCCCTTAGCTTCTCTCTGCCGCTGTGTTACTGTCTCCCCCACCCCACCCCCTTTTTATTGAAAGAATCACTAATATTACTTTTGCAGCATCCTTTTTGTCCCTCTTAATCAGTTTGGTTTGAGTTGGGTTTTGGTTAACTGACCTTCCACTCTGTCTACATTGTTGAGTGAAGTTTTGTGAATAACATCACATTCATCGTTTTCCCCCTTCTTGTAATCTAGAGGCCGTCTGGACTCCCTTTGGGGATATCTTAAGATATATTTTAACATAGACTATAATTTGTTCTTTAACCTGCCTTTTGGGCCCCCATATGGTATTCTGAAGATATACCCTTAAATCCCTTCTCCCAAGCTGATTGCTGGGGACAGCCCAGCATATGTGATTAAAGATAGATATCAAATATTTTTCTCAGAGTAGGTATCCCTCCGTTTTCTAGAATAGTGCCTTAAAAACAAAACAAAACAAAACAAGGGTGCCTGGGTAGCTCAGCTGGTTAAGCGTCTGACTTTGGCTCAGGTCATGGTCTCACAGTTTGTGGATTCGAGCCCTATGTCGGGCTCTGTGCTGACAGCTCAGACCCCAGAGCCTGCTTCAGATTCTGTGTCTCCCTCTCCGTCTGCCCCTCCCCCATTCATGCTCTATTTCTATCTCAATAATAAATAAATATTAAAAAAAAACTTGTTAAAGCAATGAAATGCCCTTTCCCCCAAAAAAATCTTAAGAAGAAAATTAATGTATGACAGATAAAAGGAATGATTTTGGTTAAAGGGACCTGGTGTCTCAGAAGAAAAAAAAGTTTGAAAACTGTCATTCCAGAATCTATATTATAACTCTTCAATCAAAACTTTAGATCTAGAAAACTTCTTAAAGATGATCTAGCCTAGCTCCCTATATTTTTGTGGTTACGGGACCGGAAGATGTACATGAACTTCCACACCATTGTCTCAGGGGTCAGAGGCAGAGGATACAGTCAAGTCCCTAGTTAGCTCTCTGTCACCGATTTCATTTCTGTGGCCTCTTCCCTTATCTCTGGCTCCTAAAAGATCTTGATGTCTAGCTGTATACTTAAGTTTTTTCATCTTGAATTTACTTTTATTTTTTTTCCCTTTTCTGTAGGGACCCTTCATTCACCTCTAAAATAATGTCTGTATGGGTGTATATAAACCTGTACATATATCTGTATAAAACACTTATATTCAAGTTTCTATGCTTTAAACAAGTGCATCTTCTAAGTGCCAGGCTGTGTATTTCCTGTTACTTAATAACCTACTGGTCAAATCAAAATACTAGGCTGAAAACCTCTAAATGCAGTGAAAACTGCATTTAGGTCCGACTGATTACAGAAACATAGGATTTAGGGAGAATCCATTTGATGACTTTACAATGAAAAATATCCTGGGAAGTTCAGCTGACTAAGTTTCCATGTGAACTGATAGGATAATATGGTTGCCCAGAGCCAGTTCCTCTTGACAGTATTCATAGAAGCAAAATGCCTAGGTGCTAAGAGCTAGTAGGTCCACTGTAACCCACATCTGTCGGACCAGGTGGAGCACTGTATTTAATTCTGGTTGTGATATTTTTCATAAGGGGTATTGATATTAAAGCACTTTATAAAAGGTGCTTGGTAGTGGCTAGGAGGCAGAGGCCATGTTCTGTGAACCTCTGTGGAAGCCAGGAATGTTCAGCCCAAAAATGAGGTAGTAAGTGGGTTATCTCTAACCCAGATATTTACCAGATTATAGCAGCAAGAAGAAATAGCAGGCAGTAGGAGAATTTAAGTGGAAACACTGGTTCAACATAAAAAACACTTTGGAACGAGTAGAAGTGTCCAATAGTGAAACAGGCCCCCTCTCAAGGTAGTGAGCTCCTCAAGACTATATGTGTTCAAGCAGAGTTTAGATGCGTGCGATAGATTGTGAGTTCCTAAAGAACAGGGGCAAAACTCACTCATCTTAAATATTTCCTGAATTCATCTTTTGGGAAGAAATTAATTCAGTCAATATTTGTGCACCTATTAGGATGTAGATGCTGTACTGTGTTTGCAGTTTCAGATTCAGTGAAATAAAAGACATAAGAATTTTATCAGCAAAAACCATTTATTTTGCAGATATTTTAAAATATTTAACTCTGCGGATACATAAACAGTAACATAATCTGCTGTCTCTTCTCTCCCCCCTTCCTTTTATTTTCCAGTACATGGAAAAGAGGACCAAGAGCAGGGAGCATGGCAATGCGATGAGAAAAAGACTTTTTAATCCCGCAGAGGAATCTGAAAAATAAATTACAGGCATACCTCGTTTTATTGTGCTTCGTTTTATTGGGCTTCGCAGATAATGCATTTTTATCAAATTGAAGGTTTGTGGCAACCTTGCGTCGAGCGAGTCTCTTGGTGCCATTTTTCCAACAGCAGTTCTCACCTCATGTTTCTGTATCACATTTTGGTAATTCTTACAGTATTTCAAACTTTATAATTACTATTATACTTCTTACGGTGGTCTGTGAGGTCACTATTGTCCTTGTTTTGGGTCGCCATGAAGCGTGTCCATAGAAGAAGACAGCGGACTTAGTGTTGTGCGTGTTCTGACTGCTCACCGACCAGCCCTTCCCTCGTCTCCCCCGGCCCTTGGGCCTCCCTGTTCCTGAGATTCAGCAGTATTGAAATTAGGCCAGTTAGGAACCCTACGCTGGCCTCTAAGTGTGCAAGTGACAGGAAGAGCCCCCCTTCTCTCACTTTAAGTCAAAAGCTAGAAGTGATTACGCTCAGGGTGAAGGGCATGTTGAAAACCTAGATGGGCCGGAGTCAGGCCTCTTGTGCCAGTTAGCCAAGGTGTGAATGCAGAGGGAAAGTTCCTGAAGGAAATCAAAAGGGCTCCTCCAGCGGACATGCAAATGCAGAGAAAGCAGACAGCCTTACTGCTGATCTGGGGAAGGTTTCGGTGGTCTGGATAGAAGAATGGACATTCTGTTAAGCCAAAGCCTAATCCAGAGCAAAGTGCTCACTCTCTCCAGTTCCATGGAGGCTGAGAGGCGAAGAAGCCACAGAAGAAAAGTTTGAAGCTGGCAGACCTTGGTTCACGAGGCATAAAGGAAAGAGGCTGTCCTCATAACCTGAGAGCACAAGGTGAGGCAGCAAGCGCTGATGCAGAAGCTGCCATCACGTCGAGACAAGACCCTTCCCTGGCAAAAAGATTGACGTGCGGAAAGCTCCGATGTCATGGTTAGCACTTTATCAACAATAAAGTATTTTTTAACTAAGGCGTGTACATTGATTTTTAGACGTAATGCTGTTGTGTACTTACTAGACTGCAGGGTAGTATAAACATAACTTTTATATGTGCTGGGAAGCCAACAAATTCATTTGACTGATTTTACTGTGGTGTTTGCTTTCTTGTGGTCTGGAACCAAACCTATAAGACCTCCGAGGTTGCCTGTGTACTTCCACCGGGTGCCTTAGCTGAGAGAAGACCTAAAGCCTCTTGGTTGGTACCTGAAAGAATCTTAACCTCATTTGGTTTCCAGAATCCTCTAGACAGAAAGTGACCCATGAGAAAGTGATCCATTTCTCAAGCCATGGAGAAATGTGGAAACCCGGATTCTGAGCATTTTGTTAGGCAGAGAGCCTTAGGTGCTCTCTCCCTTCTGCCAACACAGCTGACTTGTAACGTGTTTCCCTCCTTTGCCAACAATCAGTTAACATTTGCGTAACTTCTCTCCTTCAATAAAATAATTGACTTGAGTCATATGGTCTCTGCTCTCTTAGACTTTCTGGAATTAGGACAAAGTGGTCCCATTAGACTCCTTTTTGACAATGTACTGATTCTGGAGCTTAAACATAGAAGACACAAGCGAGGGCAAAAAGAGTTTGGGGAAGTCTCAGCTGTGTTAACTATATGAAAATGGCCTGACTTTATTGTTTCCAGACTCACTTCCAGCAGTCACCCCTTCCCACCCAGGGCTCTTCCTGCCACTGGGGACAATGTGGAAGTCAGCGGCGTCGAGCCACAGCCACAGCAGGGTCGTGGTCTTCTGGTCAGTTGAGGTGTCAACAGACTGTGAGCTGTGTGCTCTTTCTAGTGAAGTCCATGTATATGTCCAGAGTGAGGCCTTGTTGATGTCAGTGTTTAATAAGTGCTTTTCTCATCACGAGAGGTGTTCAAGTGGCTGGACACTCAGTTAGCAAGGTGGTTACAAAGAGTAACAGGCCTTCGATGAAGAGACGGAGGAAGAAGTAGAATTAATTCTCAGGGCCTTTCTGAGTCCGAGATTTATGAATATTTTTTCAGCCCCTTCCTCCATGTCAGTCAGAACGGGTGCAGAAATGAGACATCTTGCCTTTAGATGCTTGTAGTAAATGGATGAGTTGACTATTACAGGAGCATAGTGGTTCCATGATGAGGTAGCTGTCTTAGAAAACATAGAAAGGGCATCAATGCCCAGCCTTCAGGAAGAAGGAGCAATTCCAAGAAAACTACTTAGCAAGGTAACCTTTGACAAATGGAGTGACAATGGAATGCATTCTAGAGAACTTCAAATTGTTTAACATGACTGGAATATGTGAACTGTTGGTGGAGGAAGATAAAAGATGGCTTTCAATTCAGTTGGAAGAGTTTTTTTTTTTAAAGGAATGAATTTATTATTATTATTAATTTTTAAATTTGAGACAGCAAGCAAGTGTGAGCTGAGGAGATGGGCAGAGGGGGGAAGGGAACCTCAAGCAGGCTCCATGCTCCCTGCAGAGCCTGAAGCGGGGCTCAGTTCCACAACCCTGGGATCATGACCTGAGCTGAAATCACAAGTTGGATGCTTAACCCACTGAGCCACCCAGGTGCCCCTGGAGCTTTTTCTTTGATGCTATTGTGACCAGTTGCAGATTTTAATATGGTGATTAGGGATTTACGGAGGGGCCTTAGCTGGAAGGGTGATGTGTTTTGATTTGCATTTTAGTAAGATTTTTCTAGTTATGGTTTGGGAGGTAGATTGAAGAAAGAAGATTATACCCGGAGACTTTTGCTCTAACTTGGGTGGTAAATGAAGACCTGAAATAGCAAAGTGGCTTGGGAATCCAGACGAGTCGCTAGATTTGAGGGCAGTTTGAACACAGTCAGCGTGCCTGACGCAGAGGTCTTGGGCACTTGGTGTCTGCATGCTGCTGGGGCCCTGCCCCGAGTGGGAGGGGGTGTAGCAGAGGTGCGGGATACAGTGCTGGGTTCGATGTGTGTGCGGAAGACCCTGGGTGGAGGTGGCTTTTCAGCTTCTGAGGACGCAGATCAAGAGTGTAGTTGTCGTCTGGATGACAACAGAATTGGGAGACAGCAGCTTGCGTATGGCCACTGGCAGCCCGTGGGCCAGTGTTGATGGCTGGCCACCTGACGTGCTTTCTAGAGCAGGATAAAACTTTGGGGGTCACTTGATTTATTTTAACTATGTAAGTACTACATTTTGGTGGGACATTCGGACAATCTTAAGTTTTAAGACTCCACACCCTAATGCCCCTTGACTTTGGTAATTGACAGTTGGGTGGGTCTTCTGTGCATTTGCATGACTATTTCGGGACAGGAAAAGGAGCCCGTATGTGGAGAGGGAACAGGCATGGGGAGAAGACAGACCACAGGGAATGGTGCCACTCCGCAACCGTAGAGATTGCCAGGAAGGTTCCAGAGGAGAGTGTCACTGGAGCGAATGAGGGCAGAGCTGGGGGCCACGAGTACATTTGGAAGGACGTGTCTCTGACGGGTGGGGCGGGACGGTGTGAGGTCGAAAGAGGGTCTCACAAAACCAAAAGGAAATGGTGAGTGACACTTGGGAATGAGGATCTGCTGAAAAGAATGCCAGAAAGGAGGGAGGGGTTGGTGTGTGGCGGGAAATCTTTGAGGATGCAGAAGTGAGAGAGATTCAGGGCCCGTGCTGACAGGGGTACTGTTTTTTTTGTTTGTTTGTTTGTTTTCCCAGGAAACTAATTAGAAACCGAAAACTTGCAGCAACGTAAGAAATGTAAAGCATTCCTCTCAGAGAGCAATACATAACCTGTTTGTGTGGGATGCACCACTGTCACACAGGCTGTTTCTGCTCTCTGGGGACCCACGTCTCAGACGCCTGAGCATGGTTCTCCGTAACTCGTCATGTCTGCTAAATGTTTAAAAACTGACCCTGGAGAAGGAAAATAAAAGGCACTAACTTGTAGCGTTTGCCATTTTCTGCCGTGTCCATCCCGCCGCGGCACATTTCAGCCTGCCAGGCCGATGTCCCTGTCCCTGACGGTGGAGCTGGGAGGAGCTGCTCCCAGGAGGCCCCCCCCCCCCAAGCTGGGACCAGCTGACTCCGGCCCCCTGCGGCACACCACCGCCCTGCAGACAGAATGCACAGAATCGTCACTGATGGCCCGCCGATTGTCAACTCTCCCACTTGAAAGTACCTGTCCCCCAAAATGTACACTAACGCACGATGCTTGTGCCTTCTGTGATGGAGCGCCTTCTAGTCCAGGACTGCTGGGGTTCACAGGGTCTACAGAGGCGGGTCGTTTTGTGGAAGAGCCAGGTGTGGCGGGCGGATTAGGGAAGAAGTGGGACCTGCCTGTGCCTTGATGGCTGGATCTGTGCTCCAGCACTAGGCTGTCTGCCTCTCTTTCTGTTGCGACACCATGACCTCCCCGTTTAGGACGTGGTGCCAGTTGCGTGCTTTCCCCAGCCCTCTGCGGATCGGAGTGAAATCTCAGTTTTCTCCTTTGCAGAGCAAGTGCATTTTCCTCCTTGGGATTTCTGGGGGCTTTTTTGTTTTTTGTTTTTTGTTATTTTTTTTATTGCCACTTGTAGTAGGAGCCAGAGGCTGGAGGGAGAGGGGGTGGGAAGGAGCAGATGTCCTCTGCCCTCTTCTTTATCAGGCGCCCGGCACTGCCTTGTGTGCTGGGGCCACAGTGATGAACCAGCTGGGCTCAGTCCAAGGGAGGGCAGGGCGTGTGTCCTGAAGGGCCACCTAAGTCCTGCTAAGGAATTTAGGTTTCCTTTCCAGGGCACCGGGAAGACACGGTAGGGTCTATGCAGGATGCAGAGTGAAGTGATAGATGCACTTAGTGTGGATTTCTAGTGGCTTGGGGTCCTAAAGAACCATCTCTCCAAGTTGAAGAGCTCAGGCCAAGGTTTTCCTGAGAAATCTAATTTCACAGACTGCCCTGAGCCCTGATCTCTGTTCTTGACAAATTTATTAATGTTTTACTGCATGAAACACTACACAATTGTACTTAAGAGTGAGGATAGAAAGTTGAACTTTTTTTGACCCTTCACAAATGGGGTTTTCAAACCACTTTAATCTCCATGGGGTTTTTGGCTTAAAGCACCGAGTTCGTTTCCTGAGAAAGAGTTTGGGGTAAACCAATAAAGGTAATGTCGTTGGCCTCCCAGGCGGACACACCAGAGTCTTTCTGTGCTTTAGCGAAAGAACAAGTCCCCAAGTCCCAGGTGAGGTGCCTTTGCCACTGCTGTCGGATGAAAATTGGTGCCCTTTAGATGCTCTTAAATCTGGGGGTTCAGATCTGCCAAACCCTGCCCCCCACAGTGAGGTCCGTAGTGGAGAGGGCAGGGGGAGGCCAGAGGAAGCCTTGTTACCAGACTCCTGCCTCAGTGGTATGTTTTCCAGGTGGTGCCCGTGGCCTAGGCTGGAGGCCTGGGGTGGGGGGCAGGGGGAGTCTCCTTCCTCTGAGTGCACCTTGGTCTCATGGCCAGCTGGTCACTTGGGAAGACGAGGCATTGAAAATGGGACTGATGGTAGAGAGGTGGGGTGGGGGGGTCCAGCTGGCCGAGCTGCTTTCGCTGCAGAAGCTTTAGGAAGACACCTGCTCAGTGTAAACCACCTCTGACATACGTGAGGGACGAGAGTGCCCCACGCCTGTGCGTCACCTTTGTTAAGCTAGCTAACCTTGCCGTTCTCTTTGTAAAGGAAACCTCTCAGATCCACAGAGAAGTGTACAGACTCTACGAGCACCCCTGTACCCACTATCCAGCTTTACTAATTACAAATTTCTTTTTAAGTTTTATTTTAATATTTTGGTGTGTTTGTTTCAGGTCTTTTTTTTTTAAGTAATGCATTACAAATGTGGGTGAAGACTTCTGTGTGTCTCACGGCAATTCCATTCTCCTTCCTTGATCAGAGGTGACTACTACTCTGATACATTTCATTCCCATGTATGATTTTATACTCGTGATATATGTGTAAGTATCCATGAACTGTTTGATTTTGCATGTCTAAATACTGAGAAATTGTCATGATGCATATAGCCTTCTGTAGCTTTCTTTTTTCAGTTATGTTGGTAAATGAGGCTCTTTATTCATTTTAACTGCTGTGTGATCCATTGTATGACTGTATCACAGTTTATGCATTTTCCTGTTGATGGTCATTTTAGATATTGGCTTTTTGCTGCTTTTGCAATGCTTTAAGTAGCATTCTTACATGTCTTGTGTTGTCCGTGAGAGTATCTCTTGAGCATAAACCTTGGATTTTTTTGAGCTGTAAGGATGCATCTTCACCTGGGCTTAAAGTTTCTAAATTATACTGTAATTAGTTGCAGACATCCTGAATACATCTCACTGATATTAAGTTGTTTAAATCTATGAACATGGTATATCTCTCTCTATTTTTTCAGGTCTTTTATGTTTCTAAATACATTTTTTATGATTTTTAATTTTTTTAATGTTCATTTATTTTTGAGAGAGACACACACACAGAACACGAGGGGCAGAGAGAGAGGGAGACACAGAATTCAAAGCAGGCTCCAGGCTCTGAGCTGTCAGCACAGAACCCGATGCGGGGCTTGAACCCATGAACTGTGAGATCATGATCTGAGCCCAAGTCAGGTGCTTACCCAATTGAGCCACCCAGGCGCCCTCCCCCTTTTTAAATGATTTTTAAATGACAACTTTACCCATCTTTTGCTAGATTTGTCCTTAAGTGGTACTTTAAAAATTGCACATTCTATTTTATTATTACTGGTATAATGCAGTTGATTTCTTTATATTGATCTTATATCCAGAAAGCCTGCTGAATTTTCTTAATTCTAATAGTTTAGATTATTTAGATATTTCTTTGTAGACAGTTATGTTACTTGTGAGCACATGAACAGTATTGCTTCTTATGCTAACACTTTTTTAAAAAATTGCACTTAGATCAGGCATGTAGTGCAGTATTTAATAGCATCAGACTGGTTTTGTTATTGACATTAAGTCCTGACATTTCACGGATTAGTGACGTGTTTGCAGTAGGTTTCTGGAAAACACCTATGCCTGGTTAAGGAAGTTCCTGTCTGTGGTCGATGAACTTGCTCGGCATCAGTTCTGTGTGCTTCTCCATACTGCTGCATCTGGAAAGCCAAGCACTGCATTTTCTCAGATTCTCTTATGTCCATTAAGCAGTGAGACTTGAATTTGAAATGCACTTCACCTGTGGAGACGCAGGACGTCAGGTGCTCGCTTTGCTGGTGTGGATCATGGAGGACATGGAGCAGCTATAGGGCTGGCAATTTTTGCTACAGTTTCCCCCTCTTATTTTTATTTTTTTAAATTATTATTTTTTTTTTTGCCACACAGCTGCTGCTGCTTCTTTTTAAATTTTATTTATTTATTTTTTTGAGAGAGATGAAGAGAGTGCAACCTGGGGAGGGGCAGAGAGAGGAGAGAATACCTCTACACCCTTGAGAGCCCTGGTGTTTGCCTCTGCTAGGTACCCCAGGGCTATTACTGAGTCAGAGCTACCTTTTGTGCTAAGATTGTTGTTGAGGAATTCCTAGACCACTTGAGTAGTGAGGTGACGGATGAAGACTCAGGGTTATGAATTCTGGATGAAAAAATGTTTTCTTCTCGGAGTCCACGCTAAGTCAGGCCTTATTTAATCTCCCTGTGCTGGTGAATGGGTGTTTTCTAGTGATGTTTTTTTACAGGGGTACCTTTGAGGGTCCTGGCACCATGTGGGATTCTTATCTCCCATACTGCTCCTCCTGTAGACCCAGTGACTTCCATCTTTGTCCGGTCTCTGTATGAAAACCTGTTTCTAGGTTTCCTGGGGCTGATCTAGGATGCATAGCATCTGTTGATGCTTTCACCTATTTGGCTTACAGTTTTCTGTTTCAGCCTCCAGAGATTTTCTGTACTTTCCCGTAAGGTCAGCTGTGCCTCACACATTTCGTTTGAAATGCATTCTTTAGTATTTTCAAGTATTTTTACTGGGAAAGTTTTCAGATTATCTAATCAGCAGCATTACGAGGAGCAGGTGTCCCGTGCGTGAGATTTTTTCGCCTGCAGAGACGCTGCTCACAAGGAATGGTTGTGCTTTGAACAGTTAGAGAATGAGTGGGGGTGTAAGGAGCCGGGAGGATGTGGGGAGGCAGGAAGGGCAGAGAGGGAACTTTCTTGTTTCATGAGGCCTTCATCTGCATTTGGACTCTGGCTACTGAAACGGTGGTCTGTGGGCCGCCGGTGTCAGCATCACCTGGTAGCTTGTTCGAGATTTAGACTCTCGGGCCCTACCCCACACCTCCTGACTGAGAATCTGCATTTTAATAAAGTCCCCAGGAGATAAACATATTAAAAATTTGATTTAGACTATCTCTGATGTAACTACCTTCCATAAAATGACTACTTTTTTTTTTTTTAAATGACTGTGTCTTTGAGGCTAAAGACCTTCCTCCATTCTCGTTGGCCACTTCTCTTAGTTCTTTTTCCCCAGTTAATTTGTAAGCACCTTTCCGAAATGCCTTTTGTACTGAAGTTTTTAACAACAGTTCCTATTGGTGATATATTCTATTGAAAGAGTGTTGATTTGACATATTGTCCTATTGAGTAGGACAGCAAAATCTTAACTCGAGAGCAAAACCATTATGAAATTCTCGGGGCATTTGGTTTCTACTGTGCTCTGCAGGGTGGGGAACCGAGAAGTCGAAGCATTCTGTACGGAGTGCTTTAGACCTGGCCGAACTGGGGCGTTTGCTGTGCTCACAGAACATTTGTAACTCCCAGTATCCCCAGTGCCCAGAGTTCCCTTTTGTCCACATCCTCCCAACACCTCCTGTCTCCTGTCTTTGTCACGATAGCTATCCTGACAAATGTGATAGCTCATTGTGGTTTTGATTTGCATTTCTGATGATTGGTAATGTTGAGCATCTTTTAATGTACCTTTTGACCATTTATATGTCTTCTTTGGAAAAATGTCTAGGTCCGTGGCTCATTTTTTAATCTAATTGTTTTTTGTTTGTTTGTTTATTTATTTATTTTTGGTGTGTGTGTGTGTGTGTTGTTTCCATTTTGTTTTGTTTTGCTCTTGAGTTGTATAAATTCCTTGTATATTTTGGATAGTAATGTCTTATCAGATAGGTATGGTTTGCAAATATTTTTTTCCCATTCTGTAGATTGCCTTTTCATTTTGTTGGTTGTTACTTTTGCTCTGCAGAACTTTCCAGTTCGATGTCATCCCACATGTTTATTTTTGCTTCTGTTGCTTGTGCTTTTCGTGTCCTTGGCAAAAAATTGTTGCCAAGACCACTCAGTGTCAAGGGGCTTTTTCCTAATTTTTTTTTCCCTAGGGGTTTTATAGTTTTCAGGTCTTATGTTTAAGTTTTTAATCCATTTTGCGTTCAGTTTTGTGGGTGGTGTAAAATTAAAAGACTCAAGAAACAGAACCAAATGTGATATATATGAGTCTTGCTTGGATTCTGATGGGAACAAACTAACTGCAAAAAAAAAGAGACATTTTGCAGGACATTTGGACAAATCTAAGCATGATTGGGTTTCAAGTGGTAAGAGATTACTGTAATTTTGTTAAGTGTGATAATGGATTGTGATTATGTTGAAAAGGGTGTCTTTATCAGTTAAAGATGCATTCAGAGTTATTGAAGTATTCACAGGGTAAGTGATAGACGTGTGGGATTTACTTTAAAATGCCAGCAAACAAAGTGAGTGCAGGGGGATTAGATGAAACAAGATTGGCCATGAGTGTATAACTGTTGGAAATAAAAGGTCAAGTCATAGGGGTTTATTGTACTTTTCTCTCTTCTTCAATGAATGCTTGAAATTTCCATAATAAAAATTTTTTTTAAAGAGTCTTAGATTCTTAGAGTCAAGAAGCAATTTCCTCTAGAAATATAACTTGTCATCAGTAAGTACTTTTCTAAGAAAAGGATTCCATACCATTGGTTCTTCTCCTAGGTAACATTTATTTTTATTTTTGTGGACTCTGATGGATTCTGGGTTTTCCTGCTGAAGACAGAGGGCAGCCTTATACACACAAACAAAAAACCCCACAGATGTTGACAATGGAAACACTAAGATTGGAATTAGGAATTTGTTCAATATATGAGATAAGTATATATTTATCCATGTAGAAGCCTCCTCATAACTCTCTTGAAGAATTCTTTTCTCCTGAGGCCTTATTTTCCATGACAAATTCTTATATATTCCCATTCCAAAATGTCTCTTTTAGGCTTTGTTGAGAGTCAGAGTATTGCCATGGGAAGGAGCTTGGAATAGCACAGACCTGCGTTCAGATCCCAGTTTTGTTGCTGTCAAGCTGTGATGATGGAGAACAAATTTACCTAAGCTCTCCAGACCTTGGCTTCTCCAGCTGGGAGATGAGATTAATTCTAGCACCTACTTCATAGAGTTGTGGTTTAATTGACCACATTTCAGGTGTGGTGAGGTTTAAATTATATTCTGTTATATTCTGGGAACAGATTACTAAGTGTGTTTGTGTGTGTGTGACAAAAACCTCCAGAACATGGCCACATGGGCACAAATGCCTGCTGTCTGCCCTAAAAACCCTGTCTCTCTTGTGACACAAACCTTTCTGTATCAGTGTGAGGAACTCGCTTCTCTGAGGTGAATGTGTGCAACAATCCTGTTTCTGGAGTTGACTACTCAGAAGTGCATTTCCAAGTACTTATTATGGTTACTAACCTTGGTTTGCAAGCCTAATTCATTCCAGAAACATGCTTGTAATCCAAACCACTCATGTATCAAAGCAAATTTCAAGAACCATGGGCTCGATTGTGATCATGTGATGTTTGCTGTCATGTACTACTCATGTTTATCAAGTTAAAATTTATTAGAAGTGTTTGCTCATCTTGTGGAACACTTTCAGAATAAGTTACTTGCAATCCAAGGTTTTACTGTATTTGTCTCATTTCTCCTTATACTTGATTTGTCTTCTTAACTTCTACCGGGGGAAGAGAGTGAGATGTGAAAACCAAGTATAAAATTATTTTATTGCTTGAGGAAGACACTGCTTAGATATCACCTGGGCTACACAGGTGAGTGGCCCCAGCCCGTGCTCTCAAAAAGGCCTAGGACATATCTCCATGTCTTCAAGGGAAGAAGGAGGATGTGGTATGAAAGGCAAGTTTTGAGAGTCAGAATTTTTCACTGGAATCTTGGCTTCTTTGCCTGTCTTTGGCAAATCATCTCTTGTTATCTCTTTGAATCTCAGTTTTCTCACTCATTAAATGGAGGTTTCTGCTTGACCAGTTGTGTGGATCAAAGGAGACCAGGACACTGCTTTTGAACTATGAAGAGCCATATAAGTATTCCTTGGTATTTTCTAGAGAGAGAGTGTGTCAGACTTCTGTTGGTATCCTAAGAGGCATCAGAAGAAATTAGGAGCAGCCCCTGAATGGTGTCTCGATTCTCCTGGGACATTAGCTGGGTCTTGGGAGGGTCTTGAGCAGTCTAGTCCCCTTTGTCCTATTTTTGGTCTCCCTGTGCTGCTCCTGGGCCTGGACAAGGAAGCTGCGTGGGGTGTGGTCCTTGCCCTATGTTGCAATGTCCCTCAAAGGAAACAGGAAAGCCCTACTCAGCAAGAAGTTGTGAGGGAGTCACAATTCCTGGTGCCACTCTGCCCCTTCATATAAGTCCTTATGGGACTCTCAAGGCAGCCCAGCCAGTGTACTAGGTGTTGGAAATATAATAGGAACAAACAGACATGGAGTTTTTAAGTTCAGTGAGAAGTTGACTGGGCCTTCCCTGTGCCTGGCCTAGCACTGTCCAGTCCAGTAAACTTCCTCTAAATGATGGAAATGTTTGCCTGTCCCATGTAATTCAGCAGCCACTCGCCACATGTGAGTGTGGGGCTCATGGAATGTTGCTTGTGTGACTGAGGGACTGGATGTTAAATTTCATTTAATTTTAATGAATTTACATTTAAATAGCCACAGGTGGCTAGTGGCTGCCATATTGGACGGTAGTGGACAGTGCTGGAAACGTTGAGAAGATTCGAAAGGCCCTCAAGCAGGCCAAGGGTGTGACTTCCCTTCTTTGAAAAGAGCTGGGACACTCAGAAGCCTGGTCCTGGCTCTGCTTCCCACTCTGTGTGGATTTACTACAGCGCTTGGCCTCTTCTCTGCTCACTCTCCTGGTCTGTAAGACAGGACCGAGGGAGGACTAGGTTAGGTTTTTTCCAGTGTTAAACTTTGACTCTGTTATGATTTGCCTTTTATTTTTATAGTATCTTACTACCCTGTGGCCACTGCAACAAAATGCCACAGACCTAGTGTCTTAAAACAACAGAAATTTATTCTCTCAGTTTTTGAAGGCCAGAATTCCAAAATTGGTTTCATTGAGCTGAAATCTGGGTGTTGGCAGGACTGTGTTCCCACCCGAAGCTCTAGGGAAAAATCCATTCCTTGCCTCTGTAAGCTTCTGGTGACTGCTGGCATTCTTTGCCTGGTGGCCGCATCACTCCAGTCTCTGTCTCCATGGCCACGTGGCTTTCTCTTCTGTTTGATCTCCCTCTGCCTCCTCCTTATAGGGACCCTTGTGATGACATTTACGACCCATCAGATGATCCAGGATAATCTCACCATCTTGAGACCCTTAATCGCATCCACAAAGGCCCCTTTTCCAAATAATGTAACATTTATAGGTCTCAGGTATTGGGGCTTGATCTCTTTGGGGGCCATTATTCAGCCCACAATACATAGTAATAGTTAACGATGGTGGGTTTGCCTTAAATCTGTGTAGTTCGATGTGTGAGAGTTGCTGCCTGCCCACATACTCTTCAAGGGGGAATTTTCTCAGCTTTCNAACCTTCCCTGCTGCTACCTTGATCTGTTTATGCCAGAGCGCCTTCTCCAAAAGATCAGTCACTGTATGAATATGCCCCAAGTCATGCAACACCACTGTCGAGATGTCTCCCACATCACACCCAGTCTCCGAAACGTGTGGAAGGGGACTCTGGGATTTGAGTCAGGAAGAACCAAACCGTCGCATGTGAATGAGAGGGGGGAGCATATTTGTTGGATCAGCTGGGTAAGTGATATTTCTCTAGTAGCATACTCATAAATTTGAAAATATAAAGGATTGGCCCCGACACAGCCCAAGAACAGCTTGTTACTGCGATTTGGAATGTCATGTTTTAGTGTTACTTAATCAAAGCCGAGAGCCCGTGGTTGGGGAAGTAGGCTTTGTAAATATTGCTCTGAAGCTTTCACATTTCAACAGAAAACAGATGCCAAGCGTTTTCATTATTATCAGTGTTCAAAGTTATTGGAATGGAGCACAAATCTACTCCGTACAGCAAAATGCCAGCAATGGGACCCAGTAGAGAGAAGGTGGAGGATGGGGGAAGAAAAATGTAAAGTTTGAATGAGAAATAAGTTGGCTCGAAGACCTTCTTT
>NW_027528369.1:4682677-4771905 GCF_008692635.1 Crocuta crocuta | reverse complement strand
TTTTTTTTTTTTTTTTTTTTTTTTGCAAAAGAGGCCTGATAGTGAACTATTTATCACCAGAGGGATACAGAAACACAATTATAATTTAACGTGAATCACAGCACTGTCGGTCAACCAGGGAACAAAAGGACTTAGAAGCAGAATAAACTGACTTCATCTGTGTCTTGTAAGAACAGGACGTTCTGTGGTCTGCCCATGTCCTTGGGTTAAACGGCTGAGTGTCTGTTTTGTTCTGCAAGGCGGTCAGTGGCTTTATTGCTGGCTATTTGGGGTTGCTTTTCAGAGATTTAGTAATAATTGTGTTTTAAGTGCCGGGCACTGTGCTTCCTGCTCTACTGACGCTATCTCACGTAACCCTCATGTTACCCTGTAGGGTAAGTATCATCATCCCCATTTTATGGGTGAGGGGACTGAGGCTTGGTGAAGTTCGGCAACTTACCCAAAGTCTCCCAGCTGCTAGGTGTCACAGCTGAGGATGGAGCTCCTGAATGCCCAGGAGTAACTGCTCTGGCAAATTTTGCTTTGCGATGTTCATTCATGGTCACTGTCATATGGGGGGTGGGGTGGGGGAAAATTGCTGTGCATAAGGTTTTGGCTGCTTTGTAATGTCACGGCATTTATCCTTTTTTTTTTTCCCCCCTTCTGTGACTGTATCTCTTCAACTGCCTCATATTTCTGAATGGGAAAAGTGACAGGATTCCAGGTGACAGCTTTCCAGGGACAGAGAACACAGTCTTCCCCACATCTAAAGATTATTTCACGCACTTTCTGGCAGAGAGGATATTTTCCCTTTAGATTCCTAGTCTGTTTCTGACTGATGACTTAACAGTCTGGTTTTCAGTGTGTGCTTGGAGCAGGCACTTGAGTTCTGGGAGCTGGTGCCTTAGCATACTGCAGTCACGAATTCTTTCACTCGGCAAGCATTTATGGAGCCCCCACTATGTGCCAGGCTCCCCGGGGACACACTTGTGAACAGGCCTCGCTCTCAGCCTCCCATAGCCCACGGCGATTTCAGTGGAGGGCGGGGGAAGTACTGGCATTTTAGGCCAGACACTTCCTCAGTGTGCAGGTCTGACCCGTTCACTGTGGGCACCCTTGGCCCTGACCCACTAAATTCCGAGGCAGGGAGACTGCTAAAAACGCCACCGCGTGTTTTCCACGTGCCTCCAGAGGGCGCTGCTGCCCCTAGTTGAGAACCACCGCAGGGAAGCTGGATTTGGAACAAACAAAAAGTTTGGATGCAGTCCCCACTGTCCTGGGCGTGGTGCACGCTTGCCTTTTTCTAGGAATTTATTTGGCCCATACTAAATTAGGACAGTAGCAGGACGTATTTGAAAAAGCATAGAGAAAACCAAATCCATTTATGAGCTCAGAAATTGGTGTGTTTGTATGCTCCCCACCAAGGTGGGACCAGGAATGCTGCTTTCTCCTCTCTTCTGCATCCCTTCCTGCTCACCCACCCACTTCTCAGCCCCCATCTCCCCGGGTCCAGTAAACAAGATGGACCTGAACAGCTGAGCCTTAGCTGAGGCTGAGGAAGATGCTGGCCAGGCGTCTGGTGTGGGGTTAGGTCCCCAGAGCACCATGCGGGAAGGAGAGAAGGGAGGCGGACTCCTGACTGACAGGCAACTTGAGGGTGAAGGTAGAGACCTCTTTCTCCACACTCTGGATCCCATGTGTGTGCTGATTCAGCTAATAACAAGATTTTCCCAGTAACTGGACGATTCCCACCCTCTCTTCTTACTGTGAACAGCATAGCAAAGGATGTGTGCAGAAGAGAATGAGGCTGGGAACCTGCCCTAAAACCCTGAGCTTCGGGCCCATCTCTTTGCCATGGAGCCTACCAAGCACTAAGCGTTGTCTGGGGTCTGCAAGTGACTGGTGTAAACACAGTGGTTGTCCGAGTGGAACTTGGAGACTAGCGAGAACAACAGACCATATAAAGATTTACAAGACTAACAGATTTTAAAGTTGGACTCCACATGTGTTGACACATGAGGGTAGAACTCTCATATGTAGCCTGTGGGATATAATTTGGTCCAGTTTCTATTGAGAACAGCCAGAGTTAACATACACGAGATAACTCAATGATGTTCCTTCTGTCACATGCTCCAAAGAAACCCTCCTAGGACTGCACAGAGTCACGTGCTGAGAATGTTCACAGCAGCTTTCTTTGTAGTAAAGAAAAAAGTGTCAACCTAAATGTTCACGGACAGGAGAATTAACGAATCCATTCACTAGAATGCTTCCGTGAAACTGTGTGACCTGGCACTTCCTATATTCCTGTGTGGACGTGTGTCACAAATCTGGTGATGGAATGATAAAAGCAAGTTGCAGAATAGTACATACACATCCCGTTTATATTAAGTTTAAGAACACACAAGAGAATGAAACATACTGCTTCGGCATATAGACATCTATAGTAAGAATAGATGAATAGTGAGAATGAAATACATGGGAGTGATAAGTCCCAAATTTGAAATAGCAGGTCACTAAGGAGGAGGAAGGGATGTAATTGTGCAGGGGAAGGCAGATGTCTTCAACCATGGCTGTGTTTTGTATTTTAAGGCATATGGAGTGGTTGGCACATTGGTATAGTTACATTATCATTTATATGCAGTATCTGCCCATCAGTGTTACCTTCCTTGCCCTTCCTGACAGACCTCCATTTTGTTTAAGTGTCATTCTGGGGAGGATGTGGGGAAGTCGACCTACCTCAAGTTCAGGATGTAGGGCCTCATTAGTTTGAGGATGACCCATCATTGTTACCAGCAAAAGAGGCATGTTCAAAAGGGGCCATGTGTTTTGCTGAAGTCTTCTGGGAAGTACCTTCTCTAAGGAGAGACCTACAGAAAGCACCTCTCTCTGTCTCTGTCTCTCATTCTTTGACTCTCTTCCTGGACCTAAAAGAGGAAGCTGGTAACCCGGCTTTCCTATGACAGCCTTCCTCCAGCCTTCCTCCTCAAGGTGTTCCTTGAGAGGAACACCTTCAAAAAGTAAGCAACACTAAATGGCAGGATGGAGAGATGATTAAATTTTTCAACTTTATCAGCCTGGCACTGAAGTCCATCCCAGGCTTGCCGGTCTAGAACGTGAGCCAGTAGGTGTTGTTGAGGTTAAGCCACTTTGGTTTGGGTTTTCCATAGTCTTGCATCTGAAAGTATTCTAACTGCACCACCTAGGTTGCTGTGGAAGCCCCCAGCAATCACTGCACACAGCAACCACTTCCTAATCAGCAGGAAAAATATCTGTTTCCTAATTCCTCAAATGTAAAGTTTTTTTTCTCCTATTTTGACTTAAACGTTTTCAGCCTCCTCTGATGGTTGGCTATGAGTGCTATCAAGATGTAGCCATTGAAGAATTCCACAAAGAAGAAGGAAGCCACCTATTAATGGAAAAGGTCTTGCAAAGTCCAGTGTGGTTAATGTGTCAAATAGTCTTTTTCTGTGATTGTGTGCATTAGTTTCCTGTGTCCCCGGTAGCATATCACTACAAACTAGGGGTTTTAAAACAATGAAAAATAATTCTTCCACAGTTCTGGAGCCCAGAGGTCTGAAATCAAGGTGTAGGTGGGGCTTTGCTCTCTCCAAAGGCTCTAGACAGGATCTCTTCCTTGACCCTTCCAGCTTCTCATGGCCATTGGCAATGCTCTAGTGTCAACCTTCGTTTTCCTGTGGTCTCCTCCTTGTGTTTCTGGGTCTCTCCTCTTCAGCATCTTATAAGGACACTTGTCATTGGATTTAGGACCACCTAGATGTTCAGGGTGGTCTCGTCTCAAGATCCTTAATTTCACCTGTGAAGATCAGTTTCCCAAATAAAGTCACACTCACAGGTTTTGGGGGTTAGAACATAGATATATATACATTTCTGATTCTTCCATTCAACCGCCTACAATGTAGTTACTCTTTGTTGTGATTCTATAGTGCAAACAGATAATGTGGTTCTGTTTTCAACCTGAAAAGTGGTTCCCAATTCATAACAACCATAACAACGGGAATGAGTAGATCAGTATACACTGATGCTCTGTAAAAAGCATTCAGTTTTCTCTTGCCCCAGTTGGATAGCTGCCTAGTTAACAGTTGAGAGATTTTTTTTAATTTAAGATTTTAACAGAGGAGGGATGCCTACCTGGCTCAGTTGGTGGAGCATGTGACTCTTGATCTTGGGGTTGTGAATTCGAGCCCCACATTCAGTGTAGGGATCACTTTAAAAAAAATCTTGGGATGCCTGGGCTCAGTTGGTAGAGGGTTCCTCTTGATTTTGGCTCAGGTCATCATCCCAGGATCATGATATCAAGCCCCACATTGGGCTCCCCACTCAGCATGGAGCCTGCTTAAGATTCTGTCTCTCTCCCTTTGCCCCTTCCCCCGCTTGCACGTGCACACATGCTCTCTCTCTCAAAAAATAAAATTAAACAACAAAAAAGATTTTAACAGAGGAAATAAAGCTGTGTGATGTAAATATTGGAAAATATTTCCTTGACCATGTAAGTTCCTGGATCCTTGAGAGAGAGGTGTTCAGCTCAGATATGTCCCAGGACAAAGGTGGACAAAGAGGCCAAGCACCAGGTGTGGGTTTGCCAGAAAAGGAAAGTACGAATGAAATTAGCAGAGAGCAGATTGGTATGAGAAGGGAAGAACCAGTCACGTTTTGAGGCCATTTAATCTCCTCTGAGAGGTGGTGGATAGATCCCAGGAAAACAGCTGTGGATGCTGGAAAGGAAAGAAAAGACTCTGTACTTGGAATCAGACAGACTGATTCATGTTCTGATGTGTTTCCATATGACCCCTGGATCTGTTTTATCTCCCCTAAATTTTAGGCAAATTGCACTTCCTGACACACATTTATTTCATATAAAATGGGAATGGTGATGTATACCTCTCAGGTTTATATGGATAAACTGAGTGAACCTTTTCCACGAGGGGACCCCGTTCATGTATGGTGAATGAGAATCTGAACTAGAAATGTCTTCAGTGAGTGGCTCATTGGGAACACTTATGGTGGGTGTATTCACAATTCTTCAGGTTCATCAATTTCTATAAGGTTTCAGTTAGCACTAGAAAGGCCAAGGTAAACACACTGTATGTCAGTTTCTAGCCACCATCGAGTAGCTGTAGGGATTAGCCCTCTCACCATAAACAACTGGACTTGATGAACTATGTGGGACAACTTTTGTCCGCCAGTGGACAACAGGTAGAGGAAGGCTGATCCCAGAGAGGTAGGAATCTTGAATTGAGTCCTGTAATCATTCGGCTCCCTGCTAGGGGACAGTATTCCGACCGTGGCATAAGGAACTGGAATTTGAGCAGAACACAGTGGTCCACTGACCAAAGGAGGCATAGATCAGAGTCTGGGGCAACTGAAGAGACTAGAATCCATGGGACAGGAGGAGCTCAATTTCTCAACCTTGGTTTGAGTGCCATTTTGGACAAGAGAGTTCTTTATTGTGGGGGGACTGTCCTGTGCATTGTAGGATATCTAGGATCCTGGCCTCCATCTACCAGATACCAGTAGTGCTGCACCATAAACTTGTGACCTCCAAAAATGTCTCCAGACGTGTCCCCTACAGACAGAATCACCCTAGTTGAGAACCACTGCCCTAAAGTAAAACTTAATTTTTACCTTCCCTAAGGCAACCCCCAAAACAAAGTCATGATAAGATTTGCAATAGAAGCAGAATTTCCCATACTCTTGCTTGAGTCCTACCAAGTAGCAGGGGCTTGGGAAACACTGGGCTTTCCACAGATCTGCACTAACAAATCATAAAACGGAACCTATACTAGTTCAAGATGACTTGCTGGTAACTGAGCTGCGGAGGCAATACCTTTGAGGAGAAGATAACCAAATCCAGATATGTAGATAGTCATACTATTATGTATTTGTCATAATTCCCAGTGTTCAATCAAGAGACACTAGAGTACAAGCAAACAGAAAAACGTGATGTTTAATCAAGAAAAAGCAATAAAAACTAAACCCAAGATGGCCCAGATATTGGGCTTAGAAAAACAAAAGCTTTAGTCTATGGCCATACCACCCTGAACATGCCCAATACCATTTGATCTTGGAAGCTAAGCAGGGTCAAGCCTGGTTAGTACTTGGATGGGAGAAAAATGAAGGCTTTAAAGCAGCTATCATAAATGTGTTGAGAGAATTAAAGGAGTAAACAATCTGTGCAAAGAAATGAAGACCACAGAAAAGAATAAATGGAGGTTCTAGAGGTGAAAGTAAAAACTGAAATGAATAGGGGTGCTTGGGTGGCTCACTTGGTTGAGTGTGACTCTTGATTTCAGCTCAGGTCATGATCTTGCATTTCGTGAGTTTGAGCCCTGTGTCAGCCTCTGCACTCACAGAGTAGAGCCTGCTTGGGATTCTCTCTCTCTCTCTGTCTCTCCCCACTCAAAAAACAAAAAAAACAAAAAAAAACAAAAAAAAAAACCAAAAAACAACCCTGAAGTAAATAATAGCTGAATTTGGTAGTAGTTTTGAGATAGCAGAAGACAAGGTCTGGGAATTTGAAGGCAGATGAGTAAAAATGACCCAGTCTGAAGAACAAAGAGTGAAAAGATTTTAAAAAGTGAACTGAGCCTCAGGGAATTGGGGGACGATATCAGATCATCTTTTCTATGTGTAATTAGACTCCCAGAACCAGAAGGAGGCTGAGAAAACTCACCTGCAGCAGACCTATACTACAAGAAATGCTAAAGGATGTCATTCAGGCCCAAGGGAAATGATACTGAAATATACAGACCAATCTAGGGACCACGTCGTGGTGAAGCAACAACAAAAACTTATGGTCAAGGCAAAAATATTCCCAAGTTTCTCATGCAGTCCCCCAATAATATTCAGGGGACACAAAGTCACAATCCATAGCAACATGCCCCCAACCCTTTTAGTGGTTCTAAAATATGACCACAAATTCTTCTACATTTCTCCCCTGCCCCCTTTAAAAGATGGAGGCCAGTTCCCTTCCCCTTGAGTGTGGGCTGGACTCAGTGATTCACTCCTAGTGAACAGATAAGTAGAAGTGACCCTGGGGGACTTCCAAGGCTGGGTCACAAAAGGCCTCGCAGCTTCCCCTTGTTCCCCCGCCTGGATCTCTCGCTCTGGGGAAGTCACCCACCACGTTGGGAAGATACCCAGCAGCCCTCCGGAGAGACCTTGTCCTGCGGAGCGGAGGCCTCCTGCCCACGGCCGCGTGCGTGAGCTGTCATCACGGGCTCTTCCGCCGGCTGGTCTTGAGGTGACATGAGCCCTGGCCGACGTGCTAACTGCACCCACATGGGAGGCCTTGAGCCCGAATGACAGTCTCCCAAGTTCCTGGCCCACAGATGCTGTGAGCTGCTAAACTCGGGGACAACTGATCGTGCAGCAAGAGATAACTAATTCAGTCCCTTTCCTTGGTGCATCTCGGTCAACCTCTCTCACAGTATGCACACAGCTCCAGAGTCTCTCGACTCGTTTTATTTTCATGTCTTCAAAACCTTCATAGATACTCTCACTGCTCAGGTCTGCTTCTCTCTCTCTCACACACTTCTTGTTTGCTTATTTTTGTTTTTGTTCTGTTTAGCCTTCTCCACTGCAAATCCCTATCCCCATGTCTCTCATTCTTCTCCCACCAATGAGTCAGATGCCCCCAGTAAGACCCCAAAGTGAAGGGGAGCACAGGAGAAGGAGCAGAAGGGGAAAATGGTGCTCATGTAGCACCAGCGTTTCTTGAATAGGAGGAGAAAGATTGCAAATACACACATGTCATCTTTGTCCCTATTACATTAGTATTTCTTTGTTTTAGTTTTTAAATTATTTTTAATATTTTAAATTTATTTTTGAGAGAGAGAAAGAGAGAGAGAGCATGAGCAGGGGAGGGGAAGAGAGAGAAGAAGACACACTAAGCAAGCCCCAGGCCCTGAGCTGTCAGCACAGAGCCTGATGCAGGGCTCGAACCCACAAACTGTATGATCATGACCTGAGCCAAAGTCAGACGCTTAACCAGCTGAGCCACCCAAGCGCCCCTACATTAGTATTTCTAACTGAAATCTGTTATATGCCTGCTATGTGTCAGATAAAATACTAGGAATTTTAGATCTTTGTGTTTTATCCCCAAAACATCCCAGTGAGGTAGACGCTATATTTATCCCATTTTTTTTTCAAGGAGAAAACTGAGGTGCGGGTAGATTACTCACCCACAGTCACAGAGCTGTCACGCAACAGGGTCAGGGTCCAAAAATCTCTGTAACTCAGAAGCCCACGACTGAAGTCGTTGTACACGTTACACCAGACTGGGCTCAAATCGGCTTAACCGCATTGTTAATTTCCACAAAGCCCAGGGCTGACTGTCTAACACACTCAGAGTAAGCTAAGACATTTTTAAGCCCATGTTACCTAGTCTCCTTGGGCCTGAAAGGAATCCGAGATTTCCACCTCATACTGAACTCATGGCGGCCTTTGTCTTTCTTCAGCCTCAGATAGGATCCGAGCAGAAAATTCCTGGAATGTCTAGGTTGGGACACCACACACATACATACACACACATGCACACATGCCAAGGAAAAAGTTTTCCTGATCACTCCCTTCCCATTTGTCAGCCATTAGAGTAGGTGGCAGGACCGCTTACCCCACAGGATTGAAATGATACCCTCTTGGTGCATCACCCAACATACAAACCTTCCTCAACACCGTGAGGCTTGGCCTTGGAAAGCAATTGCCTCTGCTCTTTGTGTTCTTTTAAGCCTTAGGAAAGGCACATGTCTTTTTAAAAAAATGCTTATTTTTATAATTAAGAAAGTAGCATAATAACAACAAAAAACAGATGGAGAAATTACTCAAAACCCAAGGCCCTGAGACCGTGATGATTCTTACGACATACTCATCAGGCATGCCGTTGGGCCACTGGATTCTGGTGTTTTGTGAGTTCTGTCTTTGGGATCCAGATGCTGAGAGCTTTAGCTCTCAGGACTTGCTGTTTTTGCCACTGAAAAGCTGGCCTGTCCGCAGCTGGGGCTCCGTCCTTGTTCAGTTCAAAAGTCTGGGTGCTCCGTGTCCTCTTCCCAGCAGCCTTGCTGGGGGCCCCCTCCGATGAACGGTAGATTTGTCATGTTCTGTTGCTCCAGCTCATGCTTGTTTCTTGCTGTCATTGATTATGCTATTGTTTGCAATCATCTTCTTCCTCCATGGGAGGGTTTTATATATCCACACCCTTTGCCACATGACTTCCAGGGGTGATTCCAGTGAGCAGAATACATTTCTTCCAGAAGTGATTCCAGTAGGTGGAATATATTGTCAGCCTTGGCTAGGTGACTTGCTTTTTGGCCAATGTGATGTGAGGGGGTGTGAATTTTCTGCCATGTCTGAGCAAAAGCTTTCAAAGATAATGCATCGCTTGGCTTGGCCCCTTGCCTTCCTGCTTTCTGCAGGATGATGGGCATGTCCTGGATGGTGGCTGCACCTTCAGCCTCAGTCCTGGTGGGAGAAGACACGTGGGGCAGAAATGTAGCCAAGCTGCAAACCTCAATGCAAGAATTAAAGCTTGTTGTTGGAAGCCATTGAGAGTTTTTGGAGGTTTTTTGTTTCTGTTTTGCTATGGCAAAATACTAATGCTTTGGGTCTGTAGGTAAGCTAGGAACTGTCCATCTTCTGAGGCAAACTTTCTTCATGGGAGGCATCTAAACTCCTTCCAGCTCCCTTCCAAAACTGAGGCATGACATCACTCGGCTTTCACTGATGGGAGTCAAATCCTGGCACTTGGCACTGTCATTTGGTTGACAGAAAGCGACATACCGTGATGGTTGAGTTGGAGTCCTGTGTCCTCTGTTCCTCTCTGCCACCTGCCTCTGTGTGACCTTGGCCAGTCTGCTGAACCACTTTGTTCCTTATTTGTCTCATTTCAGTAAAAAGAATAGAACCTACCTTCAAGTTCTGGTGTGAAGAATAAATGCAATTTTGAAAGGTAGCCACGAAGTTTGCTGTTACTGCCCTTCCCGCTGACCGGCTCTCTCTGTCCAGGCTGTTATGAGAGAAAATCATGCAATGCAAAGTAGACCTTCTAGAACTGGACCTCCCGCTGCTGGGTTCCCTGCTGCCTGTCTCTCATCTCTTTTGGTTTCTGCTTAACTTTCTTCTCTCCTCCGGAAGATTAGTTTTCTCAAAGACCCGAGAAGCAAAGGGCCTTCCGTGCTGTTCCCATTTACAAAGTCACTGGAAGATGGCCTGGACCTGGGTCTTATTTCCATCCCCGAATCAGCCTCTCTGTCCAAAGGATGTCCTCAGGGGCTGTGCCTGGAGTCACATTCCCCGTGGCTTGGGGTAGAGGCAGGGGTCCGCTGCTAGAAGCACGTCTCAGGGGGATCTAGACGGTAGCACCACAGCCAGAGTGACCACGACCAGTGTGTGGTTACCAGCACCTGGATGTGGTTTGTGGCGGTTGTTGGCAGCATGGTCTTGGAAGGCAGGCCGCCGTGGGCATTTCTTAACCTCTATAAACCTTGGTCTCATATAAAAATGGGGACAGTAATTTCTGTCCCACAGGTTTGCTATGATTGCATGAGTTACCATAGGCAAGTGCTGGGAACGCATGCTCAACAGATACTAGTTCTTAGTCCCCAAATCTTGCCCTACTTGCATCTGAGCTGCCTTGGATCATGCAGCCCCCTCCCCCAATGTCCCCATTTTTTCCTTTGAAGGGAGAAACAGCCCTCAAGCGGAGGCCAGGGGCCCCATCAGTGGCTTCACTGCATTCTCTCCCTGGAGGCAGGCCACAAGGGAAGCTGATTATTAGAGGATGGTGTCCTGGGAAACAGACTGGAATGTACAGAGGAATTTGGTGGTTTTAAGAAGAGTTTCTCAGTTAGAGTGCTGGAACATTCTCACTTGCTACATTTGCAATTCTTAACCTGCTTGGTGTCATGAACCCCCAGGACAATCTGATTGAGACCATGGACATTCTTCTCTGGAAGATGTACAATCGTACCTACAATTTAAAGAGGTTCACAAAACTCCAGGAAGCCCAGCCGTGGGACCCCAGGTTTAGAGCCCCTTGCTAGATGGTGAATCCTGCCAAAGGGCACTCTGATGCCTGTTAACCCGAATGGGGCTTGGATGGGGCTGGCCAAGTCTTCCTCAACCCTGCTTTGTCCACATGTGCATGACTCACCAGCCCTCCTTGGCTAGACATTTTCAATGTCAAGTAACTTAAGAGTCTATGCACAACGGATGTTGTGTTTCCTCTATAGGTTGCAGTCAAGTCTTGCCAGCCCCAGGGCCATTCTGTCTCTTCAGGTTGATCCCAGACTTCTGTTTTGTGGGTTTTAATGTTTTCCTCTCAAGAGTTATTCTTATTGCCCTGTTCTTTAGGATATCAGGATTATTCTGTTTGCAATAGATGGAAAATCCACGTTTAAAATGCCTTGGGCAAAAAGAGGGCATTGCTCACACAACTGAAAAGTTCAAGAGTCCTGTCTGATTTCAGGCACAGATGCAGCTAGGGGCTCACACATCACCAAGGGAACTTGGTCTCACGGGCAGACTCTATTCCTTTGTTTCGGCTCCATTTCCAGGCGCTGTTTTCCTCGTAGTGACAGCATGGCTGCCAGCTGTCCCAGGCTTACGTCTTAGTCACTCCCAGAAATGTCATCTCCTTTCCCCATCTCCACCCTGAATGTACTCACTCACTCATCCTACTCTGTTTGAGGTGATGTGGCCCTTAGACGGGATGGTTTGAGACATAACTTCTAGGATAAAGGCAATGCAGTGAGGTATGTGCCAGAGCCGAAATGGTGTAAAAGCAAAAAGCAAAGAATGTCCTGGACTCAGTGGAAACTTCCATGTGGGTGGAGAAAGGTGCCTGGGGAGGGGTGTTGAGAGATGACAAGAAAGGGGACACAGTGGTCAGGGATTCAAGACCTTGTTTCCCATGGTAAGGAGACTGGGCTCTACTGAGACGCAAAAGGGCAGGGTGTCAAAGAGTTTCCAGCTCCTGACACAGCCACGTGGAACATTCCAGAAAGGCAGCCCTCACTGCAGCGTGGAAGATGAGTTAGGAGTAGAAAAGCCCGATGGAGGGGAAATCTTCTTGGAGAAGCTACTGCCATCTCCCTGGAGACAAAGGATGGAATCCTGAACTGAGGGGGATGAAGGAAGAATGGGGTTCCAAGCTTTGAGGGGGCAGAATTGATAGACATGGACACCAGATGAATGGGGGATGAGAAAGGAGGGGTCTAGGGTAATTCCCAGGTCTCTCCATTGGGAAACTGGAAAGATAGTAGTGGCCTGCACTGGGGCAGGGAACGTGGGAGAGGAGCAGGTTTAGGGGTGAGGGGAGACGATGAGGTCACTCTTAAACCTGGTAATGCCCTTGGAACATAAGGCTGCAGCTGTCCAGATGTCAGCTGGGCTCCTGTATCCAGAGGTCTGCACGGGCAGACGTGAGGCTGGTGGGCTGTGGGTGGTGGTGGTGGAAGCATTGATAACCTAGATGGGGCATCACCACCAGAAACAAAATGCCTCACTGTTGTTATTGTTTTACTGTTTAAATTAAAAAAAAAAAAGTTTATTTATTTATGAGACAGAGACAGAGCTTGAGGCAGGGAGGGGCAGAAAGAGAGGGAGACACAGAATCTGAAACAGGCTCCAGGCTCTGAGCTGGTTGTCAGCACGGAGCCCAATGTGGGGCTCGAACCCACAAACCATGAGCCCATGACCTGAGCCGAAGTCGGACGCTCAACCAACTGAGCCACCCAGGCGCCCCTGTTTTACTGATTTTATTAGTGTTTTCTTCTGTCCTTCTATGGGCCCATCATGATTCTAAGTCCTGGGGGAGGCAGAGTCCAGCTGGCCAAGCTGGGTCACGGGCTCACCCCTTGGTTTGCAGAGTGCAGGAGACTTTGATTTTCATCTACACAAAAATGGTTCAGTGCAGGTGAGGTAATTTCTCCCCAGAAGAAATCAAGATATTAACCATAAAAAAGGGGGGAATGACAAATGACAAATGTCCATTTCTAACTCAACTGCTTATTTCAACCGATTTTCCCCCGGTGGTTGCTGCTGAGGGGTGAAGAGAGTTATTTCACCTAAAGCTCGGGCACCAGCCGTCTGCCTCATAGCAATTGCTTTTTAAGTGGTGTTTTTTTTTGTTTTTTTTTTTAAAATAACAGTGACCCAAAACATAATTATTTGGGTAGCGGGCATAGGGCCAAAGTATTTCATAGGAAATATTTCAGAAAGGACGCATTTCATCAAGCACATGGGTACTTAATGTCTCAGGGCATAAGTAACTAAGACGACATAAATCACCCCTGATCTGGAGTGGACAGAGGTGGTCGGCGCCTGAAGCCATCAATCGTGCCCCCTACCGAGCAGCTTCCCAATGAGTGGATAAGCTAACATTTAATACAGAGCACAGGGCACGTGCGCGCTGCCACTCCAGGAATCAGGATCTGCGTCAGTTCTATTTAAGCCTCACCCTGCCCCTGGGACGCAAATGGCATTTTCTGCATCCTAAAAGCAAGAAAGCTGGGGCTCTGAGGCATCCAGTGACTTGCCCGAAGACACGGAGTTGACACCTTGAGCCTGTCGGCCTGCGAGGTCTGGGCAGGTGCTGGCAGGCGGGCTGGAGCCGGAGGAAGCGCGCGGTCCCCCGTGGGACCCCCTGCGCGGCCTGGAGTGGGGGCGTCAGCTGGAGAGGCGAGCTCCGGTCCTAGTCGTCTCCCGGAGAGAGGGGCGCCTGCTCTCCGGCCAGAGGTCCCGCCGGGCGACTCGGGCTTAACAGACAGCCGGCTGACCTCTTCCAAGAAAGCCTGGTCCCAGGGTGTGCGCGGAGATCCTTCCCGTCCCCTCTAGTCCCCCAACCTTTCCGGGGGCGCCGGCGGGGTTGAACCTGACCGCTCTGGGCGCAGAGGAGGAGGCGGCGGCGGTCCGGGGTGGCCTCCNTGACACCCCGCCCCGCCCTCTCTCCGCCTCCCCCACTTGCGCGCGCGCGCGCGCGTTCCCGTCTAGGGTCCCTGCTTAATAATATAACCGTCTACACTCTTTTTAAACAGATAACGTACTTCTTTTAAAGAGACCAAAAGATGCACAGAAGTTAACGAGGGAGCAAAGGAAAAAAAATCCCACTTCTCGGAAATAACCATCGCAAACACTGGTGGTCAAGGCTCTGGATGTATTTTTATGGATATAGGCACATATTTTAATGTATTATGTATCTGTGTACAGTTAGAGTATAGATATAAATATTTTATATAAGGAAAATGCTATTTTTATTAAAACTATTCAATTTAATACTTTTACTTGAATTCAGTACTAGAAAAGAAATGATAGAGGGAAAGAATTGTTGATTTTTTTTTAATGTGTCTTTACCACAAAAGATATCATGAAGTATTCCCTGAAGAGGGAGAAAAGGAAGTGGGGGGGGGGACAGAGGTGGGGTGTGGAGAGAATTAAAAGGTTGGAGGTTTTAAAAAGCGATGTGTTTCGGTTTTTAGCGAGTATAATTAATCTTGCTAAGAAAGATGAGAGCATTAACATGTGAGTGCTCCTCTTGCTTCTTTTGTTTCCTGATTTTTAAAAGTTACTCTATGATTATTTTTAATTTTCCAGATTTATAATATTGACATTCAGTTATTTAAATATATTCCCCCGTAGTTCTTTAGTATTAGTTCGGTGTTTAAATAGATTCAGTGCTCATCACCAGCCCTGTTCATGTGTCTTTTGCATTCCTGCATTATTTATTTAAGGTCATCTCTCAATTGTCTGGATTTCATTCGAAGTCATTGTTTCAAGAATGACTTATAAGTCCTTTATTGCTTGAACAGCATCCTGGGCTGGGTATAACATTCTTAAGATACATTTTCTTTTATTTAGAACTTCGTAGACATTATTCCATTGTCTTCTGGCATTGAGTGCTGTTGTGGAACTGAGGCTACCTAGGAGTTTTTTTCTTCTTTGTAGGTAATTTATTTTTGTTCCTGGGTATTGGAAGAATTCTTTCTGATTCTTTATAATCCCTGTTTAGCTGGGATATAGTCAGTATTGAGGATTTTCAGTAAAATTTTCCTTCAATGGATTGTACCCTCTACAGTTGAAAAGTCATTACTCTTTTTATATCAGGATAGGTTTGTTTGTTTGTTTTGGTATTATGTCTTTAAGTACATCTTCTTAAATCTTTGTTGGATTAGCAGCTTAAGGAATCAAATATGCATACGTTGGATAATTTTTGTCTTTCATATCTGTTAGCTTCTCTCAAACAGTTTTCAAGTGTTTGTCATTTTAATTGTAATGCAAGACTTTTGTTTCAGTAATTCATTTTCCACACAAGATTGATTCTTTCTCTGCTGTCCTGAATTATTTAATAGTTCCATAATACTGTTGTTTTAGTTCTTAATTTGTTTCCTTAGTTCTTTCAATCTCCATTCAGAAAATCTCATTCTGTTATTTTTATTCTCTTGTTGGGAGCTCTTGTTTTATTGAGATTTATGTTCTCATTTGTTGCTGGTATGTAGTATACAAGGGATTTTCTTCTCTTTCTCTCTCCCTCTTTTTAATGTTTTATTTATTTCTGAGAGAGAGAGAGACAGCATGAGGAGGGGAGGGTCAGAGAGAGAGGGAGACACAGAATCTGAAACAGGCTCCAGGCTCTGAGCTGGCTGTCAGCACAGAGCCCAATGCAGGGCTCGAACCCATGAACCGTGAGATCATGATCTGAGCCAAAGTTAGACACTTAACCTACTGAGCCACCTAGGTGCCCCTTCATCTTTCTCATGCTTGGGCAGCTCTGAACAGACATTCTATTTGCAATTACATAGTGTGGATGACTTCTTGACTCTCTTCCTACCCTGTCTGAAACCAGATTGTTTCCTCTTCAAGCTGTATTTTGAGGGCTAGGTATTTTGTGCTCCATCTACCTATCTGTGGCCTTGGGGGGTGGGGGGGTGGAGGGAGGGAGAGATCTAGGGAGAAGGGCTAGTTTGCAAGGGCATAAATGCTTTGTTACAATCGGCTGGGCTCTATTCTATCTTCTAAATTATGCCGAATATCCCGGATCAAGGTTCACTCCACAGAGTTGGGGTGTGCGTGTGGTGGTTATGCCCATCTCTCTGGGGTTTGGGATTTCCTTGTGTTTTGTTTTCCATTTCAGCATATAGGTATGGAGGCTTTCTGTGTGTTTACTTTTCTTTGTTGTTCTGTGCCTTCCCCTATTTCTGCCCAGCAGCCCTTTCCCTTATTTCTATATCAGAAGAGAAAAGGGTAAGAATTGGGAGATTAAGTAAAACTTCTCTGAATGTTATTGATTTAGAGGGACGACTTCTGTGGGATAAGGGGGGGCCTGAGAGCCATGCCAGAATTTTGTTCCTTTCCTTAGTTGATCTTTCAGTAGTTTACAAGTCATTGCTTGCTATTGATGACTGTTTTTGTCTTTTCTTTTCTTTTCTTTTTTTTTTTTTTTTTACTGGTTTAGCTGTTTTACTTATTGTGTTAGGTGCTGGAACTGGGGAATTTTGAGATGGAATTTCAATCACGGTCTTAAACCTCTTAACCTAGAATTTCTGCAGCTGTGTTCTGCACGTGACAACCAATTGCTCACAGGCCCACACTTTGATTGAAAAAAAAAACCTGTCCCTGGCTCTTATCCATATTCATTCAATTGATCATTCATTCCACAAAAATTATGTTTGAGACGCTGTGGTAATTATATTGTTTCTTCATTGTTGCTTACAAATCACACATACTGTACATCCCCCCATCACATGGGTCCAAACAGCTTAACTGAATTGAGAGCATTTTCACATCATGTAAGAACTGCCAAGGAGATGGAAAAGAAGAAGGAGGAGAGGAGGAGGAAGAGGAGGAGGGAGGGAGGGAGGAAGAAAGGAAGGAAGGAAAAAAAAGAAGAAAGAAGAAAGAAAAAAGGAAAATTTAAGAAGCCCTTTTTTCAAGTTATTAAAAGGCAGCTTAATTTTTAAACAATATTCTTTCAATTTTAAAAAGTCTTCCAGTATTGCTCACTGTAGAACCAGCTCATAAACATACACATGCAGCAAAAAACCAAACCAAACCAAAACAAAAAACAAAACAAAACAAAAAACCCGCCTGGAGTTGTTTAAAAGTTTATGTCATCAGCCCTGCTGTTTATTAGTCTTCCAACTTCCTGTTGAACCGTTGCCTTAAGTTTTTACTATTTCCTGATATTTTTGCAACATTTTGTTTATATGGCACATTATACTTTAGAAAGTATTTTCCCTTACTTTTTTTTTAATTTAACATTCATTTTTTACCTAAATTTATAGAAGATGGGATTTTCCACCACTTCTGGTAAGGGAAAAGGAAGAGAAATGGAATTTGACATAATCCCTTGTTTTCCAGATAGTACTGGCTCCTGCTATCTTGAAATATATGGGATATTTTTCCTTACAGGGAATAAAATGTAGGCCTTACTTATGGTGAGAAACCATTACACATGCAGTTTAGTACATTTTTTTTTTTTTACCCAAGACTACATCATTAGCATTTTTTAATTCTCCTCAGTGTTCCAGACATCATTTTTAGTGGATATGTCATAATATACAACACAATATTCTACTGTTGGACATTTAGTTTCTAGTTGTTATTTTCCTATAATAGCTGAGCAAGTAATCAACATATTTGTGACATATAGCTTTTTGCTTTTGTTGAGTTATTTCTTTAGTCTAAGTTTCCAGGAATGAAATTATTGGGGATGTGTTATGTAATACTGCTCTCCAAAGAGGGCCTACTGATTTATAATGGTGCCTGTAATGAATGAGGTTCTAGTTTCATTCCAACTTGGCCTGCATTACATATTGTTTATTTTGTGAAATTTTGCCAAATTGGGTAGGTTTAAAATGATAGGTCAAGGTTGTGGTAGCCTGTGTTAAAATTTAATAGCATCGATTTTTTTCCCCATGCTTTTTTTATGATTTGTACTGGCGCATACACATGATCTATTTATATTCTTTACCTATCTCTCTTGTGGGTCTTAGACTGTCCATATAAATATGAATTACCTCAGGGTTTGACATATTTATTCTAAATATTTTCCCCTGTTCCATCCCCACTTCAAGTTTTAAATTTAGGGCACAATTTGCATATAGCAAAATCCATCCTTTTTGGGGGTCTTGAGAAATGTACATAGATGTGGCCCCCATAACAATCGAGAAGAATTCCATCACCCCCAAAACCCCCTTGTGCCCTCCTTCATGGCAAACCTCTCTGCTCTCCTCCAGGCCCTGGTGACCACCGATCTGTATCCTGTCTCCCATCTTGTCTTTTGCAGAATGTCATGTAGATGGAAACATGCACTGTGTGGCCCTTTGAATTGTCCCCAGAGTGGGCTGTGCACTTTCTCATTGCTGAGCCCTACCCCGTCCCGTGGCCATAGCAGTTTATTCCCCTTTATGCTTTAGTCCTTCTGTTTTTAGTTTCATACCATCTCCCTTTCTAAAACTTTTGACTTTTAAGTACTTCTCAGTCAGCCAGTCCTTTCCTTTGCAATAGCTTCTGTTGAGATTGTGCTTAAGCAATTTCTTAGGCAAATAAGAGAAATCTAGGAAGCATAGTTCATACACTTGTCCATTGTCCTTTTGTGGAGTGGCCAACGTTTGTGGACGCCCCAGCTTCTACCACGATGGGCAAGTTCTTCTTGGATCAAGTGGCACAATCCTGAGGCTCCCTTGCTGTGAGCTCTCAATTTCAGTGGAATTTTCATTGCTAGTGGCAGCAGTGAAAATGCTGAAAATTAAAACATTGCTCTCCTGGAGGCAAGGGAGGACGCCTGGCAGAGCAGAGATGCAGCAGCCCTGGGTGTGACGATGCGAGGTGGCATCTCACCTGGCTGGGATACTTTGGCATGCTAGGAGTAAACATTGCTTTAAATTCAAGGAAGTGGTTTGTTTTTTATATTAGCTGAACACTCTAGTAGTCAAACGTTTTCCTTGGCAACTTTTTTTTTTTTAATGCTTATTCATTTTTGAGAGAGAGAGAGCATGAGCAGGGGAGGGACAGAGAGATAAGGGGACAGGGGATCCAAAGCGAGCTCCACGCTGACAGACAGCCCAACGCAGGACCTGAACTCACGAGCCGTGAGATCATGACCTGAGCTGAAGTTGGCCGCTTAACTGTCTGAGCCACCCAGGCATCCCTTTTCTTGGCAACTTATTTTATTTTATTTAAAATTTTATTTAATTGTTTATTTTTGAGAGGGGAGAGAGGCAGAGAAAGAGGGAGACACAGAATCTGAAGCAGGCTCCACGCTCCAAACTGTCAGCACAGAGCCTGACGTGGGGCTCGAACCCACAAACTGTGAAATCATGACCTGAGCCAAAGTCGGGCGCTCAACCAACGGAACCACCCAGGCGCCCCTTTTGGCAGCTTCTTAAAACAGCTGATAGATTGTCTCCAGTTCCTTAGCGAGGCCATTATTAGGATTTCAAGCTCGTGTAGCTTCCTTGGAGCTACTTAGAAGTAGAAAGCTTAAGAGACCTGATTAGCATGAGGATACTTGTACCCTGTGGGTAGGAGAGCATGTGACAAAGAATCTGTTTTTTTTCCAGATCTCTGGTCAAGCCCAAAGATGCATGAGACACCCTCCTGTTCCCCTTGGCAGGCAGCCTTGCTGAGTAGGAACAGCTTTTTTGAGCCTCAGGATTAATGCCTGTTGCCACCACTGGACTATAACCTCCATGAAGGCAGGAGCCAGGTCGGTTTTTGTTGCTTTTGTATCCTCAGAACACAGTGCTTGATAAACGTTTTATTACCTGGATGGATGGATGGATGGATGGACAAACTAATAACCTGGAAACTTTTTGGCCCATTTCCTGAAGCTACAAAGGCACATATTATATACATCCATTCAGGAAACTGGCTGTGTTCCCTGCTGATGCAGTGGCAGATGAGTCAGGAAGGCAGACCTTGAGATGGGGTCGAAGGAGCCATTGAAAAGGCTTTGGGCTGTAGTGTCTGAGACTCTGGGGATCTGGATGAGAAGTGACCCCAAGCCTGTGCTATGGTGGCTCAGAAATGTCCAGATTCTCCATGAGGAGCTCCATCAGCCAGTTGTGTATGGTTCACTCGGACAGTCTAGAGTCAAGGCTAGAAAGGTAGGGCTCAGCCTGATGGGGGGGGTGGTTTGTCTCAGTTGTGGGGGGCAGGGGGAGGAGAGAGTCAAAGGAGTGGACATAAAGTGCCAACACTAGGCTATTATTTGAGTAAAACACTGTCAGATCTTCCAACTGGTTTCTTTTTACATCCTTAATCTTCCTTCCTTCCTTGTAAGATGCCTAGTAGCCACTGCCAGGAGCTGGGTCATCAGCCAGCTGTGGGGTACAGGGTCGTCCTCAGGGATCATTATTCTCAGCCTAATCTGAGTGACACTTGAGCATGATCTTGAGCCCCAACGGAATGCAGACCTGGTGACGTAGGTTCCTTGGATAAGGACCAGAGAGTGTCCTTGGGTCCGCAGATGCTGTGGGTGGAGACTACACACCCACACACTTGTGTGAATCCACTACTTGCTTTCTTCTTGTTTGTGTGTTTGATTTGATTGTTGATACTCCATAGACAAAACGAGTTGTTTAGCCTTTTTTTTTTTTGTAACCATTTGCTTCAGAATTAGGTAAGGCAGAGTCTAAAACCCAGTATTCAAGTAGAGAAACTCCTAATTACCAATGTAATGAATTTTTAAAAATTGTTTATTTTTGAGAGAGAGAGAGAGGGTGCATGCACGTGATGGGCGAGGGGCAGAGAGAGAGTGGGGGGCAGAGGATCCGAAGCATACTCTGTGCTGACAGCAGAGAGCCCAGTGTGGGGCTCAAACTCACGAACCATGAGATCATGACCTGAGCCGAAGTTGGACACTTAGCCGCCCAGGTGCCCCACCAATGTGAGAAGTTTGATAGAGACAGGTGCTATCCAGGGAGCCTGAAACCCGGCTGCAAGTGACAGAAACACAAACTTCATTCACCTCCCCACTGTCGGCTCCAGCTGGGTGGACGTCCCATAGCACCCTGGCGCTCCATGTGTCAAGACACTGCACACATCCCATGCGTTGGGTCCTCTCTTGGTGACAATGCCATGAGTATATCTACTTGTTAGTTGTGGAAACCCACAAGTCGCTTTTGACTTCCGCCTTCCCTTCACCCCCTGCGCTGGTCACCCACCACATCCTGAAGATTCTGCCCTCCTAAATATCTCTCTAGTATGTGCTCTCCTCTTCCTCCCCACCATCCTCTCGCATTCCAGCCAGGGCTCCCTCCTAACTGGTCCCCCTGCCTTCGTTGTTACCCCTCCTCAAACCCCAGTGCTCCACAGGCCCCAGCGGTTCTGCCTCCTCCTCACAGAAAGGACCTTCATGATCTCACCTTTGTGGGTTAGCCTGGCTTTATGCCCCTCCTTGCAATCCAGGCTCCAGCGTACAGCCCTCTCCCAGTTCCTGCAAGGTGTGGGCCACTCTCTGCACTTCCCCTCCCACCTGGCCCCCAAAACCTTGTTCCTGCTGCCTGGCTTATTCCTACCATCTGTTAAGTCTCATTAGACATCTATCCCTGGCTCCCCATCCTGGCAGAGTTGGGGGCCTTCCCATATGTTCCTCTAGTGCCCTTTATTTTCCCGCCATAGCAGGTATCTGGCCCTGTCATAGCTGCCTGGTCATCATCGTAGCTTTATTGCCTATGACAGACACCCTTCATAGTAGGTGCTTAATAAAGTTCATGCAGTGAATGAGTGAACAAAAACAAGAGAGAGATTGGCTTGGCACAAAATGAGCCTATTAAGACCTAATGGGGCACCTGAGTGGCTCAATCAGTTGAGTGTCCAACTTCGGCTCAGGTCTTGATCTCGTAATTCTTGAGTTCGAGTCCCACATTGGGCTCGCTGGTGTCAGTGCAGAGCCTGCTTTGGACTCTCTCTGTCCCCTCTCTCTGCCCCTTCCCCTGCTCACACACTCTCTCTCTCAAAAATGAATAAACGTTAAAAAAAAAAAAAAAAGACCGAATAAGTTACCAGGATGTACTAATGAGAAATTAGGACTTTGTGGATAACGATAGTGGTTATTTCTAATTTCCTTCTTCCTTTTCCTTCCATTCTCCTCCTCCTCCTTTTAGCTTTACATTTTCTAAAATTTCTGCAGTCAACATGTATTTCTTTGCTAGTAATTTAAGAAAAAATGATTCATTCATTTTAATGGCCCAAAGAATGAATTTTGCATTCTGGATTTTGAATTTTGCATCAGAAGATGAGGCATTTTTTGAATTGAATCCTGGCCACTGAACCTCGAAGGCCAGCAGCAGCCCTTTACTCTGAATGCATTTTTCTCATTTAGTTACATTTCAGCATTTCAAGGATTTTCAGCCAATTAATATAGATGTGCTTGGATGAAATGGATTTTAAAAAAAGGCTTTAAAATGATAAAACGGGCAAAATAGCAAACCACATTTAAAAGGAAGCAGAAACACCGAAAGGATGAAATGCTACGAAATGCTACGTATCATGGAAAAAGGAATTGGTTTTGACACATGCTTGTTACAAATATAAAATTAAGGTGGACACGCTCTTGGACGAATGAGCTGAATGGACTCAAGAGTAGAAGCAGGGAGGGGCGCCTGGGTGGCTCAGTCGGTTGAGCATCTGACTTCAGCTCAGGTTATAATCTTCTAGTTTGTGAGTCTGAGCCCTGTGTGGGGCTCTATGTTGTCAGCACAGAGTCTGCTTTAGATCCTCTGTCCCCCTCTGTCTCTGCCCCTCCCCTGCTCTCTCTCCCTCTCAAAAAATAAATAAACATTAAAAAAAAAAAGTGGAAGCAGGGAGATGACTCCCTGGTGTGCACACCACGTGGGGCCATCTGGGTGACTGTATCATGTTCTCTTTTTTCCATATGGTCCTTAACCGTGAGCCCCTGCCCTCCCCACGTGTGGATCCCTTGGCTGGAGGAAAATGTTCTTCCCCAGGTCAGTCACCCGGGTGTGCGGGGTTCCTCAGACAGGAAAAGGGGGCCGGGGGTTTTATCTCAGGTCAGGGAGGAAGGATTTTGTTCTTTGGATCTAGACTTCAGGGAATGGAATGTGTAGGAAAGTGTTTCCATGGTGTGTCTGGGTCTGGCTGGTCCCTTCTCTGCAGAAGCCATTGTATTTGTTCACGTTCCCCAGCGCCACATAGCGCATTCCCCACAGCGTGGTGGTGTCAGACAAACAAGGTCTGCATTTATGGATTCTGTGGGGGTAGGAATTCAAACAGGGCACAGCGGCGGTGGCTTGTCTGTCTACCGGTGTTTGGGGCCTCGCCGGGGCCGCTCTGCAAGGCTGGTGGCTGGAGTCATCTGAAGGCTTCTTCACTCATCTGTCTGGTGGTTGCTATCAGCTATTGTCTGGGAGCCTTAGTTTCTCTCCACGTCATTCCCTCCATGTAAGCTTCTGCCAGGGCTCCCTTGGCCTTCCCCAGAGCAAGTGTCCTGAGAGAGATGAGCTGGACAGAAGCTGTATCCTTTGGACAACCTATCTTTCAGAGTCACATGGTAACACCTCCACTGAGGACAGAAGTCCCAAATCCTACATCTCAATGAGGATGTGACCAAGTCACACTGGAAGAGCATTTGGCATAGGAGATCTTGTGGTCGTACAGGAAATACCCTGCTTTGAGACCTTCAGGAGCATCCATTATAAGCCTGGGACAAAGGCTCATCTGTGTGTCATCTAGACACTGCCTCTCCCTGCCCCTCCCTCCCCCCACTGCCCACTGAGCAGCCCCTCGGGTCTACTTCCTGGTTCTCTAATATCTCAAGGTCCTGGTACCCTCAGGACCTTCACACAGGTTCTTCCCATGCCTGTACCACCTCCATTCCACCTGTGCAAGGCTGGCTGCTTGTCTTCAAGTCTTAGATTACAGGTCACCCCTTCCAAGAGGTCTTACTTGGCCATGCCAAATCAGCTTCAGAATTCTCTATCACCAGGCCCTCTTCATTTCCTTCATTGGCCTAGTCCACGTTGGGATTAGTTGAGTGTAAGATCTATGCTTATTTTATTCATATCCCCACTGTCTAGCACAGTACTCAGCCTGTGGTATTCACCCAATGGGGATGTGTTAAATATTTAAATGCTATAAGGTGCCTACCTCAGACAGGCTGGTTGGGAGCTGGAATCTAGGGCTGGCTTAGATCACTAGGTGATCATATTTCCATAAGTCCCGGTGTTTAGTTCCCCTTTGCTCTCCTTTTGTATTTGCAAACCGTGATTATGTGCTTCAGTCTTGACCCTACTGTGCGGTTTCCTCTTTAAGGCTAGGGAGGGCGTTAAGTGGGGAGCAGCGCCCCCTAGTGGCAGGAGCGCTGGTGGCGGTGACAGATCTCCAAAAAGGAGACAGGGTATCTGGGCACAAGAGCTGAGATCCAGCTGCCCCTAAGCACATGGAGATTCACTGAGATTCATCTCCAAGCTCTATCCTTGGGGAATCTGGGTTTTGTTGGTATTAATGAAGGTCACTCATGATTACAACTGGAAAGACCCCATCACACAAATGAGCTTACTAAGAGCTGTTGTATAAAGCATCGCAATTATTTAACACGTGACTTTTATTAGCTGTCGCTAGGCGAACTGACTTAGAGCAGCTGTGACTTACCTTTGGCTTGTAACTTCCATTAATAAAAAGCCACGTAATTACGCCCTGGCCTCATTGCTAATCTTCCTCCTTTTGCACACTCTGCCCTGGCCCATGGCCTCTTTGCTAATCTTCAAGCCCATGCCTCAGACAGAGCCTTTGTGCCTGGTGCTTTCTCTGCTCCAAGTGCTCTGGCCCCAGGGTACATGGCTCACCCCTCCTCTCCTTCAAGTCTTTGCTCCAGGAACATCTCTACGAGGCCTTCTCCGACCATCCTATGGACAATTGCAAACTTCCTGCCAAGACGGCCCCCATGTTCTCTCCAAAACACTTAGCTCCTTTTAATGTCATGTAATAACACGAATTGTTGGACTGTTCCCACCAGACTTCCCAGCTCAAGGAGGGCAGAAAGGTTTTTTTTTTTTAATTTTTTTAATGCTTTTATTTATTTCTGAGAGAGAGAGACAGCGTGAGCAGGGGAGGGTCAGAGAGAGAGGGAGACAGAGGATCCAAAACAGGCTCCACGCTCGGAGCTGTCAGCACAGAGCCCGACGGCGGGGCTCAAACCCACGAATCATGAGATCATGACCTGAGCTGAAGTCAGACACTTAACCGACTGAGCCACCCAGGCGGCCCAAGAAAAGATTTTTTTTTTAAATGTTTATTTATTTTTGAGAAAGAGACAGAGAGACACACACATGCTGGGTGTGAGCAGGGAAGGGGCAGTGAGAGGGAGACACAGAATCTGAAGCAGGCTCCAGGCTCTGAGCTGTCAGCACAGAGCCTGATGCGAGCCTTGGACCCACAAACCATGAGGTCATGACCCGAACTGAAGTCAGATGCTTAACTGACTGAGCCACCCAGGTGCCCCAGAAAGTTGTTTTCTTTCTTCACTGCTGTATTCCCCAGCTCCTAGCCCAGAGCCTGGAATGTCGTAGTCCGTGCTCAGTAAATACTTGTTACATGAATGATTAAACAACTCTGTTAATAACAATCTTTATTCTGGTCATTTGACAAATTGTTTTATGATCCACTCCAGCAGCCTATTCGATAATTCTTTTTGTCTCTGCTTCATAGAAGAAGAAACAGGCTCAGGGAAGTTAAGTAGTTTGCCTCGGGGAACACAGCTACTACCTGGCTACATTTGGAAGAGAATTCAAATGTGTCCAACTTCAAGGTCAATGCTCTGTTCAGTACTACTTTCTCCCAAGAGAGACCCAGCCCTACTCCATGGCTGGATGAGGAAAGGCCGGGTCAAAGCAGAGTGGACATACAATTCTAGGGTTGAGAACCATGGTCTGGGTAGAAGGTATTAGGAGTGGGGATGCCTGGATGGCTCAGTCCATTTAGCATCTGACACCAGCCCAGGTCATGATCTCACAATTCATGGATTCGAGCCCTATATCAGGCTCTGTGCTGACAGGTCAGAGCGTGGAACCTGCTTTGGATTCTGTGTCTCCCTCTCTCTGTATCCCTCTCCTGCTTGTGCTCTCTCTCTCTCTTTCTCTCTCAAAAATAAATAAACATTAAAAAAGCTTGAGAAAGTGTTGGGGATGTGGGTTGTTCAGTCCAAGGGGCCTGTGCAAGGTTTGCACGAAGCTCCAATGGATTCTCTTCCATGTCATCCCACAGAGGGTGGGATTTCCACCAGCGGAAATGGCTGTGAATTTCAGCATAGTACTTCAGTAACAGCCTGACCTGAAGCCACTGGGGAGACCTATTCCTCCTCGATTACACTCTGATCAAACTTCCCAAAGAAACTATTTTTCTGAAATAGCAGAATTCATAGAATTCTATGTCTCACGTTGATAATTGTGATTATGAGTTTATATTATAGGCTATATGATGATCCATATGGAGAGTCTTTTAAGATATAAGACATGTTTAAAATAATTTTTTTTTAGTTTTTACTGTATATATGTAGAGAGAGGACATAAGTGGGGGAGAGTGGCAGATGGGGAGAGAGAGAGAATTTCAAACAGGCTCTACACTCTGCGCTGAGCCAACGCGGGGCTCAATCCCACAACCCTGGGATCATGCCCTGAGCCACAACCAAGAGTCGGACTCTCAACCAACTGAGCCACCTAGGTGCCCCTTTAACACAGGACGTTTTAAATTAATTGCCTATGACCTCCCAGCCAGCTCTCAAAGGAAGAGGCTGAAGGAGTCCTGTCTAGCGCTGTGAGGGTCCCTCTAGTAGCTTGGAAATAAGGTGGACAGAGAGATCTATGTTCTCAGTGAGGCTCTTCCGGAACCTCTTCTGAGCAAGGGAGTATGACGGTATCAAGGGAGTATGTAGTTCTCAGAGTGTGACCCCTGGACCAGCAGCGTCAATAGCATGTGGAACCCACTAGAAACGCAGACTCTCCCCTCTCCCCTACCCAGTGCTGATCTGGGGCTCAGCAACCTGGTTTTAACAAGCCCTCCAGGTGGTTCTGAAGTTTGAGAACCACTTGTGCATTTCTGAATGCAGAAGTAGGGCCTCAGTGATTCTCTGGTTCCTTTAATAGTATTTGTCCTGCTGTGGCAGTGTTATAGGATCTAGAGTCTGATCTGGGTTTGAATGCCACTTTGAATGCAAAGGTAGGTAATTTCTCTGGGCCTCAGTTTTTTATCATTAAAATGGGGATAAAGAACACCTGCTTTAGAGGGTTATCATATATAGTTAAAATGAGGCAATGCGTATGAAGTTCTTGGCATAGAGTGTGTATTCAGTACCTTCCTTTGGTGTTTGTCTCCTGTCTACCTCCTCCATTAGTCGGGACATGTTTGGTTATGAGCGACAGAAAGCAGTTCGCAGTAGCTTAAGGAAAAATTAATACTTGATGGGTTCAAGGAATTCCTTGAATAATTGTCCATACTTGCCGCTTCCATTCTCTCTCATCCAATTCATTTTAAACCCACCCTCATTGGGATTTTGTCCCTCTGCCCCACTAAGAGTGCACTTCAGGTTTCCAGGGATAGCCTTGAGGCTAAATCCAGTGGCCCTTTCTGAGCCCTTATCTGACGTGCCCTATCAGGGGTACTGGGCAGAGTGGGCCATGTTCTCCTTGATACGCTTTCTTCTCTGGCTTTGGGGACAACCTTCTCCCCTGATCCTTCTCCCACTGCTGGGTGGCCAGTCTCCTTTGCTGAGTGTCCATCATTCCTTAGCTCTCTAAAGGCTGAAGTCCTGCAGGGCTGGGGTTTTGGACCGCTTCTTTTTTCTACCCATCCTCACTTCCTAGCTGAGCTCATCCAACTTCCTAGTTCTGATTCTAACCATATGCTGCTGCTGCTGCCTTGACAATTTGTGTCCCCAGCCTGGACCTCTCTGCCTTAGACTCTATTTCAGAATATCCACCTGCTTCGCGGTGTCTCCGCTTCGATGTTGAACAGGCTTCTCAAGTGCTGGCGTGTCCAAACAGAGCTCCAGATATCCCCCTCCCCCCTCCCACCAAATCCTGCTCTACCACAATTTCCCCATGTCAGTCATGATTGGTCAGACCAGTATCGTGTGCTCACTTCTGGATATGAGTAGTGGGTTGGGGGGGGTGGTAGAGGTTACCCAATCCCGAGCCACTGGGTTGAGACTCAGAAAAAAGTGTTTTTCCAAAGGAAAACTGGGGTCGCTACTTACCACAGGAAGGGTGAATGGATGCTGAGAAAACAGAACCACAGCTGCACTGTTCTCTCTAATTTTAGAGTATTTTGAGATACCTGACAGGTGGAAGTCTCAGGAAGCAGAGCACAGCTTGCGGCATGGCACGGAAGCTGTGGCCCTGGGTTGGGGAGTTTGAAGGCAGTATGTTGCCTAGGAGTACAGTGAAAGGCAAATCCACTGGCCACCCCAAACCAGCATCTCCTGCCTTCTGCATGGGAAGGGAGCCATCACAGCCTGAGGCACCTCCCAGCCTCACGGACTCACGATTCACACTCAGAAACTTCTAGGATGGAAAAAGCCGGTGCATTAGTTATCTACTACCACATAACAAGTTACCATAACTCAGTGGCTTATAGCAATACCCATATCTTCTCTCCCAGTTTCTGTGGATCAGGAGTCTGGGCGCTGCTGGAGCCTAGGAGCCTGGGTTTGGAAGCAAGCAGTTTAGTTTTCAAGAAATGTCATGTCTATTCATATTTTCTCTTAGAATTTTAGAGGAGTCTACGACCCCCCGCCCCAAAGCTAAGAATCACAGGACCAGTTACTACTGGCATTCCATGTTTCCCAGGACTCTCTCAGATGCAAGTGACAAACGCTCAGTTCAATTTAGCTTAAGCCCAAAAGATAATTGAGTTGGTCATGTAAGTGGGAAGTCTGGGTGTTTCAGGCAAGGTTGGATCTAGAGTACCATCTCTCTCTATCCACTTAGGCCTCTCTTTCCATTTTGGCTTAATTATGCAGTTGGGCAACCCACTGAGAGCCTAGATTCCAGCTGACAACCTCAGCAGGGGAGGGAATTCTTTCTCCAGTGGTCAGATACTAATCAGGAAAGGTTCTCAATCAGCCCTCCTTGGATCTCAAGTCCATTCCTGGACCAATCCCTGTTTCTAGGAGATAGGATGGTGTATTTGTTTCTCATTGCTGCTATAACAAATGATCACAAATTTGGTGGCTTAAAACAGCACAAATTTATTATTGTTTTTAAGTATATTTATTTTGAGAGAGTGAGAGTGCACCAGCAGGGGAAGGGCAGAGAAAAGGAGAGACAGAGGCTCAAGCAGGCTCCACACCATCCGTGCAGAGCCCGATGCAGGGATCGAACCCACGAATTGTGAGATCATCCATGACCTGAGCCGAGATCAAGAGTCGGATGATTAACCAACTATGCCACCCAGGTGCCCCCACAAATTTATTATCTTATGGTTCTGAAGTTTAAACATCAGACGGAGATCTCACTGGGCTATAATCAAGGTGTAAGCAGGCCTATATTCCTTCTGGAGGCACTAGTGGGGGATCTGTTTCCTGGCTTTTTTCAGCTTCTAGAGGCTGCATGCATTTCTTGGCCCTGGGCCCCCTTTCATCTTCAAAGCCAGCAATGAAGCATCTCTCTGACCCTGCTTCTATCCTCACATCTCTTTCTCTAACTGCCTCTCTCTGCCATTGTTTAGAACACTTGTGATTACTTTGAGCCCACCTAGGTAATCCAAGTTACTGTCCCTAACTGAAGGTCAGCTAACTAGCACCCCTAATGCCATCTGCAACCTTAATTCCTCCTTACCATGTGAGGTTCCAGGGATTAGGATGTGGCAACTTTGGGAGGCCATTAGTCAGCCCACCACAGATAGAATAGATTGCTCAATCTATCTGGTTCCCATGGCAGACAGGGCAGGGCACTATGACTGACAAACCCATAAACCCCCCTCATGGGTTGGGGGCAGAAGAGTTTCCCAAAGAAACAGTGAGTGGGCATGGGAGAAGAGGACGTGCCTACTTTGTGTTCCTTCTGAGGCTCCAGGCAAGCTTAGCAAGCATCTGTTGATGCTGAACAAGACCCTCACTCATGTGCCCCATTGAAGCTGCTTTAAGTTGATGGGCTTCTGATTCCAAAGCAGAAGTGCCCCGTTGTGTTGTCTGTTTTCTCTGGAGAGCCCAGACTAATGCACTCGTGGAAAGAGCACAGGGCTACGAGTCGGGATCCCTGATCCTGCCTCTGTCCCTTGCTGAAACCAATTTGAAGGCTCCGTCAAGCATGGGAATTCTAGAATCTTCAGGACTCACCTGGATGGGTTGGAGAGAAACCATCCCAGAGGGAGGAGTCAGCATGAGAAACTTCTGACTGGCTCTATCCTTGAGGGCAGCGGATTCTCCTGTGTTGGAGGCAGTTCTCACTGTTAGCCGAAGAATCTGATGGGTCAGAATCCATCACAGCAGTGCCTCTTCTCTATCACCTGCGAAAGACAAACAGGATGACATGGATGTTGGCTGGGAGCCCATTCTGCCATTTGCAGAAGAGGCAGACACCCCCGTTACCCCAGAATTGTTCTGTGGTCTGGTCTGCACTATTGGGGAGAGGCAGGCTTCCAGCTCCACACAGATCTGTGTCCCCAGCCTCATTTGCCTAGATAGGCACCCAAGAGCCCTGGGCTCATGACACTGCATAGAATGCAGAGAGAGAGCTGGCAGCGGACTCCAGGCCAGGACACAGTCTGAGCACAGGTAGATAGACACTGCCTGCAGTGGACTGAATGTTTGTGTTCCCCCCTGAATTAACATGTTGCAACCCTAATCCTAATGTGGTGGTATTTGGATGTGGGGCCTTTGGGAGGTGATTAGGTCATGAGGGTGGAGTCCTCATGTACAGGATTGATGCTTTTGGAAGAAAAGGCCAGAGAGCTAGGTGGTTCCCTTTCTGTGGCGTGAGGATACACGTCATCTGAACCAGGAAGCAGATCCTCACCAGCCACAGAATCTGATGGCACCTTGATCTTGGACTTCTCAGCCTCCAGAGCTGTGGGAGATAAATTGCTTGTTATTTATATGTCACTCAGTCTGTGGTACTTGTTATAGGGGATCAAGACAATGCCCTTGATAGTCTTCCAGGGCCTGGAGGAAGAACTGATTTATTACTAATCAGCCCAGGGCAACCTTGGCTCCCAATTTCTGAAGTTTGGAGTTGGTTAGCATCCAAAACTTAGAGGTCATATATATATATAGCTGTGTTAAGATTTTTCCCCTTTCTTTTGTCTAAACCCTAGAGGGAGAACAACCATGTAAATGAGAAGGAATCATGGAATATTTCTCTCTGAGAGGCTGAAAACAAGCACCAAAGTCCACTAGAGTTATTTATAGAGAGAAAAGCTTGGATAGAGCTCTTAAAAAAGTGGTCAGTGGAATATTACCTTCAAGATGAACATGTATGCAAGCCAGAGAACATTCTGAAGCTTCTGGGTGGCTCATGAAGAGAAACTGTATCTGGTAAATCTTGGGAAAACAAACATAGGCTAACAAGGTTGAGGGAAATGAAAGACTCGTTAGAAAGGCAGCTGACCAACTTGGACACGGATCTTTGCATGTCCTGGGATCCTGTCCTGAAGATTTCCATTCTGTTTATATTTCTAAGGTCTTTTTGTTTGTTTTGATATAAAATGAAGAACATATAATTATCTTTTTGAAGCCTTCCTATGTCTTCATTTCTCCTCCATTTACTCTAACGCCCCTTGTGAACTTGCTCTTGTTGCCAAATGGGTGATTTGAGTTGGATACAGGGGTTAATACAAGTACATGAATGTCCACTTAATGTTCGTGAAGTTTCTCTTGTCAAGCAAACGCTACCTCAAGTAACCATAGTGGATATAATGTACAAGAAACTGTTTTGTTTTGCTTTGTTAATTTATTTTTTTAATTAATGAAATAGAGAATTTAGTGTAAAGGTGTACTGGACAGTGAAGATATCTCGGTAGGTTGTTTAAACCAGGATTTCCCAAGCACCACTTATCCATCACCTGGGTAACTCAGTAAAATACAGATGCCTGGGTTTTACCCCTACAGATTCTAATTTAGTGGATCATGGGTGAGCCCCGGAGATCTGTATTTTGGAAGCCTTCCTTCAGGTGACTTGACCATCAGCTCTTGTACAGGCAGCAGGTCCACCTGAGGGCAGGTGCACACCAACACCAAGGGAAGAGGAGCCAGAGGGAAGACAGTGTCCTGGGCTTCAATCGCATGGAGCTACACCCATAAAACGTCAGGATTGTCCCAGGTAGAAAACAGTAGTATGGGACAGGGAGCAGTGGCTGAGGGACGAGCTCTAGCTGGGAGGTGGTGAGGGGCCCAGTCCAGGTGCAGAGGACCAAAGGGCAGGTGTAGACAGGACTCTGAACTCCCAGAGCCTTGAGATCACAGATGATGGCATGTGATGAAGTGAGAAGCAGGGTGGGATCAGTCCACCAGGGAGGGGCCCAGATGTATAAGGAACAGACAGAAGGTACGGGTGAAGTTTCATATCTCAGACTCCAGAGGTAGAGGAGAAGTCTCCGGGGAGCCAGAGTCGGGGACTAAGAAATAGGATGTCCTGAGTGACCTTCATAAAGGGAAAACTTCAGGAGCTTTCAGGGAGGGAAAGAAACCAGATTCAGAGACGTAGTTTGCATGTGCGTGCAGATCAGTTTTTTAAGAAGGTTGGTGGGGCAAAGACGGAAGAAATACTATGGTATTGTTAGGTAGCTGAAAGGTCATTTTAAGTTTGGGGAAACCTAAGCTAGTTTGTAGGCAGAGAAGGAGAGAGGGAGGTATTGATGTGGACGAGAAAAAAAAAATCATGGAGAAACAGTGTTTTAAAGATGGCTTGGGGTGCCTGGGTGGCTCAGTTGGTTAAGCATCTGACTTTGGCTCAGGTCATGATCTCACAGTTCCATGAGTTCGAGCCCCGCATCGGGTTCTGTGCAGACAGCTCAGAGCCTGGAGCGGCTTCGGATTCTGTGTCTCCCTCTGTCTCTGCCCCTCCCCCGCGCGCGCACACACACACACACACGCACACACACACACTCTCTCTCTCTCNGGCCTGCCACCTCGGTGAGCCCTGGGCCCCCACACCCCCCCCCACCCCCCCCCCCCCCCCCCCCCAAAAAAAAAAAAAAAAAAAAAGGTGGCTTAAGTCGAGGTCCTAGCAGGAAGCAATCCAATTCAAAGGGCTTAAGATTCTTTAATAATCCTCCATTCTTAGAAGTATGGCTTCAGTAAAGAGAATCAACAAGGGATGTCAGGCACCCAAAGACCAGCAACAGCTTTAGCCATTACCACCCATGGGTTTGAAAGGGAAGGAGGACACAATGGGGTGTGGGAAGCCTGTGAAAGCTGAAAGCCTGTGGGACAGACTGAAGAGCTGCGGCCACTGAGGAATGTGGCTACACCCAGACCCAGCCCGGCAGAGAGGGTGTTCCAGAGGGGGGACCTCTCTCTCTCCTCCCACCTCCCATCACCTGCAGGTGCTTCCCATTGGTTGAACCCAACTAACAACCACAGGGTAATCTGGTAGATAGAATAGTGGCCTAATCCTTATAACCTGCAAATAGATTACCTTACCTGATAAAAGAAACTTTGCAGATGTGATTAAGTTAAGCATCTTGAGATGGAGAGATTAAACCGGATTTTCTGGGTAGGCCCAGTGTTTTCACAGGAGAAGGAGGGAGGCAGGCCCAGTGCCTGTCTCTCAGGAATTCCCAGCACCATCTCTACACAGTTGTCCCTGATTTCTCTTTGGGTTTCATCTTTTCCCCCATTCTCAGCCCAGATATACAAGGGGATCCATATCCCTTCTGCCACTGATGGGCATGCAATCTAGCGCCACCCAAGCTGCAGAGCTCTGTCTTTCTGGCCTACTGATTGGTTGAAGGATGAGCATGTGACTCGAGTTGGCCCAATCAGAGTGAAGTCTAGGACTTGCCCAGGAGTTACCTGGAAGAGAATGTCTCTCTTTTCTGCTGGCTGTGAACTTGGAAAGGCGTGAGGGCAAAGTCTGTCTGCGTTGCAGCAACACAGCAGAAGTACAAGATGGACAGAGCTGGCGACGTTTAAGTCCAGAATCCAGCTGCACCTCAGTCTGCCATAGCTCCGGTCTTTTATGTCAATGAATTTTCCTTTTTTGCCTAACCATTGGTAGTCCTCTCTAATTGAAATGCTGCCCTTGTGACACCAGGCCTATGCCTGGGACCAATCCTGCCCTTCGCTCGGCCTCTTTTGATCCCATTGTGCGTTGGAACATTTGCTCTCCTGCAGCTTCAACACCTGTGTAATTTATCAAAGAGGACTATAGACAAGGTGACAGGTCATGGACGACAGGTTTTCTGAGTGGAGAAAACTGTCCCCAAAATAGGATACTTTGTGCTCTTCTTGAAATGGTTTCACCGTCAAGTCACAAAGGGAGGTTTTGTCCCCTCCATACATAGGTATGTAACATCACAACAAAGACCCAAGAAGCAATTTCCCTTTTTTGGGATAAGTAAATATAGAACAAGCCATTGCCAGACACCAATGTACTAGATAAATGTACTCTCAGAATGATTTTCCTTGTAAGTGTACCAGCTAACTAGCATTTTTAGTCCTTTACCCTTTGCAAAGTACCAACCATCTGCCTAAATCAATCCAGATTAAAACCACCCAAAAGAGTGGGTATTATAATCCCCATTTTATGGATCTGGAAACTGAAGCTTAACAGGTCACTCAAGTTCTCTAGCTAACGAGGGTCAAAAATGGAAGTGGAAACCACGTCTCTGTGATTCCACAATCCCGTGTAGTCGACACCACACCGAGCTGGCCGAGTGAGAAGGTTCATGGCAGTGTCAGGTGGATTTGGGCTTGGAGTCCATTTTATACTCTTTGTTGCCAAGACAACCTCTATGCCTTCCTCAGACCATTGAATAAGGGTCATAGAAAAATCAGGATGTTCTTAATGGAAAGCAGGGTCAAGAGTTCAGAGCTTACTAACCTGGTCTTCCTCCCCGATCTTTTACCAAGTCCTGTTGATTCTGCCTCTCAGACAGGTCTACATATTTCTTTCCATCTGCAATCCCCTGGCTTCATTTGCCTGGACCACCTGTTGTCTTCTCACAAGGGCCTCTTGTGTCCACCCTTATCAACTCTAGCCCATTCTCCAAAGTACCTGGGAGCGCAAGAAACAGAAGTCAAGTTATGCCCTTCTCTACTTAAGACCTTTCAAGATTCCATCTTCTCTTAGGGTAAAAATCAAATACCTCATGAAGACCTGCCCTGCATGGCCTTGCCCCCCTCGGACCCCTCAGTCCCATAACTCATGTCTTCCCCCTCATCTCTGAGCTCCAGCCACACCAGCACTCTCCCGGCTGCCTTTGGTGTCATGATTCTATTGCTCCAGGAGCCTGTTCCTTCTCCTGAGATGCTCTAACCACCCCACTTCCCTGTCTCCCACATACAGTCTCTTCCCCCTCATTTATCCCCCCCACCCACCCTTCTATCTCAGCCTTCTCTCTTCATCCAGGGGAGTCCGCACTTATCTGTCCCAATAGCTCCCTCTTCATTTCTTTGTAGCACCTACCCCAGTTTGTAATGATATGTTTGTATAGCCATTAACCACTCTCACCTCGGCTAGACTTCAGGCTCCATGAGGACAGGGAATATATTTGTTGATTGCTTCTGGTGGACACTGGTTGCCTGCTTTCCCATTTTCCTTACCCCCTTCCCCTTCCTAAGAGCACTCATGCTTTCATTTGTAGGATCAACTCTACCCTGTTGTGTAACAAATATAAGAGTTGAGGGGCACTGACAGTGTAATCTCATTCTTGCTGTAATGATTTGGTATCTGGCAGAGAGTAAGGCATCCCTGAGATAGTCCACCCGTGTCCTTACTTGGCCACATTTGCTTTGCCTTTTCCAAGGGCAACTTTAGACCGTTCTAGGATAATTGAAGTCTGATCTGTCTGCATCCATCCTGCTACCAGAAAGGTAATTTGCGTGAGGACAAATAGAAAGCTGATAGTCAGAGGGAGAGCTATGAGCATTGCAGAGAAACCAAGGTGGAGGGGATTCTTAACTTTTAATGAGGTTACATTAAAGATAATGTCCCAATTTGGGGCGCCTGGGTGGCTTAGTTGGTTAAGTGTCCGACTTTCGCTTAGGTCATGATCTCGCGGTTCGTGGGTTCGAGCCCCGCGTCGGGCTCTGTGCTGACTGCCAGCTCAGAGCCTGGAGCCTGTTTCAGTCTGTGACTCCCTCTCTCTCTGACCCTCCCCTGCTCACGCTGTCTCTCTCTCTCTCCTAGAAATAAATAAAAAATAAAACATTAAAAAAAAAAAAAAGATAATGTCCCAATTCAAAGGTTTCTCCTGTTAGTTCATTCCATTTCCAGGATGGCAATGTTTCTTAGAAGTGCTGGAACAAATCTTTCTCTTTGGCTGCCTCCTCCTCATGTGACCCTTATCTACCTTTATTGATAGAGTCTCCACTCTTTTTTGCATCCATACCTTTGCAGTAGCTTCATCATGGGTGGAGTATATTCCCTCAATCCTTGACCATCTGACTTGCATTGTTCAATGGTTATGTGTAAGGAAGTGACCTTAGGGGGACTCACACTCACACTTGCATTCTTGATCCTCTGCCATTGCCATGGGAGGAATGTGCCCTGGCTAGCCAGGTAGTATAAGGAAAAGGAGAACTACATGAAGCAGAGGTGCCTCAGTGGAGCCCAGCCTAGATAATCTAAGTTCTATCCAATTTATAGACACATGGGTGATAATAAATGGATGTTGTTTTAAGATAATAAATAACTGTGGGGTGTTGAGGTCCTTTGTTATACAGCAATAGCTAACTGATACAGTTTTTCATGAAAACACTGCCCCACTGGGTATAGCCATTCCTGCTCTTGCCCTGTGGGCTGTGACCAATTGTGTATGTGAGTATCTTTCCCCCCACCCCACCCCCCACAAATTTGACCACATTTGGTTGTATGGACTTCACAGTAGGATGGCTTATGCTTCACTTCTTAGTCTCTTCTTAAGGCAACTCCTTCAACTTTTTTTGGCTATCACTCCTCTTCTATAAGGCTCAAAACCAACTCCTAAAGCTGGGTAGAAAGACAGTACTGATGAGATTCCCTCCATCAGCTTGCTGTCATCAGCCCCTAAACTCTAAATCTCATCATACACTTTCATTAAAAAAAAAAAAAAATAGGTAATGAAATAAAATAAATGAAAGCATTCTTGCATTGACAGGCCTGCAAACTCAAGCAAACACCTGCCTTCAGACATCAATAGCTTATTTAACCTGGCAAACTGCCAGTTTCTGTGTGCTAGTTTTGGTCTCCAAGAAGCAGACATTAGCATGGGACTAGACAAGTGGAAGATTTATTGGGGGATTGCCTGTGAAATAGGGGGAGGAAGCAGGAAGAGGCAGGGTGAGCCTGCAGTTTAAATCTATGCCTGACACCTGTGAAGGGAGAGTGGGAAGGAAAGAGAACGGGGTGGGAAGAGCCTCAGACCACAGCACAGGTATACGAACATTTTGGTCAGGCTGATGAGGAGTCTTCAAGCTGAAGTCACCCCTGAGGAGTCCCATGCCCTGTGGGAGCAGGCTGGCACTGTACTGTGCTGTTCTCAATCATTGGGTGGAGTAGCCTGGGAGAAGTGGAAACTTCAGCAGGAATGTGATGCAGCCAGACAGGTGGCAGCTGGGGTTGTCAGTCAACTGTGTTCCCTCAATGGGGGAAATCTGAGCGATCCATTTTCATGGCGACCATACTCTGAATCCCAGATTGGCCCTCCCTTGCTATGTCCTGGATAGAGAAATGTATGCAAATAAAGTATTGAGGGAATACAGAGTGGGGGAAGGGAAGAAATCAGATCTCCCCAAGGAGAGAATCTGGCCTCTTTAGAACATATGGAGCAGATGTATGGACTAGCTGTCTCAGAGACAGGCACCCAAGACAAGGCAGAGCACTAACCAGGTGGCTTTAGGGCCAGTAGCAGGTCTTGTGATTATTGACCAAAACGGTATTGGGAAGAACATGGGGTCAGGGGCCCCCCTGGCTGAGCCAAGGGGCTGAAACTGATGAGTAAAGGCTGGGCTATTGCCTTCTGCTCTTCTCATCTTTCTCTGGACTTGAGGGTAGATAGATGGGAGGATTAGCTCTTGTGATTCGGGTGGCGAGTGGGTCCAAGTGGCTCAGAAGCAGAACCAGCCTAATGTGTAGGAGAGGTCTGTTTGTGAAAGTTTCCCAGATGCCAGGGCATGCAAGACAAAGTGCACTTGGCAGGACACTGTGGAATCTCATTTATTGGATCCATTATTTGAATTAGGAACAATTTGAAATTATGACCACGAGATAGAAATAAAAGATAAGAGTGTTTGCAATCATCCTCGCCCCTGCTTGACTGTATTGTGGGGCCTCCCCTACCTCTCCTCATGTTTCAGATCATTTAATTAAATTTAATTAGTTCTTCTGGACCCCAGGAAAGGAAGAGAGAGCCAGCATTTACTATGTGCTAGGCACTGCAGGAAACGTTTTGATCCTGGAAGCCACACGCAGCCGTTTCATTTTATCATTCAGTCTTCCCAGAAGCCTTATGTAGAAGGTATTATTACCTACATTCTATGGGTGGGGATGTGCTAAGCTTAGAATGATTAGACAACTTAATTGTAGTCCCTTAGAGTTATATGCCCATCTATTCATCCATGCACCTGTGCATCTAGCCATATGTCCATCTATCCATCCATCCATCCATCCATCCATCCATTCACCCCATCCACCACTTGATCAGTAATATTTACTGACCATGTTTTATATATTCTCCGCTGGGCACTGGGGTATCATCAGGGAAGGAGACATTTGGTCTTTTGCCCCTGTGGAGTTCACAGTCTAGTGGGGTGGGTTCTCAGACCTCTCTGGGTCCTGTTGAGTGGGGTGTCTCAAAGATCTTCTTATCTGCAGGCAGCCCCCTTCCAAGTTCTCCTACACAGTCAAGGTCTGAACTTGGGTGTCTAGAATAACCAAGGGCTTTTCAGTGACACATGAGCTACCCTCAGCCTTCAAAGGGAATATGTTTTGGGTGAGCAGTGGTATCAGTTGCCTGAGGGGTTTTCCCAGGATGAGGGACTTTTAATGCGAAAACCAGGAAGTCTTGGGCAAACGTGGATGGTTGGTCATCCTAGTTCAGTGAATCTCAATGGGGGAGGGGTGATTTTGCTTCCCTTCTCAGGGACGTAAGGCATTGTCTGGAGACAGGTTTGGTTGACACAATGGGAGTGGGGGACGTGTTCCAGGCATTTGTGAATAGAGGTAAAGAATGCTGTTAAACATCTTGAAGTGCCCAGGGAGTCCCTCTTCAAAAAGAATCATTTAGTGGAAGACGTCACTAGTGCTGTGGATGAAAAGTGCTGCCCTGGTTGGTGAGGGGTACAGTGGCATGGAAGGAATGAATACATAACCAGCAGATGGGTTGATCTGGACTAAGATAGAAACTGAATGACCTTGTGGGCTACAAGGTGATTTAGGACACCTTCCCCAACTTCAAGACCCACATTCTGTTGGGTCATTGTTTCTCAGCCTTGCTCAGTTGCAAGAATTACTCAGTTGTGAGTTAATCAGGTTTCTAGGACCACTCCAGTCTTGCTACATTGGAATCGCCAGGAGAAGAGCCTGGAAATCTGTATTTTTGTCAAGTTGGGGAAACACTGTGCTGGGTCATCAATGGGGTCACTCAAAGCTGAGGTTGTTGAGGGGCCTGATGTTGGCTTCTTTGGTGGTGGCCCCCACCACACTGTGGGACCTGATCAGGTCCTCATGCTCTCACCCATGAATTACCCGAGCCATGGGAGGCTGAGAGATCATGATCTGAGCTAAAATCAGGAGCTGGACCCTTAACCTGTTGAGCCATCCAGGCATCCCAATCTTATGTATAATTCCTCTGGGAATTATGCCCTAGTGGCATTGTTCTTATTAATGACATTGCATTGTCCTTCACATAGACAAACACGTGTGTGTGTGTGTGTGTGTGTGTGTGTGTGTGTATGTGTAAGTGTGCGGTAGGAGGAGGAGGAGAAGCCCTAGCACATGACAGTACTGAACCAATAGTTGGTTAATTTGAAAAGTCAGTTAATGCAGCTCGCTCTGGGCAAGCCACGATGAGACATCCGATGGAGGTAGAAGTGTGTGGGCACGTGGAAATACCGTGTTAGCCCTAAGGGTTTAATCATCAGAATGATGTACAGAAGCGATAGGGACATTGGTTAATCTGGGGATGGTTAGGTGGAGGTGGGTTAAAAGTTCTCCCATGTGTGAAGAAAATGGTGCCAATGCCCTGTCCACATCCCTTGGCCTGACTGTTCTGGTTCATACCAGTGGCACCCTACTGAAATAGCCGTGCCTCTCTGCCTGACGGCCCACTCTGGCCCATGTACAGGGTGCCAGTCTAGAAATGCTGAAGAGTTACCATTGCTGGTAGCAACGTTCAGTCGGTGGTGGGTGAGAGTTGCAGGGTAACTACCCCAGCTTCTTCACCTCTTAGGTGGGAAAAGTCTGACATATATTCGGCACGGTCTCTCAGATCTTCCCATCGGAACCAAGCCTGGCATTGCCTCTAGTGGCTGCCTGCTCAGTCACACAGTGCTTCTTTCCCTGACTCATGCCCACACTTCCCCTATAGATACTCCCTCCAAAACTATTTGCACTCAGGTTCTTTTATTATTATTATTTATTTGAGAGAGAGAGAGATCCAGTGCGAGGGGGGAGAGGGAAAAAGAGAGAGAATCTCAAGCAGGCTCCATGCTCAGTGCAGAGCCGGATCTGGAGCTTGATCCCACAACCCTGGGATCACAACCTGAGCCAAAATCAAGAGTTGGACCCTCAACCGACTGAGTCACCCAGACGCCCCTGCACTCAGGTTCTTAACCCAAGGTCTGCTTCCAGTAGAGCCCAGTTGTCTTTATGAATAGAAAATCAAACACAGTCTATTTTATTTAAAAGATAATAGTTGGTCTGGCCACCTTGAAACTCTGTCTCCTTCATCTCTGGCTCTTAAACTCCATCCCAGGGTCCTGCTGTGGAACCAAATGTAGACACGTGAGGGTGGGAAGCCATGTAATGCCCAGCACCTGCTCAGGCAGAACCTTTGGGCACATGGCCCTCTTTGGGCGGCCTCGGGTGCACACAGATTTGCCCAAAGGGACGTAAGAAGTGGTGGTGGTGTTGAGGAGAGACATGGAGGAGGAGAGTGGAAGCAGTCGGGCAGGCTGGGCTTCCTCTGACTTTGCCTCATCGACAGAAGGCACTCATTTCTATTGGCCTCGTGATTGTACATGGAGGCTCTTCGTAACCCCAGGGAGTGTGGGTTAGTATAGTAGGGTGGGTGTGGTTCTAGGCTCTAGAGTCAAACCAAGGTGGGCTTGAATCCTGGAGTTGGCATTCAGTAGCTCTTTGACTTTGGATGACTTACTGAGTCCCTTGGCTCACCTGATCTTCATGAAATTAAATGACAGAATGCACAAAGAATGGTATACATGGTGCCTGGCATGCCACAGAATATAAATGGAGCAATTATAATATTGGTGAATATGTGTGTCCACACATACAGTACACATCTGTGATATGTGTGTGTATGTATACATATGTGTGTGAATATGTGTGTCCACACATCCAGTACATATATGTGATATAAATGTGTATATGTATACGTGTGTATGTATATGTGTGTGTGTGTGTGTGTGTGTGTGTGTGTATCTCCAAAATATAATTCTGTAGTTTGCAGGTTCTCTTAGAGTCTAGAAAGTGTATGCTTTGGACTATATATCTGCAGAGAGATGAGATCAATAAAGGCAGGATAAAGACCTAATTTATTAAAAAATTGTTCTCGGGGCGCCTGAGTGGCTCAGTCAGTTAAGCATCTGACTTCGGCTCAGGTCATGATCTCATGGTTCATGGGTTCGAGCCCCGCATCAGGCTCTGTGCTGACAGCTAGCTCAGAGCCTGGAGCCTATTTTGGATTCTGTGTCTCCCTCTCTTTCTGCCCCTTCCTTGCTCATGCTCTGTCTCTCTCTCTTTCAAAAATAAATAAACATTTTAAAAAATTGTTATCAATATTGGAATTCTTTTCTTTTTTTTAATGTTTATTTTTATGTTTGAGAGAGAGGGAGAGAGAGAGACAGAGCATGACTGGCAGAGGGGCAGAGAGAGGGAAACACAGAATCCAAAGCAGGCTCCAGGCTCTGAGCTGTCGGCATAGAGGCTGATGTGGGGCTTGAACTTACAAACTGCAAGATCACGCCCTGAGCTGAGGTCAGACGCTTAACCGACTGAGCCACCCAGGCGCCCCTCAATATTAGAATTCTGAAATCTACACAGAGGTGGAGAAAATAATATGATGACCCCCCAAATCTCCATCAGCCTGCCCCTGTGATTGTCAGTATGTCACCAATCTCGTTTCACCGTGTCCCACACCCAGCATTGCTCTCCTGGAGCACTTTGGAGCACATTTGAGGCATCAAGTCACGTCAGCCTGCATCTCCAGTTTGCTCTGTAGCAGATTTAGCCCTGTTCTTTTTCACACAGGGCTGGGGACCCCATGGGGAGCCCTACGAGTCAGCAGTCTGCCTGGGGCCACAGGCTCTCGGTTGTCCCTTCCCACAGCCCTGAGGACCAGGTCCCCGCCCTCCACACGTGTGCTCTCTCCTCCCAGGCGGTGGTGTGTGGGCTGGTTTCGAGGCCGTATCTCATTTGTAGCCAGGTACTGCCACCTGCGTCTCTAGACTTAGCCGGCGTAATTCATGCTGAGCGTCTGTCTCGACTCTGGGAAGGCACCGCTGCATCCACATTTCACAATAAATATCTTTTTAAACAGCCTGGTGTTCAGGCTCATTTCTCATTGCCAAGGAGGCTTTTGACTGATGACCTGAGGAATTGCCTCCCTGTGACTGACAGGGTAATACAGTATCACAGCCTCCTCTTCCCTCCCTCCTGGAGGCTGGGTGAGAGCTGTGACTTTAAGTGCCCCAGGCTGCTTGCAGCAGAGGCATTTACCCCAGTTCCTGCCCGCCTTCCTCTGCCCCCCTCGGGGCTGCTGGCTGCCAGCCAGCCAGGCGGTCCGTTTTGGGTGTGTTCCAACAGAGACTGCGAGTTTTCACAGGAAATCAATGTGAAAGGCCTCCAAGGGCAAGGTGAGGCAGGGCTCCCTGCTCCTAGGCTCTGTGAACGCCCTTGCTTGAGGCTGTGAGCAGTCCACAAAGGCATGAATGGCTTTATAGCCACCCTGAGCCCCTGCCCCAACACAGATGCCATCCCAGGAAAGGAGTTGTGGCTACAATGCTGTCTGATATGAGGGCTCCCAAGCTGCAAAGGCTGGTCATTTTAAGATCTCCATAGGCCCAGACTCACTTTGTGAAGCACTTTCTTCTTCCATCAGATTGACCATAATAAAATGAACCCATGTCCCGCGTGAAATATAATTCACATGGAAAAGCCGAGTTACAGATAAGTGAAGACATGGAACACTAGAACCTTCCGTGAGAGCATAGCCCTGTGAACATGAAGAGGACTCGAAAATGATGGTTCTTAACTTTTTACTCTTCTACTGGACTTAGTATTACAGAATCACAAAGGGCCCGGAGAAGTCGCCTCAATTTTTTCAGCTGTACGTTCCTGGGTCTCATGGAGGAATATAGTGCCCGAGTCTGGAGTCCTGCTATGTAAAAAGCAAGCTTGCAATCCCAACTGACTCACCGCAGTGGCAAAAGCAACCCAACCTTTTGCTTCCTAGGTGACCTGGGCGCGTTTGTCCGTAGTTGGATAGGAATGGAATCCAGTTTGGTTTGACCGAGTTAATTCTGCTTTAATGACTGATGATGCTTCAAAGCCCCTAACCGAGCCATCTCGGAAGTCAGGGTATAAAAAGTGCCATAAAAGAGAGGGGCCTCCAGAGCACAGTGTGCTGGAGGCCACGAGGAGGCTCCAGAGTGACTCTGGCCTCTTCACTCAGCTTCATCATCGGGTTGACCTGTCGGCGACAGTTTGGTTCTGACCATGTTCCTCCAAATTAAGACGCTGAAGTCTTAATTCCCAGCACCTAAGAATGTGAGTATATTTGGGGAGAGAGTCTTTAAAGAGGTAACTTAAGGGACACCTGGGGGGCTCAGTCGGTTGAACTGTTGGTCTGACTCTTAGTTTCGGCTCAGGTCACGATCCCAGGGTCATGGGATTGAGATCCACTGCGGGCCCGGGGTTGACAGCATGGAGCCTGCTTGAGATTTCTCTCTGCCCTTCATCGCTCTCTCTGCCCTTCTCCCCTTCTGTCATTCTCTCTCTCCCTCTCTCTCTCTCAAATTAAATAAAAAAATAAGTAAATAAGTAAGTAAATAAATAAATAAAATATAGAGACAGTTTAAATTAAAACGAGGCCATTAGGGTGGTCTCTAATCCAAACTGAATGGTGTCCTTATAAGAGGGGATTAGGACACAGACACGTATAGAGGGAAGTGTAGGTGAGGACCAGGGGGAGAGAGGCCTCAGAAGAACCAGCCCTGCTGATGCCTTGAACCTGGACCCCCAGCCTCCAGAACTGTGGGCAAATAAGTTTCTGTGGTTTAAACCCCTCCAACCCCCAGTGTGTCGTCCTTTGTTATGGCCCCTCTAGCAAAGCAGGGCCTCTAATTGTGTTAACGGATGTCTGCCTCAATCCTTTCCTCTGGGACATACCCTCCACCCCCCCCCCCCATCCTAGTCCAGTCCTTCCAACCCCCTCTCATGGGCTGGGGTCTGAACTCCACCTACGGTTGCAGCTTGGACATCTGTATGCACTTTTCTGAGGCTAGTTCTCAAGACCTGTGACAGGCGGGACCCCCAGATCCCTTGTGGAGTGCTGTTGTAGGCCTTGCTTACCCATCTCCTTCTTTTGGGAAAACTCCCTTTTCCCATTCCATGTGTTTCTAGTAGGGTAGTCGGTCATGGCCGTTTCTTTGCCTTTCCTCCATGGAACCACTTGTCTGACGGACTCCCTTGCACCCTTATCCTTGACCAAGAAACATTGCAGAAGGAAAATCGAGCAGTTTTGGTGGCAAACTCAGGAAAGAGAGTGGAAGGTGACATTGCTCTTCTAGCCTGGGCATCGGGACGGACGTTTGTGAGGCTGAACACTGAAGGAAGAACAACTTTGAGGGGAAATGATGAGCTTTGGCTTTCAACAGCTCCGAAGCGAGCTGACGAAGCGACGTCTCAGGAGGGAGGCTGGCTTAGGACTGAGAGGGAGTGTCTGGAGTCAGGGAGACCAGGGGAGAGGTAACAAGTGATCCTGGTGCGAGAGCGACGAAAGTGACGCCGTTAATGAGCCACTTCCGTATTCTCGGGTTCACAGCAAACACCAGGGTCCACAGAGCCCTGGCTTCAAAGGTGGGCAGGGAGCTGGTTAAGGAGCAGAAGCCAGGGAGATGTCATTATTTTGCAGTGTAGAAGGGAGAGAATTTGAAGTTCCTAAGGGTGGTTCAGAGGTGAGGGGTGAGAGAGAAACCCGGAAGTGGACAGGCAGTAGGGCCAGAGATCCACCATCGCCTGGGGGGCCCCATGTGGAGCAGGGTGATGGGCGGAGTGGCCCTGTCGATGCAGGAACTGAGGAAGCTGGAGCACAAGATGTACAGTGTTCCGTTTTCAAATCTCTGCTTTGCTCCACCCCACCTAAAGCTTTCGGTTTTCTCCTAACCACACAGACTTTTTTTTTTTTAATGTTTATTTTTGAGAGAGAGAGAGACAGAGCATGAGCGGGGGAGGGGCAGAGAGAGAGGGAGACACAGAATCTGAAGCAGGCTCCAGGCTCTGAGCTGTCAGCACAGAGCCTGACAAGGGGCTCGAACCCATGAACCATGAGATCATGACCTGAACCGAAGTCGGATGCTCAGTTGGTCAACTGAACCACCCAGGCGCCCCACCTAAGCCCATAGACTTCTTGGTGATGTTTCTCAGTTTTTGTTTTTGGAAGGAAATTGAGGAAGGGTCTGAGTGTTGATATTTTCAGCGAAGTGAGAGCATCCAAGATACGGTATGATGCTCACACTAAGGGGCTGCAGCTGACATGTGGGTGTCACGCAGTTGTCACTTGTGCCTCATCTGCCTCAAGTCCAAACTCACCAACTGGTTGGTCCTGAGGCCACCTCCCAGACTGATGCATCCCACCTCTCCTGGAGGTGCCCAGCAGCATGTGTGGACTGGCTGATTGCCTCAAAAAGGCTCCCCTGTGGGAAGTCCCCGAATGACGCACCTTCCACCTCTGTCTGGCGGCCTGGCCTTGGCAATGCTGGTCCAAAGATAGTACAGAAATTGCCCGTCGCCACTTTGAGATCACAGTAAGGGAACTGGCTCACTGAAAGAGGCAAGGTTCACTCGGCAGCTTCAAAAACATTTTCTTTCCAGCCAAGTTTCTGTTCTGCTAATGGTTCTTGCTTGTGACCTAGAAGCGGCCAGTGCCCCAGGGAACAACGCCGTCTAAACTTCCTCCTGTTTACTCGCCTGCCCTCCCCCTCCCATCACCACTGGGTGCTTGTGCTTCCCAGCAGCCTTTGCAGGCCAGCCCTTCCTGCACCCCACAGCCCCGCTCGGACCCTCATCCTATCAGACGCAGGCCTGCAGCTGGATGGCAGCCAATCGCACCCATGAATGTTGGCACCGGGCTTAAATCCACACCAGCCTCCCTCCTCCCTGCAGTGGCTCCAGTCTGGTCTTCCTGTTCTAACTTCTCTCTCTGTTTTGGCCAAGGTGCGTGTGCAGACTTTCTTGGTCCAAATCATACTCGGACAGCTGGGATTTGTGTTACTACATGCGTTCTGAGCTTTATGGATTTGTACTCTGGAAATGTTGTCTGAAAATTAATTTTGCTTTTGTACACTGGGTTTGTTTGATCCATTAACATGTGCACACCACCCCCCTCTCCCGTCTCAGCTTTAAGAAATTCCAGAGTCCCCTTTTCCTTGTCTTTGAACAGAAGTGATTACTTGTCCAGTTGCCCAGATCTGGCTAGGAGCAGGGCCAAGAATCCCCTCTTCTCTGCACCACTCAGTGGCCACATCCATCCAAAATCCTCTTAAAAGCTCACACTCACCCCCCTTATCCCCATCATTTATTCATTTACAAGAATATGGAAACCTACTGTGTGCCAGGGGCTAGGCTGGGTGCTAAGGGCACTGAACTGTAAACAACAGTAACCACGGCCCTGCTGTCCTGAGCGTGGCGTCCAGCAGGAGACATAAATAAGTCAACAATGTAACCAGCAAATGTAATAGGAAAAGATGAGAACACCTAATACAGACTTGGAGATTCAGCGAGAGTTTCAGGAAGAAATGCCATATGTGTGGGGCCTACACGATGTTGACATTAGGCAGCAAGTGCGGGCGGGTGTTGGCATTCACTACGGCCTTAAGCCGCGCCATACATCTGTCACACAGGCAAATGCCATAATACCTCCGCACATAGGGAAACAGGGAAAGACGTTGGCTCAGTGGGTTTTCCATCTCTTGGTTCAAAATCTCTTCTGCAGCAGCCTCTGAAAATGGAATTGCGGTGAACTGCTCATCGCTTTTAGAACCTGTACTTGGTAGAGTCAAGACTTTTGACTCTGAAGAGTCTAGGCGTGTTCAGTGTCCGAATGGATCAGCTCATCACCCTTACGGACAGTTGACCGTAAACTTCCTATAAGATGAGTGCCTCTGGAATGCATGTTGAAGGTGGGCAGATGGGGAATGATCACCTGTTGTTTTACATACATGAAACCAAAGCAGCCAGTCACTTTGAAAAATTCAGTTAAATTTGGAGTTATTTCAGGTGACTAAGAGTAGATAACATTTATGGAGTGCTGGCTGTGTGCTTGGGGCCAAGTGCCTGATATGTATGACCTCATCCCATCCCATAACCACCCTGGGGGGTGGGAACCGCTGGCTTTCCAGTGCGGACCTGAAGAGAATGAGACACAGCCAGGCTGAGTGACGTGACCCGTGTCTTGTGGTCAGTCACCAGGTAGGGGTGAGCCTGGGATCCTGGCCCTGCTGTCTCTCAAGAGTATTACTTGCTCTTTGGTGTTTTCCTGCACAGATCTGAGCTCCCTTCTAGGTCTCTGGGTTGATTAAGGTTCGGTCTGAGCAATCTGAATGCTAGAAGAGTGAGTGTGTGTGAACTCGTGCTTCACAGCTGCCTTGACCGGGGGGGTGAGGCGACAGATCCATTCTGGAGGCTTCTACACGCCCTCGAGGCCACTCCAGGGTGGGTAGGTGGGAGCAGAAATCCAGCACAGCCTCCATGTGATGCCCAAAGGGGATGCTTCTTTTCAGTTCTGCAGACGTACCATGGCTGGCCCTGGCCTGCTCGGCCTTCCAGCATTGAGCAACCTCAGCCTTCCCCCTGGGGGCACCACTCTGTCTGGCCTGCCCTCGGGTGCAGACCCACCTCCTTTTGCCTCCAGGCCTGCCCCATGTAGATCGGAGACTCTGCAGAGTCAACATGGTTCTCACGTGGGCCATGTGGGTAACACAATGTGGGGAGGTCCCATTCCAGAAAGTTGTAAAGCCTTCATTTGGAAGCACATCTTGAAAAGAAAGCCAACCGGCTGTGTAGTTGTGCTCTGGGATTCTTGTTTTCTGTTCCCTGAAGACTGACACCAATTCCCCCTTTCAGTGAGGTCTCTTCCAGAGAAGGCAGGTGGGGCATGGTGGTGCCTCTTTCTGGCCACCGGGGATGGGGCGGGGACACTTTATAGGGCAACCTAGAGAACGTCCTTTAGTTGCTTTCCATAATGGGATGTTAGCAGCCACATTATATTTCGGGTTAGAGAGGGTTTTTGTGATTCCCTCTGGGCAACGAGGAACCATCCAGGTAGAGTGATGGCCTTTGGGGGAAGCTTGAAGTGCACACGTAGATTTATGTGCAGTGTGTGCTGGTTGTGCTTTTTAAGTAAGGCGTTTATACTCATACCTTAATAAATAATGTCATTAAATCATTTAAGATATCTAGGAGCTAGACGGTAAAGACCCAGGTATGAAAGGTCCAGCCCACGTTCTGAAGGAGTTCACAGAGAGCTGAGAGAGTATTTCATTCAAGAGATAGTTGCAACGAATTCATGCTAAGGGGAAGCTTCAGGTGTGGCTGAGTGAGTACCAGGGGTGTGTGGGGGAGGGTGAAGCCAGCAGCAGTGAGGGGTGGCGGGTTCTTCCTGCCTCTCCCTGGGCCCGATCTTTATCCACACCAGCTTGGGAACTTGTTCCCAACTGATGAATCAGTTGAGAGGAGAATGGTAATGAGTAAAAGAACGTCAGTGTCAATGGTACTTGGGGGGAGAACGCCCCCCCCCGCCCCCGTAGGCTCTACTGGATTGTAATCTGATAGAGAAAAGCACTGACTGCAAATGGGTGTGGCTGTTAGTGAACATTAAAGTGACTCCACCAGTGATCACTGACTGGGAGTGAGAACGTGGATACTAATGATCGTGATAAGAACAGCTGTCATTTATGTGGTCTGCAGGATGGCAGGTGACGTGGGAAGAACTCTGCATCCCTTACCTCATCCTTGTCCCCAGTATTTAGTTGATAAAATTACACCTCAACAGGGCCAACAGGTAGCAAAGCTTCAGGTGTCTGTGTCTCAAAGCCCCGAGTCATTTCCCTTGCCCCCCTCCCCCTCCCCCCCACGGCAGACAGACAGATGGACTGTACACATACGCTTGTAACAGGCCTCTTGGAGAGTGATCAGAATCAACTCCTTGACCCCTCTGCCCCCTCCCACTGCTCCATGGGACACGTTCTGGTCTTGCCCCTCGTGGAGGCTGGGATGGGCTCTAGCCACCCTCGTATAATACAGGTCACCCTGTTCAATTTATGTCCTGAAGGTTTCTCATTTCAGTAATGGGTATGTCCCATCCGGTGTGAGGGTTCGAACTTCAGACCTCGCCTACACTTCTGCCATGCTCCCCCCCAGCTGGATCTGCTGCTGACTGCAAGCTGGTTTGGGAGACTTTGGGCCGTCAGCTTCATCCCCATTTCTCTACCTTTTGCCACCCCCCATGTGGTAAGCGGTTTCTGATCCCTCCAGGGCCCAAGTGGTGGTGGGAGGAGGGGTCACCAAAGGACGAAAGGTTTTCCTGGTTAAGTCCTATCTTGAACTTGCTGCCACGTCATAAGGTTGTAGGAAGAGAATATTATTTTAGCACCAAAAAGAAAAAAAAAAGGCAGATTTGTTTAATTTTGGAGGATCACTGAGAAATAGTAATGATCCCTAAAACTGGCTGAGCTCATTTTCTGTGCTGTGCAAACATACGCTATCAGAGGTGGCTACAATCACTTTTTCCCATTTTATTGTTAGGGAAACTGAGGCTCTGAGAGTAACCTATCAAGATCGGATAGCTCGTTACATGGGAGACAGGGCTTCGGGCCCAGAGAATCTGACTTTAGAACTTGGTCTCTTAACCTCTCTGCTCTCTGAAGTTAGATATCTGTCAGAAAGGAAGGTATTATTCCTTACCAACTTGACAATTTGCCTTCTTTCTTATTCTAGGAAATATTACCAGACTGGATAGTATTTCCTTTTAATAGCTGGTACCAAAGCAAATTTAATGAAAATGTGTAACCTGAAAAAAAAAACCCACTTTCTGAAATGGCACTAATTTATGATCATAAAGGGAACTCTTGTGTTTGAAAATAACCAACAACTCAGTTGGATGGTGTGTAAAGAATTAGGAAAACAAAACAAATCTCAAGGGAACTCATTTGTATAACTAGAAACTATCTCGAGAAAATTATTTCTTGCGTTTTGTGATACTTGGGAGCATATTTCATACAGTCAGATTTACACCCAGAAATAATTTGTTGTAGGAAATAAGACACCCTCCCCTCAACACGTTACTTGCAGGCAAAGAGGAATATATCACTGATACTGGTTTTCATATGTGAAGTGTTTATGTCAGTTGCTGTATTTGCTTCTTTCTTGATGCTGTAGTTTACTGGAGCTCTGAAATGCTTTTACACATTACAATTTTCCAAAAGCATTTTTAGTTCAAGAGATTGGGGGATTTGGGGTGGAAGTGAGCATTTTGGAGTGGATGCCTTGCATACACCAGTCTTGACCCCTTTGTCTAAGCCGCCCCCTCTCTATGGTCCATCTACACTGTCTCTACCTGTTGAACTCCTACTCAACCTACAAAGCCCACACAGATTGTCACCTCCTCATGGAAACCTTCCTAATCACCACAACCAGATGCTCTCTCTGCCTCTATTGGACCACAGAGAGTTTTATAATTCACCTTTGCAACGTTTTTCCTTGTATGAGAGTTGGCCTATCTTTGTCCTAATTGGTGAGTTGTTACTTAGAGGGTCCAGCTTGGGAGCAGAGGGTGCTAAACTCAGGCCCACAGGCCAAATTCAGCCCACTGCCTATTTTTGTGCAGCCCTTGGGATAGGAATGATTTATATATTTGTTAATGGTGAAGAAAAACTTAAAAGAATAATATTTCATAATGTAGGAAAATGATATCCAATTCAGATTCCATTGCCCCAAATTTAATTTTTATTGGAACACAGCCATGCTCATTTGCTTAGATATTGTCAATGGCTGCTTTTGCGCTAATAGAGCAGTGTTGAGCAGTGATGACACAGACCGTTTGGCCCACAGAGCCTAAAGTACTTTCTGTGTGACCCTTTCCATTTGTTGACTTCTGCTTTAGAGCAGGTGTTCTATCAGCATAACCTGGAGGGCTCGTCAAGCCAGACTGTTGGGCCCACCCTATGGTTTCTGACTCAGAAGTTCTGAGGTGGGTCCTGAGATTCTGCATCTCTAAGCAGTTCCCAGGTGACCCTTCTGCTGCTGGCTGGGACCCACACTTTGAGAGCCACTGGGCTAGCAGTGAAGAATGGTCTTTGAAATCACAGATACGTCTTTAACTAATTTGTCATATATCAAGCAGCTAACCTCTCTGGATCTAAGTTCTTTCATCTGCAAAATGGGTTCATGACAACTTGATCAGGTTCTGTGACATTTGTCAGAGTTCCTCGAACAAGTGGCAGGAATTCAATGAACAGCTGTTTCTCTCTTTCCCTTTTTTTCTCCTCTCCTTTCTTCTTTCCTGTCTCCCCACCCCTTCTGAGAAGGAACCGTACGTGTTTTCTCACTGACTCTGACTGAGTCGCCTTTCTCCATGAGGCTGCCTGGGTATTTTACAGCAGTGGACAACTCATGATGTGTCTCCTTCCAATATGGTCCTAGTCATGTAACTCAGACAAGTCAGGCTGGGGAAACCATTCTTCCCTGATTTACTGAAGCGCATACCATGCATAAGTTTCTCCACTAAGGAACAAAGTTAAGATGAAGGTCTAAAAAAAAAAGATCGTCTGTCTATTTCTCAGAAGTTTTCAGGATAAAGACAGAGGACAGGGTTTAAAAAAATTAATGGTTGCCATTTAGTTAATTGTAATCAGGTGGTTTTGTCTTTCTTCCCAGGAGGAATGATAAAGGGCAAGTGCTTTAGGAACAAAACCATGCTGACATCTTTAAGGAACCAGATAGGAGTGCCCAAAGAACTATATAGGTGACTTGAAAGGACCGGCTTTTTTTTTTCCTTCTTGCACCTGGTTTTAAGACCACTGTTAAATTAAGCACACAAAAATACTAAGTTTTCCCTAGGAATATTTTTTCTTTGAAACATAGCCATTCCTGCTTCATAAAAGTGTTATGAGAATCAAGTGAGATAATTAATGTAATTGTATTTGAAAATTATAAAGTACTGTTTAAATGCGAGGGAAATCAGGTTTCCCACATTAAGTTGCAATGTAATTAGAGGAGAAAAAGCGCAGTTTCTTGGATGAATAGCGGAGGCTGCAGAGGATTAAGGGGGTGCTGGAGGACCCCACTTCTTTCCGTCTTAGCCCCAGGGAACTTATGCACCTTAATTTACCTGTTAAGCTAATTATAGAGAAGGCCTTTTAAACTTCTTGCTCTCAAATTTCTTACTTTCTTTCTCAACATGTGGCAAAACTTGAAAGATGAATTAACCTCACGGTTTCCCTCTGCCAGGACATAAAAACCTCAGTCGTTCGCTCCCTTTAGCGCCAGGTAGAAAGGGTACTTTTCCACTTTACCTTTTCTTTTTTGCCTTAGTGCCACCCCCCCCCACGATCTCTTTGACTTCTTCAGCTGTCGTGACATTTACAAATTGTGTATGGAGGTGTGTTCTCAACACGACTGATTCGAAGGACGACAAACGACACAATATTCTTCATTGTAAATTCCTTAGAGCCATCTGATTTTCACAGGATGCTTTTGTTGATTTGTGTTGAATTCTTGTATCTGTATCCAACCTAGGGTTGCCACTGATCAGCAAGTGTAGTTTTGACATAAATCCAAAAATTGGTTGGTTGATCCTTTCCTTTATGTTTACTAGACTGACGGAGGAGATGTTTGTCCATGATATGAGCAACTCCTTTGCCGAATTGGATAATACCACTGAATACTGGAAGAATTTTTCCTTAGTTTTTTTTTATGGAATTATGACTACAGAAATAATACACATTTAATTTTATTTGCATGATTATTATTTGCATTTCCTCCGTCACTTTCTGAAGCTTAGATGGTCAATGAAAAGATGAATCAAATTCTGATTTGTAGCATTTACCAATTTCTGTGGTGTAAATACTCCAATTGCTATGAACTTGGGCTCTGACTTGGGACAGATGGGGTATCGGACTCCCCCTGGCTTGCCCTCACTTCCAGTGTCTGTCCTCCAGGTTGGGAGAATCAGCTAAATTTTCAGCGTTTGCTACCTATTCTGTACTAATTTTACTTCTTTTTGCTTATTTCTTTCAACTTTAGGGATGGGATTTTGGATATATCATTCTTAGGGGTTTCTCCTATTTTAAACATTGCAGAGAATTTTGAACACTGTGTAGAGGGAGAAAATGAAAAGCAGCCATAATCCAATTTCTCAAGATGTTGATGTAGTTCTATCGGTTGCTTTTTCGATGCACTCAGATGTAAATCTCACGCTTCCTTTCTTTAACGAAGTTAGGACCATAGTATACATTCATTTTTAAAGTGTTTTTTAAAATCAAAGTATGCCATATATGCTGAAAAGTGCACAGATCAATAAACTATTGCTATGTGAAAATACCTCCATGAACACTACCTAGATAAGGTAATGGAATTCAGAGAGGTAGCAGCCTCTCAGAAATCCCTTGTCAAGCCCCCTAGGAATTTTTATCCTCACCCTTTTGTCCAAAGTTAAAGGCTATCCTATCATCTATCATAAGTTCATTTTATGATTATTCAGCTTCACCTTATGACTAGAAGCATACCGAATATATTCTGTATCTGGTTTCCCTTTCTTAGCATTATGTTTGAGATTCATTTCTGTTGTTGTGTGTAGAATTTATGCATTTGCACTCAAGATTTTTTCTCATTATATGAATCTACCATAATCTATTTATCCACTCTACTTTTGACGGATGTCTGGGTTGTTTCCAGTTTGGGTCTATTTCGAATGATGTTGTTTTGAACATTCTTTTAATATGTCGGTTAGTGCATATGTGCACTCGTTTCCATTGCGCAATCACTAGGAGTGAAGTTTTTGTGCAGACGGCTACCTGCAGATGTCAGCTGTAGGTCGCATACCTACAGGTTCAGAAGATGATGCCAGGCTGCTTTCCTCAGTGCTGGTGACCATTTATACTCCCATCGATGATGTAGGATACTTCCTGTTACCTCCCATTCTCACGAACACTTGGCATTGTCCTTGTGCTTTTGAACTATTTAAAACACAACATCACACTGTGTTTATTTGTGTTATTGTCTTATTATTATTTCTATGTGTTGTTATTATTTGTTTCATTCTTTTTAATGGCCATATGCAGTTTACGGTGTAGAGTAGGGATCGGCAAACTTTTTCTGTAAAGGGCCAGAGAGTAAATTCTTCAGCTTTGTAGGTCACACAGTCTGTTGCAACTACTCAACCCTGCCATTGTAGCACAAAGGCAGCTATAGACAATATGTAAATGAATGGGTGTGGGTGGCTGTGTCCCAATAAATCTTTATTTATAAAAACAAGTGGTGGGCCAGTGTTGGCCCTTGGGCCATAGTTTGCAAACCTCCATCATTTAGTTTCCCGATTATAATACTTTCCAAACTTGTTTTTAATCAGAAAAAAATACTTAAACCTGCAGTAAACATTATCTATTTGTTTAACACCTACAATGAGCCAAACACTGTGCTTAGTTTTGGGAATCTGGTTGTATATCACTTGCAGACAAATTTTTTGTGGATCTTATGTTCTAGTGAGGGTAGACTGGTGATTACTATTCCTGCCCTCCAACAAAAAAAGTGAATCTTTTAAAAAAATTTTTAATTTTTTTAATTTTATTTATTTTTGAGAGAGAGAGAGTGTGAGGGAGAGAAAGGGGGAGACACAGAATCTGAAGCAGCCTTAAGGCTCTGTGCTGACAGCTCAGAGCCTGACTCGGGGCTCGAACTCACAAACCACGAGATCATGACGTGAGCCAAAGTTGGATGCTCAACCAACTGAGCCATCCTGATGCTCCCCAAAAAAGTGAATCTTCACTGAAACTCACTGTGGAAAACAGATAAAAGCAGAACTGTATGACTCAGAAATATAGAACTCCGTCCTAACAACCTGGCCACTTTCTTGCCCCAGTCGTTCTCAAGGCATTCACTGCTAGGGCTCTAATGATCACAGCTTGAAAACCATGACTAGACTATCAAATTGTAGCATGTTTACAGTCTTTTGTTATTATGTCACTGCTTTGAATTTTTTTGTACATAAATCTTTGATCACATTATTTTCTACAATAGATTTCTAGCAGAGAATTTATGAGGTCAAAGGATGTAACTATTTTGAAGGCTCTTGCTCTATTTTGCCAAAACATTTTTCAGTTTGCACTATCATAAGCAGTATGATAGGAGTTTTGTCTCACCTTTGCCAATATCCAATATTGGCACTTAAAAAGCATTTGCAAATTTTATAGGTGAAAAATATTACCTTGTTGTTTCAATTTACATTTCTTTGATTAGTTGAGTGCCAAGCATTTTTTCATATCTATTAATCATTTGCATTTTTTACCCTCTGAATTGATGAGAATAGGACATTTTGAGCATACTTAGAGTTTTGAAAAGAAATGAACAAATCACCTTTTTTCCCCCAGATACCAGACTTTGAATTGGAATGAGTTCATGGTCAAGAAAAGCCCATTTCTTTAGAACTCCCCTTGTTATCCAAGCCTGTATTTTACTCTAGATACATGACTATTCCTAATTTGATAAAATATAATATTATTTTTTTCAAATGTTTAAAACACTATTTGGAATTTCACTGGCACAGATTCAAGTGTGAGAGAGAAACAGCATGGTGTCAGATGGTGAAAAATGAAACTAGATGTAATAAAAGTAACTAGGTGTGTGTGATGGTCTGAATGTTTGTGTCCCCGATCCCCTTACAAATTCATATGCTGAAGCCTAAACCCTCAGTGTTATGGTATTTGGAGGTTGGATATTCAGGAGGTAATTTGGTCATGGGGGTGGACATTCACAAATTGGATTAGTGCCCTTTTAAGAAGAGATATGTGGGGCACCTGGGTGGCTCAGTTGGTTGAGCGTCCAACTTCAGCTCAAGTCATGATCTCATAGTTCTTGAGTTCAAGACCCACATTGGGCTCTCTGCTGTCAGAGCAGAGCCCGCTTCAGATCCTCTGTCCATCCTGGCCCCCTCTCTTTATCCCTCCCCTGCTCATGCTGTCTTTCAAAAATGGATGAACATTTAAAAAAAAGAAGAAGAGATACCAGAGAGATAATCTCCCCCTGTTCTCCACCTGTTGAAGATTCAAGGTGAATCTTGTCTGTAAGGAAGCAGGACTGTCCTCACCAGACAGTGGGTCTGCCCACACCTCGATCTTGGACTAACCAGCCTCCAAAACTGTATGAAATAAATTTTTGTTGTTTAAGCTATCCGGCCTATGGTATTCTGACTGGGATAGAGATCTGTATTAGTCAGTGTAGCTTATAATAAAAAGGCTAAGAAAGAGAGTTATCATAAGATATTAACTCACACTTCTGAGAAGTTCCATAGTCTGTCATCTGCAAGCTGGAGACCCAGAAAAGCTGGTGGTGTCGTCTGCATGCCTGAGAGCCAGAGAGCTGAGGGTATAGGTTCAAGTCTGGATCCGAAAGCCTGAGAATGAGGAGCACTGACGCAGGAGAAGATCCATGTTTTAGCTTAAGCAGTCAGGCAGAGAGTGAACCCCACCTTCCTCCACCATTTAGTTGTTTAGTTCTGTTGAGGCCCTTAATGGATTGGGTGGTGCCCACACACAGTGGGGACGGCCGTCTGCTTTGCTACCTCTCAGCACATGCTTCCCTCCATCTGGGTCACCCCGTCTGTCTCATTCCTGCTTCTAGCTCAGAGTTCTTGAACATCCTCAGGGAAGCTGCCCCTGATCCCCGAGATTAGGTCCGGATCCCAGTTCTGTGAACTCCTGCTCCACTTCTCTGACATCATCACAATGGTACTTGAAGAACCACTTATGCAGTTCAACCTTTGATGTCTGTGTTATGGTTTCCATGTCCAGTAGGGGAGAAACAACTGGAAGGCAGAGTCAGAGCAGTTTTATTGCCACATACCACACCTTACACCCTACCTGTTAGCTAACATCCCAATCCAAATACTGAGGGGGAGAGAGAGAGAGACAGACAGACAGACAGACAGACAGAAACAGAGAGAGAGAGGGAGAGAGGGAGAGGGACTCATGTATATATTTTTAAGCTGCATGTCTCTTTTTTCCTCTCACTGATTCTGCCCCCAATGGCAAAAACATTATCAAGAGTGACAGGATGACAGGATACATTGTCTTGTTATGGCGACCTTTGTCCTTAGTTCTGGGACATCCCTTCCCTCTACCTTCTTGTGAGCTTTCGGCTCTCTTTCTTCAGCATCTGCCCTGAAATGCCATAGAAACTGGGTTTTAAACATCCTAGTGCTTGATTACATCCCACCCATTATTTCCAAAAGGTGTGTGGGGAAACCATCATCAAGGGAAAGGTAGCAAACCAAAAGTTTATCACCTGGTGGCTGTGTTCACCCGATAAAAGAAACACAAGGTGGCTGGTGGGATAGTGAAACATGACCTAATCTTGGGGTTGCTGGGACTCGACCCCTGGTACCTAGCTATAGAATATTTCACCGGTTCCTCTGAAGTCATCATCAGCTCATACCATTAGGCCAGAGATAGGCTGTAAATCCCATGAGTGTGGGGACCCTGGGGGTCTTGCCTACTGCTCTCAACTAGCATCCTCATGGTAGTCCAGGTCATAAATTTGTACCCTATAAGCATTTGTTAGGTGTGTGGAGGAATTAAATTTTTATTCCATTTAAATGTTTATTTATTTATTTTGAGAGAAAGAGAGGGAGAAGAGAAGAGAAGAGAAGAGAAGGGAAGAGAAGAGAAGAATGAGAGAGAGAATCCCAAGCAGGCTCTGCACTGTCAGCCTAGAACCTGATGTGGGACTTAATCTCACAAATGGTAAGATCATGACCTGAGCCAAAATCAACAGTCAGATGCTTAACTGAGTGAGCCACCCTGGTGCCCCAATTTTCCATTTAGAATTCATTTTAGTGTATACCATGATTTAGAGAGCTAGCCTTATTTTCTTCACCAGTGATCTCTTTGAAACTTCCGTGGTGAATGTTGAGTAATTGTTCCTTTTTGTATTGACTTAAACCACTACACTTACTGTATACTAACATCCTATCTGTACTTGGTGCTTTCTGTACTTTGCTATTCTGTTTGTGAATCTGTTGGTCTACTTGATCCCATTACCCTTTTAGAAATTGTCCCTGATTATGTTTTTGCAATAGCCAATAGTAAATTTACTTATTTTTATAGAAGGATGCATAGATTATACAAGAAGATAGTGCTTGAATATCCTTTTTAAAGCTCAGAGCCAGAATCACAAAATATTATAATACTGCATTCTCTTAATACACTCCAGGTAATGGATACAGCACAGCTAGTCATTTTGTTTCCAATTGTGGTGTCCTATTTTAAAATTAAAAAATACAGAATATATTAAAGGTACATTCTACCGAAGGTGCCTGTTTCCTAGGTTTAAGGAACTTTCAGCAGATCACAGCAATGCCCTTTTCTTTCTCTGGACAATTGTGAGTGAGATGGAAGAATCTTGATCTTCTGGTTTTCTAGAGAAGACTAGGAAGCAAAAGAAATTGTAGAATACATTATGCATTTCTGGAACGGCTCCTCCTTCCTCATTACTAATTTTCAAAATCTTCTTGGCTATTCTCACTCCTTTATTATTCCTGATAAACCTTACAATTATTGTGTCAAATTCTGAAAGGGAAATCCTGCTGATATTTTGACTAGAATTGAATTACATTCAAAGATTAATTTGGGGAATTCTCAGGTCTTTGAAATATTGAATGTTTTCATCCAGGAGCATGATAAGCTTTTTCTTCTTACTCTGTTGTCTTTGATGCCATTTAATAACATTTTTAGTTTCATATGAGGCTTACATCCTTCCTCTGTCCCTCCCTCTCCTCTTCCCTCCTTCCCTGTCTCTCATCTCAATTGTAAGTAGAATTTTTTCCCCCACTAACTTTTCAAAACGAGCTGTTTATTTAAAAAATAATTATCGGGGCATCTGGGTGGCTCAGTTGGTTAAGTGTCCAACTTCGACTCAGGTCATGATCTCATGGTTTGTGGGTTCCAGCCCCACGTCGGGCTCTGTGCTGACGGTTTAGAGCCTGGAGCTGCTTCCGATTCTGTGTCTCTCCCTCTCTCTGCCCCTGCCCTGCTCATGCTTTGTCTCTCTCTCTCTCTCAAAAATGAATAAACATAACAAACATTAAAAAAAATAAAAATAATTATCAAGTGCTTGCGTAATGCCAGTCTCATTCCAAGTAATTCAAGCCATTTACTTATATGTGGTAAAATAAATATAATGTAAAATTTACCATTTGAGGCATAGTTTAGTGGAATTAGGTGTATTCACGTTGTTGCCCAGCCACCACTGCTAACCATCTTCATAACTCTTTCCTTGTCCCAAACTGAAACTCTGCATCAAGCCATTGTCCTTTGGGTAACCAGTGTGATCAGACATTTTAGAAAACTCTGGTATTAGTTTCAGTCATTTCACAATGGATTTTTTGGTCTATTTTCAAGATATATACTTGCCTTGTATGCAAATACAGATGTCTGTCTCCTTTTTTAGGCAATGTCTCATTTACTTTTCTTGCATGATTACGGCGGTACATGCAACTTCTACCATATTTCTAAATAGTGCAAGTGATTATGGGCATCTTTGTCTTGTCTATCTTGATGAGATTGCCTTTAGCAGTTTTTACTCTTTCTTAAAAAAATGTTTATTTTTGAAAGAGAGAGAGAGCACACATGCTCAAGTGGGAGTGGGAAGAAAGGGGGGGTGCAGAGGATCTGAAGTGGGCCCCATGCTGACAGCAGAGAGCCCAGTGTGGGCTTGAACTCAGGAGCTGCGAAATCATGACTTGAGCCAAAGTCGGACACTTAACCGACTGAGCCACCCAGGCGCCCTAGCATTTTTTAAAATGATAGGCATACTGTTATTTGGTGACTTACCATTTGATAAGGATATTTTGTGCTAATTATAGAAATATATTTGAATCCCTGCTTTTTTGGGAAATTTTTTATTAATCGGGCATAGATGCTCTATTTTATAAGATACTTTTCTACCTTTATTGAAATGGACAATTCTTTTTACTATTTAGCCCTAGTAATATGGAACTATTTTTGCATTCTTAAACTTCATTTTGTTGTAGCTATGATTCTCTTAACATGCTGCTTTGTTAGGTATGTTCAAATGTTATTTGGATTTTTATGGTTATACGTCAAAGTGAGGTTTCTGAGAGAGGAATTTTATTTTCTTATTCTTAAGGGTTTTTTCTCTCTCATTTCTTTCTAAATTTTATCTTCTGCTTAATTGGCCATTCCCAAGAACTAGTTCTCAGATATATGAGTTCTACCATATTTTCTATGTATTAGTTTCTCCTTATTATAATTATTTACTTCTTTTTCTATAGGTTTATAGTTTCCTATGTTGAATGTTTTTATTATTTCTTGTTTAATAATGAAAGCATTTTAAGCCTATGAATATTCATCTGAATACAGCTTTGACTGCATTCTGTGAAATGTGCTATTGTTGTGGTTCGAGCTGTTTTCTAAATTGTCTAAATATATAGATTTTACTTCCAACCTGACCCAAGAGCTATTTTGTAAAGAGTTTAAAATTTTCTGGTGATAGAGTAGTGAGAACACAGGCCTGTGCAAATTCTATTTTTGAAAAATTTCTGAGATTTTCTTTGTAGATATATAGAAAATGGGTATTTTCTAGCTATACCTAATTTCTTTAAAACAGGAAGTCTGTTAGTTTACTTTTTTGTCGGTTTTTCTTTAAAATTTTGATACCAATTGCTTTATGTATTTTGATGCCAGTACATAAAGGGTCTTGAGCATTGCACGTTTATTGGTTCTGCCTTTACCAGGTGGTTGCATTTTGTGTGAAGGAAGTTCTCCTGAAGACCTTGCAAATCAAAGAGTGATTTCCCATTGGAATGAATGTAAAGTGTGTGGGAGAGGGTATTCTTGGTGTGCATAAATCATTAAGCATTGCAATGCATTTTTGCTTTAATGATGCTTTGTTTTTCAGTGTTCTTCTGATAGGTTTTTCAAAAGGTGTAGTATACCATAATGGCTTGTTTTTAAGTTTATTTACTTATTTTGAGAGAGAGAGAGAGAGAGAACGAGTAGAGGAGGGGCAGAGAGAGAGAGAGGGAGAGAGAGAATCCAAAACAGGCTCCAGACTCTGAGCTGTCAGCACATAGCCTGATGCAGGGCTTAAACTCACGAACCATGAGATCATGACCTGAACTGAAATCAAGAGTTGCATGCTTAACTAACTGAGCCACCCAGGTGCCCCTAGCTTCCATTTTAAAGTTTTTGGGGTTACCATTTCTATTATTATTTAACAAACATTCTTATAAATATACAAATAGTTTAACATTCAAGTTTAACAATTACTTTTTATTATAGACTATTATTTTTACTGTGTATTATAATAAAGCAATGAGTACCCACTAAAATTATCTGCAGAACTTCTAGCATTTAACAGCAATATGGCTCCTGGAATAAAGACAGAGGATAGTGGGTCTCTTTGTTTTCTGCTAACATGGTGCCATCATGTGGCAACATCAATCATCATCCTTCCCATCCTCACTGTCAATACAAACACTATGTAATATGCGTGCCAGCCTGTGTTCTAAGTACTTTAAATGTATTAACTCATTTAATACGCATGACATTGTATAAGGTGGTGATTCCCACTTCTTCCATTTCTCCCACAAGTATATAAAACAACTTGTCCAGGTTATACAGCTTGTAAATGGTGTCACTTGTAAATGGCAGGATTAAAACACAGACAGCCTGGCTCTGGAGTTCCCACTCCTAAGTACCATGCTATGCTGTCTTTTCACTGTGTACAATTCACTTGGTTGGAAAGCTCTGTAATATTGCTGTCTTTCAAAAAATAAAAATGCGGGGCTTTGTATTATTTCAAATTTTGCACATAAAGTACACTTTTCTTTTTTTAATTAGTTTTTTATTTTTAATTTAAATTTTAATTAGCCAACATACACTGCAATATTGGTTTCAGGTTCCAATGCAATATACAGTTCAGTGATTCATCACTTACATACAACACCTAGTGCTCATAAAGTACAATTTTCTTAAGATATTTATATCCTACTGTTTAACTTACCTAATTCAAAATCACACACAATGTAACTATTACTGTTTTGCTAAATCGCATTACAGAAAGCTTGCCTGAGTTTGTATCTATATTATAATCTTTCTACCATTATTAAAAAGAGATCTTTGTCAGCAAGGGGAAATGTAAAACGACCTGTTGTTTTCATTTTCATCTCTTATTGAATTAAAAATATTTTTTTGACCTCTAGCATCTCTTCTGTAGATTTCCTGCATATGTCAATTTTTCTTCTGGGGTTTGAGTATTTTGCTCTTTGATTTATGAAAATTCTTTCTGTTTTAAAGATGTCAACCAATCCTTCAAATTTACAGCACCATGACATAATTGTATAGTTGTGTTTGGTATGACTCTGAATTATGTTTGTTGTAATTTTTTTTGCCTTTATTTCTGAATTTTCTTTCTGAGTTTTTATTCAGTTAATAGAAAATTTACATTTTTATGTTATCAAGTCGGTTGCCGATTCCCTTTGTGATTTATTACGTAGGCATCCCTCCTACCTCAAGAGGTTGATAAATGTTTAATAATACTTGTTCTCTTTTTTTAATGATACAGTTTTGTTTCCCTTAACTCTTTATTCCAGCTGGGATTTCTGTTTGTGTGTGGCAAAAGGAGAAGTTCTTAAAGTGAATCTTTACACCCGCCTTGCAGTTGTCAGCTCATTGTGCTAACACAATTTATTAAAATCACTAGATCTGATTTTAGATACACCTTTAATTAAATTGATGTACACAGTAGATCCCATTCCTCAATTATTGGTTCTGTTCTTTGTCTCTCTTCACATAATATCACACTGTTTATTGCACTTTGAGACAGTGGTTAGGGCTGGTCTGACTCCATCGGGATTGTTCTTTGACAGCCACATTTATTTATTCTCCCACTTTCATTTAAAAGTCAGATTGCAAAGACATTTAGAGCGTGGGCTCTGGATCCAGCCTTCTCAAGTTCAGAACCCAAAAACCTTGGGCAGGCTGCTTAACCTCTCTCTCTACCTCAGTTTCCTGACTTGCAAATAACAGTAGGTATCTTCTATGAGAACAGTAGTAGTATCTTCTCCATGCAGTGACGGTGAAGATTAATGGAGCCAGAGCAACCCGGACTGTATTAGAGCTGCACACCTGCTCCAGTGAGAAATAGGGGCTCCTGACTCACCAGTCCCCTCAGGTCTGTGACATCACAAACAGGGATTAATTTGTACAGACTGTTTACTCCTCACACCACTTTCTAGGAGCACTTATTGACTCATATCCATTCTTTTACTCAGTCAAAGTTTGACATGTTAGAAACTACAGCTTTCTGAAAACGAGGGCTTTCAGACCAGCACACGATGGTTACTTTTGCTTTCTTATCAAGCACATGCTGTTCATGAACAAATTTGGAACTCGCTCTTCTTTCCTTATCTCTCAAGGCTGGATAACTATTAACCGAACGTACCCGATAAATATTTGTAGTTTTCTTCATAGGCCACACAGAATTTTCATTTGGATGCTTCACAGATACTGTAATTCTTTTGTTATTATTATGGATTGGATTACTTTTTTAAACGTTTAAAATGTTTTCTGACTCATTATTACTAATATTAAAGTTACACTTTTTTGAGCATATGCTTTAGCAAGCCACTTTACTCTTTTTCCTTTTCCTTTCATTACTTATATTGAATTATTTTTCTTATTATCATTCCCCCCTCACTGTCTGGTTTAGAAACTATACTTTCTTTTTCTATTTTTTTTAGCATTTTCCTTAAAATTTTCATGACATATTTGATCTAGCTTTAAAGTTAATGAATGTCTTTGTCCTCTTCCCAAACCTAGGAAGACCCTAAAATGGTTTATTCTGATCTCCCCTGCCATCTTCCATATTTTTATTATTTAGTGGCTCTATCTTAGGTTGTTTTTTTTTAACATTTTCTTTTGAAATACTTACAGATTCACAGGAAGTTGCAAAGATAGTACAGAGATATCCTGTATCTTCCACCTGTTCCCTCTAAAAGTTACATCTTTTTTTTATGTTGTTGTTAATTTTTTAATGTTTATTTGTTTTTGAGAGAGAGACAGAGTGTGAGCAGGGGAGGGAGACACAGAATCCGAAGCAGGCACCTGGCTCCTGGCTCAGAGCTCAAACCCATGAACCATGAGATCACGACCTGAGCCAAAGTCAGACACTTAACTGACTGAGCCACCCAGGCGCCCCTAAGAGTTACATCTTATGTAACTATAATGCGATATCAAAACCAGGAAGTTGACACTGGTGCAATGTCTGTTTGCAGTTCTGGGTCATTTTCTCATGTGTGTAGATTTGTGTGATGGGCACACAGTCAAGATAGGAAACTGACCCACCCCCATAAAGATCTCCCTTGTGATATTCCCTTTCATCTTACTCTCACCCCTGCTCTTCCACCAGGGGTGGAATCCATTCTCTATCTCAGGAACTGTATCATTTCGAGAATGTCATATAAATGGGATCATACAGCATGTGACCTTCTGAAATTGGCTCTTTTCACACAGCCTTGTGTACCTGAGATCTGTCCATGTTGTTGAGTGTATCAATATTGCTAAGTAATATACCACCATTTTGTTTTATTCCCCCAACATTCGTGGTTATTGTTGTTATTACTCTTAGATTTATTGATGTGCTTAGCAGTTTCTCTACTTACCATTATTTCTTGTGTCCCTCTACTTCCTTCTGAGTTCAATTTCCTACTTTGTAAAAGTACTACAGCCTTTAGTAAGTTTTTCAGTGGGGGTTTGTGAGTGCTAGTTCTTTTCATCTTTGTTTATCAAAAATTATTTTTTATTCCCCTTACTCTGAATGGTAGTTCAGGTGGATAGATTTTCCTAGATTCAAAGTTATTTTTTCACAAAACTTTGAGGATACCATACTGGACTTCTCTTGCTGTCAAAGAGTCCAGTCAATCCAGTTATTGTTTATTTGCAGGTAATTCTGTTGACCTTCTTTTGCTGAATACCCAACCCTCTGTTCCCTCCATAGCTTTTTAAGATTTTCTTGTTGTCTTTTCACTTCCATAGTCTTATCACACTTTAAATTGTGAATTTATTTTTATTTATCCTCTCCCAATCTTCGAACAAATTTCTGAAATAAGAAGTTATGATTTTTGTAAGTACTAAAAATCCTTAGCCAAAATATCTTTATTTTTTATTTTTTTAATATTTTAAAATTATTACTGTTGTTATTTTGAGAGACAGAGAGAGACAGAATGCGAGCAAGGAAAGGGCAGAGAGACAGGGAGACACAGAATCTGAAGCAGGCTCCAGGCTCGGAGCCGTCAGCACAGAGCCCCACCTGGGGCTTGAGCTCACGAGCTGTGAGATCATGACCTGAGCTGAAGTTGGACGCTTAACCGACCGAGCCATCCAGGCATCCCAGCCAACATATCTTTAGTATTATCCTCTCCCTATAGTCTTTCTCTAAAGTCAGGAACAATTAATGTACAATAAAATTCACCTTATTTACACAGAATTTTTGGTGAATATAGACATCTATAGTCATATAACCACCGCTATCATCTTTAACAGAGTATTTCCATTGTCCCAAGAAGTTCTTCTGTCTCCTTTATACTTGATGCCCATTTCTACCCCATCCCCTGACAACCATTCATCTAACTGATGTCTATAGTTTCACCTTTTGCAGATCATCATACAAATGGAATCATACTGTGTAGAACCTTTATCTCTGGCCTTTTTTTTTTTTTCTTTTTCAGCATCATGCACTTCAGCTTTGTTGATACTGTTGCCTGTAGTTTCTTTCTTCTTACTCCTATGTAATAGTTTCATGGTACACCACCATTTATGCATTCACCAGTTGATGGACATTCAGATTGTTTCTGGTTTGGGCAGTTATGAATTAAGCTGCCACAAACTTTGGTGAACAGGTCTTTAAGGGACAAGTGCTTCATTTCTCTTGGGTAAATATCTGGATTGGAGTTGATGGGTCATATGGTAATTTTGTGTGTGATTTTATAAGAAACTCTCAAATTACTTGGCATGGTATTTTCTATTCCCACCATCACCAACGTGTAGAGATATATTTGCTCCATTTCCTCACCAGCACTTAGTGTTGACAGCTGAAAAAAAAAATTGTCCATTCTAATAGTTAGTGGTGTCTCATTGTAGTTTTCATTTGCATTTCCCTAGTGACCAATTCTATTGAGCATCTTTTCATGTGTCTATTTTGTCATCTATATATCTTCTTTGGTGAAGTGTTTATTCAAATATTTTGCTCAATATTTTTACACCAGGCTTTTAAAATCATTGCATTTCAAGAGTTATTTAAATATGCCAAATATGAGTCCTTTATCAGATATTGTTTTGCAAATATTTTCTCCCAGTCTGTAGCTCATCTTTTCTTTTCCTTAACTGTATTTTTTAAAATTTATTTTTGAGACAGAGAGAGACAGAACACGATTGGGGGAGGGGCAGAGGCAGAGGGAGAGGGAGACACAGAATCTGAAACAGGCTCCAGGCTCTGACCTGTCAGCACAGAACCCAGTGCAGGGTTCGAACCCACGGACCGTGAGATCGTGACCTGAGCTGAAGTTGGACACTTAACCAACTGAGCCACCCAGGTGCCCCTCCTTAACTGTATTTTGAGGAGCGGATGTTTTTAATTTTGATGAAGTCTATCTTTTTATGTTCTTCATAGTCTGTACTTTTTGTTTCCTGTGGAAGAAATGATCCATGATCACAAAGATTTTCTCTTATGATTTCTTCCAGAAGTTTAACACTTTAGGTTTTATATTTAGGTCTCTGACCTAATTTTTGAATTTGTAGTGAGGTAAGCATTGAAGTTCCTTTTCCCATTTCCAACAAATTTTGAAAAGTTACAATTTCATTTCCATTTAGTTCAAAACACCTTATAATTTTATAATTTCCCTGATTTCTTCTTTGAGCCATGTATTATTTTAGAAGTGTTTTATTTTGTTTTCACATATTTGGAGAATTTTCTAGATTATTTTCTTAAAAATAATGTTTATTCATTTTTGAGGGAGAGAGAGAAAGAGAGATAGAGAATGAGCAGGGGAGGGGTAAAGAGAAGGGCACGGAGGATCTGAAGTGCCCTTCAGGCAGGGCTCAAATCCCCGAACTGTGAGACTATGACCTGAGCCAAATGAAGTCGGACACTCAACTGACTGAGCCACGCAGGCATCCCTAGATAGCTTTCTGTTATTGATTTCTTTCTTTTTTCAGATTTTAAAATATTTTTATCATGATTATTTTCAAACAAAATTAGAATTCCATTGTGGTCAGAGAATGTATTTTGTATGACACAGATATTTTAAATTTATTGAAACTTATTTCATTACTCAGACTATGATCTATTTTGGTAAATGTTCTAAACGTAAAAAGAATGTGAAATCTTGCTGTTTTTGCCAGAGTACTCTGAGGATGTCAGTTACATCAAGTTGATTTGTTTATTTATTTTTTAAAGTTTATTTATTTATTTTGAGAGAGAAAGCATGAGCACATGATAATAAGCTGGGGTGGGGGGATAGAGAGAGGGAGAGAGAGAATCCCAAGCAGGCTCCACACTGTCAGCACAGAGCCTACTCTGGGGCTCAGTCCTACCACGGTGAGATCATGACCTGAGCCAAAACCAAGAGTCAGATGCTCAACCGACTGAGCCACCCAGGTGCCCCAACATCAAGTTGATTTATTGCTGTTCAAATTTTCTATGTATTTGCCGATTTTTCTCTTTGTTCTATAAATTATTTAGATGGGTTTTGAAATACATTCTAACTGTGGATTTGTCTATTTCTCCTTCTAGCTTGATTAGCTTTTTGCTTCACGAATTTTGAAGTTCAGTTATTAGGCACGTGCTGTTTAGGATTGTCATGCGCTCTTCATGAATTGACCCCTTTATTATTATGAAATGATTTCGTTTACCTTTGGTAATATTCTTTCTTTTAAAATATATTTTAATATATCTACCATACATTTCTTTTTGTTAGTGGTAGCGTCCTTTTCCTGTTGCCTATCTGCATCTTAATATTTGAAATGCTTTACTTGTGGGCAGCAAATACCTGAGTCTTGATTTTTAAATCTAATCTGATAGTCTGTGCTTTTTAATTGGTGTATGTAAACAATTTATATTTAATATGATTATTAATCTGGTTAAATTTAAATATATAATCTTGCTATTTCTTTTCTCTTTGTCTTGTCTATTTTTTGTTCCTTTTTTTTCTGTCTTCTGCTTTCTTTTGGGTTGAGATTTGTGTGTGTGTGGGGGGTATGATTCCATTTTTTTCCCATTTGTTAGCGTATTACACTTAGCTCTTTATTTTGTTATTGCAACTTCAGGGTTTATAATATAGATCTTTAACTTACTACAGTCTGCTTTTATGCGATATTATACCATTTTACATTTGAGAACTTTGCAGTAGTATAGTTCCATTTCTCTTCTCCCTGTCCTTGTGCTATTGTGAGTTATACTTTAGTTTTACATATATTATAAATCCTATTCTACATTGTCATATTTTATACAGCCAATTATGCTTTTTGAAAAACAGCTTTACTTAGGTATAATTCACCCGTTGCAAACATACAACTGAATGATTCTCAGTAAGTTTATAGAGTTGTGCAATTATTACCATAATCCATTTGTGTCACCCCTCAAAGGTCCCTCATACCCATTTGCAGTTAATCCTCATTACAACTTCAGCTCTGTGCAATAACTAATCTGCTTTCTGCCTCTATAAATTACATTTCTGGCATTTCACAACATGTAGTCTTTGTGTCTAGCTTCTTTCACATAATATAATGCTCCTGAGATCCATCCATGCTGTTGCATGGATTGCTAGAGTCTCTACCTTTATTGCTGAGTAATTTTTCATGGGATGGATGTACATAGTTTGTTTTTCCACTTGTCCATTGAAGAACATTTAGATTGTTTCAGTTTGGGGCTATTACAAGTAAAGCTGCTGTGAACATTCGTGTCTATATTCTTGTATGAACATGTTTTTATATTTCTAGGATAAACACCCAGGAGTGTGATTCCTCAATTGTATGGCAGGGCATGTTCAACTTTCTAAGAAACTAACATCCTTTTTTTTTAAAATTTCAGAGTGTCTCTCCCATTTTGTATTCCAGCCACCAATATATAAGGGTCCAACTATTCCACATTTCTGTGAGCACATGGTATGGTCAGCATTAATTTTCGCCATTCTAATAGGTGTGCAGTGGTATTTCATTCTGGCTTTATTTTGTCTGCCCAATAGCTAGTAAAGTTGAACATGTGCCTATTTGCTGTTTATTTGTTTTTATGAAGTTTCAAATCAAATCTTTGTCCATTTCCTCTTTGAATTTTTTTGATTTCTTATTGCTGAGTTTAGAGAATTCTCTATATATTATAGGTACACCAACTTTCCAGGTTGTGTGATTTATCAATATTTTCTCCTGGTCTGTAGTTTGTATTTTCATTTCCATTAACAGGGTCCTTCATAGAACAAAAGTTTTAATGTTCAACCTACCAAGTTATTTTTAATGGATCATGCTTTTTGTGTCATGTCTAAGTACTCTTTATAAATCTGAGTCACAAAGATTTTCTCCAATATTTTGTTCTAAAAATTTATACTTTAACATTTGTTGTATAAATGACCCAAAGATGGTTTCTTTAAAAAAAATTTTTTTAATGTTTTGTTTATTTCTGAGAGAGGGAGGGAGCATGAGCAGGGGAGGGTCAGACAGAGAGGGAGACACAGAATCTGAAGCAGGCTCCAGGCTCTGAGCTGTCAGCACAGAGCCCGATGTGGGGCTCGAACCCACGAACCATGAGGTCATGACCTGAGCCGAAGTCGGATGCTTAACTGACTTACTGATACCCAGGCGCCCCCCCAAAGCTGGTTTCTACTTATTGGCCACCTAAGATGTTTATTTCTTCACTGCAGGCTGAGCCTTCTTAGCTCCAAAGCCCATTGGTATAAGTTTTTACACAACCTAGTATTTTTAAGAATAGCCCTAAACAAGCAAATGTAGAGACTGCTGGTTGTGCATACCTTGTGAAACCTCACCCAGTGTCTGCTGAATGTTAGTAAGGTTATAAATCCCCAAGGAGCTCTCTGACCAAGAGACTCTCTGCTGTGTGGCTGAGTGACAGCAGCTAGGCATGCAACCGCCCTCGCTGGTTCTCCTCTTCTTCAAGGGCCCCCTTACTCTTCTCCCATCTGATTGACAGCCAACCTCTGGATGGCTTCATACTGTGAGAGAGTTCTTTTATGCAATCCTATCCAACCTCCACTCAACAAAGTGTGTGTATTCTGCCCCTCACAATCGTGTCTTTTTTTTTAATCAGCCTCCAAATTCCTTGAACTCCCTAGAACATTTTCCATTTAGATCTATGATTTTCCCCAATGAGTTAATTCTTGTATAAAGTGTGATTCGTTTCTTTGTTTTGCTATGAGTTCCATTCGTTTCAATGCCATTCATTTAATAGGGCGTCCTTTCTCTATTTGATTACTTTTGCCTCTTTGTTGAAAATTTTGGGCCATACTTGTTTGGGTCTATTTCTGCACTCTGTATTCTGTTCCATTATTATATATTTTTTGATACTATTGTGAATGGAATTGTTCTCTTAATTTCATTTGTGAATTCTTCATTACTAGTAAATAGAAATGCAACTGATATTTGTATCCTGACCTTAGATCCTCTGACCTTGATACCCTTGTTAGATATTATATTGTAAAATGTTATAATGTAATGTTAAGTTTTCTTTTCTTATTGCTTGGTATTTTCTACATAAAGTGTCATGTCATTTGTCAATAAAAGCAGTTATATTTCTTTATTTCCAATTTGAATGCTTTTTTTTCCTTTTATTCTTTTTTTTTTTGAGAGGTTTTATTTTACTATCTAGAATATCCCGCATTAGGTTGAATAGATTTGTTAAAAGTAGACTTTCATGCCTAATTCAGTATCTTAGGGGAGAATCAGTTTGTTACTCTTCAATATGATAAAAGCTGTATATTTTTCACATATGCCCTTTATTGCACTCCTGGGTAAATCACAGGATAAGAACCCTCTTGATGTAGTATATAATTTGCTGATGTGTTGGTAAATTCAATTTGATAATGTTATGTTTATGATGGACAATGATCTGTAGTTGTCCTTTGTTGTAATGTCTTTGTCCTTATTATCAGGGTAATTCTGGCCTCAGAAAATGAGGTGAGGAATGCTTCCTTCTTTATATCCTGAGCAAATTTGTGAAGAATTGGTAATATTTCTTCTTTAAATATTTGATAATATTCACCAGTGAAGTCAACTTGAGTTTTATTTGTGTGGAGATTTTTTATTTATTAAATTTTTTAAAATGTTTATTTATATTTGAGAGAGATAGAGACAGAGTACGAGCTGGGGAGGGGCAGAGAGAGGGAGAGACACAGAACCCGAAGCAGGCTCCAGTCTCCACAGAGCCTGATGTGGGGCTCAAACACAAACTGCAAGATCATGACCTGAGCTGAAGTTGGACTCCTAACCAACTGAACCACCCAGGAACCCCTCTTTGTGTGAAGATTTTAATTATGAATTCAATTTCTTTACTTGTTATCGGTCTACTCAGATTTTTTCTTTTTGAATGAGTTTTTGGAATTTCTTTTTAAGAATCTGTTAATTTTATCCAGGTGATCAATTTTTTTGGCCTAAAGTTGCTCATAATATTATAATTCTTTTCTTTTTTGCAGAGTTATTAATATGTACCCTCTTTTAGTCTTGATTTTGCTTGTTTTCTTTTTCTCTGTTCTTTTCTCAATTGGCTTTTCTAAAGGTTGTCAATTTTGTTGATCTTTTCAAAGAACAAACTTGATTTCATTGTTTCCTGTTTTCTGTCATTTATTTTACTCTTCTTTTCTCTGTTTCTTAATCTAGATGTCAGTTATTAATTTGAGACTTTCCTTCTTTTCTGATATAGGCATTTAATGCTGGTTCAAACTGCATTTCATAAACTTTGATGTATTGTGCTTTTGTTTCTATTTAGTTCAAAATATTTTATAATACCCTTGTGACTATTTCTTTGAGCCATTAATTATATAGACATATATTACTTAAATTCTAAGTAGCTGAGTTTTCCCAGATTTTTTTCTGTTGTTGATTTCTAATTTAGTCCCAATGTAATTAGAGAATATGCTGTGTATGATTTCAGTCCACTGGAGTTATTGAGCCTTGTTTTATGCCTAACATATAGACCACCTTGGAGAATGTTCCATGTCTACTTAAAAGGAAGGTGCATTCTTCAGTAACTGGATAATGTGTTCCAAATACATTAAGTTGGTTGACATATTGTCCAAGTCTTTCATATCATTACTGAATATCTGTGTAGTTGTTTTGTCAGTTAACTGAGAGTGACTTATTGAAATCTCTATTTGTTTTTTTTTTTTTAATATTTTTTTATTTATTTCTAGGAGAGAGAGAGAGAGAGCAGGGGAGGGTCAGAGAGAGAGGGAGTCACAGACTGAAACAGGCTCCAGGCTCTGAGCTGGCAGTCAGCACAGAGCCCGACGCGGGGCTCGAACCCACGAACCGCGAGATCATGACCTAAGCGAAAGTCGGACGCTTAACCGACTAAGCCACCCAGGCGCCCCTGAAATCTCTATTTGTTACATTGTCTATTTCTCCATCAGTTCCATCATTTTTTGATTCATGTATTTTGAGGCTTTTTATTTAAAAATTTTTAATGTTTTATTTATTTCTGAGAGAGAGAGAGAGAGAGAGACAGCATGAGCAGGGGAGGGTCAGAGAGAGAGGGAGTCACAGACTGAAACAGGCTCCAGGCTCTGAGCTGGCAGTCAGCACAGAGCCCGACGCGGGGCTCGAACCCACGAACCGCGAGATCATGACCTAAGCGAAAGTCGGACGCTTAACCGACTGAGCCACCCAGGCGCCCCTATTTTGAGGCTTTTTAATTAGTTGCATATAACTTGTAAGTGTTATATATCTTTATGGTTTATATTGACCATCTTCATCTCTAGTAATATTTCTTGTTTCAAAGTTTATTTTGTCATAGATTTAATATAGCTGCTCTAGCTCATTTATTACTTAGCATTGTAAATCTTTTTCCATCCTTTACTTTCTGTATTAGTGTCTGAATTTAAGACGTGTTTTCCATAGATGGTATACCATTGGCTCTTGCTTAAAAAAATAATTCCAATGCGATAATCTCTGCCTTTTGATTAGGACTTTGACATTATTCATGTCAGTGCAATTTATTTATATGATTGAGTTTACATAGGTAATTTTCCTCCTTGGTTTCTGTGACTCCTGCCTCTTTTGTTCCTGGGTTCCTGATTTACTTATTGCTTTCTAATATATTACATAAATATTTCAGGTTTCTATTTTAATTCCCCTATAGATGTCTTTTTTAAACCATATTTTAAGGTTGTTTTCTTAGTGGTTGCTATAACAAGTTTTATATGCATCTCAATTTGTCACAGTCTACTTCAGATTAATACACTCTCAATTTTAACAAAATATAGAAACTGCTGCAATTTGGCTACATTCCTATCCCCTCTTTATACTACTCTTATCACATACATTACATTAATATATGTTAAAATGCAACAATACGTGTTATAGCCATTGCTTTATGCAATATAAAAATTTTAAAACAAGATACAATAAAGAATATACAATATATTTTTATATTTACGTATAATTAATATATATAATATGTTAATATTTTACACTGACCTACATATTTCCCATTTCCACTGATTTTTATTTTGTGCATTCAAATAACTGACATCATTTCCTTTTAACCTTGAAAGACTCTATTACTGTTTGTAGTATAGCTCTGCTAGCAACAAATCCTCTTAATCTTTGTTTATCTGGGAATGCCATTCTTTCATATTCATTTTTTGAAGGACAGTTTTGCTGAATATGAAATTAATGGCTGACAGCTGTTTCTTTCAGCGTCTTCAATGTCACCCCACTGCCTTCTGGCCTCCATAGTCTCTGATTGAAGTTTATTGTTAATCTGTGTGGTGGTTGTAAGGGGGAGCTGCTCCTGCAGTAGCATGGGGCTGGCTTTACTACCAACATCCTGGAACTCTGCCCCAAGCCCCACAATATGATCCAACATGACTGGGGACCAGGACCAGAGTGTCCCTGGGTTACCAGACCAGTGACACGTCTCTGGCTGGCTGGACATCTGGCCTTATCCTGGTCTCCTTGACATCATGTCATTTTTCTCTTGCTACTTTCAAAATTTTCTCTTTGTCTTTGGTGTTCTGCAATTGGGCTATGATGTTTCTCGATGTGGGTCTCTTTGTTTTCAACATACTTCGAGTTTGTTCAGCTTCTTAGGTGTGTATATTAGTGTTTTTATAAAAATGGGAAGTGTTCAGTAATTATTTCTTGAAAAGAAAATCTGCCTCCTTTTGTCTCCCATTGTATGTATGTTGGTATGCCTGATGTTTAACTATGTATTTCTGAGGCTTATTTCTTTTTCTTCAATATTTTTTTCTCTGTTTTTCAGATTGGATAATTTCTACTGATCTATCAAGTTCACTTATTCTTTCTTCTATATTCTGTGAGGTTATATAAATATATAATGACATGTATCCATTGTTATAGTATCACGCAAAGCATTTTTCGTGCCTTAAAAATTCTGTGCTGCACCTATTCATCCCTCCCACCTCTCAACCCCTGGCAACCACCACTGATCTTTTTTCTGTCTCTATAGTTTTGCATTTTCCTGGGTGTTATATAGTTGGAATCATACCATATGTAGACTTTTCAGATTGGTTTCTTTCCCTTAGTAATTGCATTAAAATTCTTCCATATCATTTCATGGCTTCATAGTTCATTGTTTTACTGCTGGATAATATTCCAGTGTCTGGATTTTATCATTTATTTATGCATTAATCTACTGGAGGGTATCTTGGCTGATTCCAGTTTTTGGCAATTATGAATAAAGCTTTTATAAAAAAAAACATCTATGTGCAAGTTTTTATATGGATATGTTTTCAAGTCCTTTGGGTTAATACCAAGGAGCAAGATTGATGAATCATATAGTAAGAATATGTTTAATTTTGTAAGAAATTGCCAAACTATCTTCCAAAATGGCCGTACCATCTTGTATTCTCATCAGCAATGAATGGGAGTTCCTGTTGCTCTACATCCTTGCCAGCCTTGGGCATTTTCAGTGTTTCAGATTTGGCCATTCTAATAAGTGTATAGTGGTATTTCATTGTTGTTTTAGTCTGTATTGTCCTGATGACATATGAGCAGGAGAATATTTTCATGTACTTATTTGCCATCTGTATATACTCTTTGTTAAGCACTTTGGCCTGTTTTTAAATTGGATTATTTATTTTCCAATAGCATTTAACTTAGCTATAGAGGAAAGAGAAGCTTCCCTGAGAAAGCCGTAAAACTTGAATGATGAGTCAGAGTTGGATAGGTCAAGAGTTAAGAAGTGGGAAGGAAAGAAAAATACGTAGACAAAAGGAAATGACTCCGATACAAGGAATTAGGAGAAATAGTTGCTACATTTGAAAAAGATGGGAGGGTAATCAAGTAAAGAGGACAATGATGCCTAAAGTATACAGGATCAAGAGTTCTCTAAGATTGTTTGAGACTTGAGACATTTTTCCTAAGAGGATAACCAGAATGAAAAGTCTTAGACAGCTGTAAGTGGTGGGTAGGAAGGCTACATGAAAGATCTCTCTGGTTGCAGAATAGTGAATGGATTTAGGTGTGGGACACAAGATTGGTTGCTAGGAAGCCAGACTTGAGGCTCTTATAGGAGTCTAGTTAAAAGATAATTCTGCCTTTGACAGGGTGGGAATAGTGGGGGTGGAAAGAGATATACAGACATGAAAAATGCTCAGTGTGTTGAGTCAACAGGACTAGGTATTTGAGTGTATGCAAGAGAGAGAGAAGAGTAAAAAAAATAGCATTGAGATTTCTGGCTTCAGCAGCAAAATAGATTATGGTGCCGTTTATTGAGTTAGGGAATAATGGCACCGGAACATGACTGGCAGTGGAGGGGAGAAACATTGTGAGGTCAGGTGTAGCCATATGCAGGAAATCAAATGTATCGATCTGGAGCTCATGTGAAAGGAGATTTGGGGATATGGATTTGGGAGTTGTTGACATATTCATGGTAATGGAAGCTTGGGGAGAAGATGGAGTTGCACACAGAAGCTGTGTAGATGGCATCAAGAGGAAGGACAGAGTCTAGAAGATTGCCCAACTTTAAGGTTGGGTAAAACATGGAACCAGAAAAGGAGAATGACTAAAACTACGTAGAAAAGGTAGGGAAGGAAACTAGGAAAGTTTGACACCTTTGAAACCAAGGAAGAGGATCTTTCTCAGAAAGGGTACACAGTGGTGTCCAATGTGGCTGGATGGTCAAGCAAAATGAAGGTTGAAAAGTCTCCTTTGGATTTACATACGAGAAAGCATCGGTTGTTCTTGATGAGAGAAGTTTCTCGGTGATAGAAGTGAAATAAGTGGAAATCACAATGAGTTGGTTGAGGATTAAATTGCAGGTAAAGAAAAGAAGGTCATGAGAATAGACTGCTCTTTCAGGAAGTTGACTATTACCCTAACTTCTGGATTGGCTAATCCAAAGGCCACTTTTCAGTTCTTTATTTTTCTTTGAAAACGTGATCCTTATGTTGGTAAGGATGTTTATTCATCAATTTTGCCTGAAATATAGTCAGTTATCTTATTCTCAAATATTAAAATGCTGGGTTTGTATACATTCTCTCCTACCATGCTTTTGAATATTGCTTCAGTCTACTTGCTCTGTCTTTTGCTGCCCAAACATCCACTCATTAGTTTAATCTTTGTAATCTATCCAATTTACCTGCCAACTTTGCTAATATTTTCATTGTCATTCAATATTATTTTAATAATTCACCTTTAAAAATTATATGTTTCTCCAGTTTATTCTGTGCATAATTTAATCAACTTTTGACAACACAAATTTTACCATTTTTCATACAGTTGTTTTTTGTAATCACAATATTTTATACTTGTTGGTTTGTGTCAGATTGTTCTTATTTCATGGAAAGTGTATCCCTGTATCTTATCGAAATAAGAGGTGGATCTTCTTTGAACTCTTCTTTTATTTCATGAAGTGAAATTAAATTATTAGCAGAAGATCATGTATCCAGGAGTCTACACATAAGAGTATATGATGGAATTATTATATGTCTGCTCTATCCTTATATTTTTAAAAGAAAAGGCATTGTCTGCTTTTTAAAATCATTTGTAATAATAACTGAAGAATGATTTCCTGATGATGGTGAGCTCCACAGAGCTGGGCCTGTGATGGTAAGAGTGGTAATGGATGGATGAAGAGTACCTTTATCCAATGCTATTTTATACTGTGAAAAGCTCATAAATTTCATGGGACCAATGTCATTTATTATGGAGCAGGAGATGGCTCATATGTAGAGGCCGTAAAAGAAACCCAGAAACGAAAAGCAGAGGAAGGAAAAGCAGACGACGGATCTTTTCATCAATGCTGCGCCACCATTCCATTCTTCAGCTTCTGTGCTGCTGTGACATCAAATCCTCTTGATAAGGGACCCTTTCACATCCCTGTCTTCAGATCAACATGGATTTCCTGGAAAATAAAAACTTCATTAAAAAAAGGAATTTATCACCTTTATGTATGTGTCATTTTTTAAGGGGATGAACACAAAGCAAATTCTTTCTGTATATGAGAATTGATCAGTAAAATGTATTTGCTGTGTTTCCATTATCAAATATTTAGATATATGTTATGTTTTCCATTTTCATGGTGCAAAAGTTGATCCCAGATGTTTCTTGTGGGTGCAAAGTGGCGACTTGTATTAAACACGTTCTTTAGTTACATTGCATGAAATATTTATGTTACAGTCTTCTAGGATATATATCACTTTAAAACGAATTTATTTTTTACTATGACATAGGTCCCACACAATATTCTAAAATGCCTTTTGAAAAAAAATCGTGTTTGTTTGAAGCTAAGAAATCTAAATCTGGAAATAACACTTTGTTCTGTAACAGGTCAAATCATGGACATTCTAGCTAAATGATCTTCCTTCTGTAAAACAGTTTTACAGAAAAATCTTCTTTGAAACTTTCTTGAACTTTACTCCTTTCTCTGGAGCTTCAGAATGTTTTATGTTCTCTCTCACTGTCATCTCCAGGTGGATGGTGCTATTTTTGTTGTGGTAAGGGACAGTAAGAGCAATTGATTCCTGCCACAATAGCTAACATCACCAGTCAACATTCAGAAATTGTCAGACGAGTAATTTAACCATCTTATTATCCAATCTTTTTTTTTTTTTTTTCACACAGCACAGCTTTTAAGCAAGAGAGGTGAGTCAACGTGGATGGTTTCAGGTTTGCAGTGTTGCAGGGATAAAGATGGAAAAGGATGGCAAGATGATCCTATATTAAGGTGCCCTCAAGCATATAGGCTCAATATATCCATCTTACTCATCCAGAAAAGAGTTTATTATCTGTCAGCTGCAAACACGCCTCTCAAACTACATCACACTTCTCTCCACCTCTCTCTTTCATTTACATCTACATTCACTGTGAGATACAGAGGCTCAATGTTTTACAGAGACATGATTTTTTTTTAATCTGAGATATTTTGTTTAATTCTGATTCAGTAATTCTCTTTTGGTTATTATAACATGACATTCTAAGTGATCCGATACATTGATCGCTACTTATGGAACCTCATACTACAGCCACTCACCAGATGTGATATTTAGCCAGACACAAATGGTTTTTCTGTTGAATGTACTGTTTTTCAGTCTTAATACTCTACACTGATCTTTATTTTCTGTCTATTCCTTGAATGTATAGAAACATATCAAGACCCAGCACTGGAGAGCAATTAGTATTATTCTTAATTCTCTCACTTCGTAAGGACGTATATGGATGCTGAGTGATACTCTCTCCCATATCTGAAGTTGACAGTGGTTTTGTGTGTAGTGTGTCCAGGCTGTTACTGGAGCATAGCAACAGTTTAATAAGATTTCCTAAATATCCAAATTGTCTAGGCAAAATTCACGACCTTTGTAAGTAGTGTTGTGTTTTGGGAAAAGGAAGAACTGTGAGGCCAATGCTTTTTAAAAACCGAGCATGAGATTATTGAGGCCCTAGATCAAAGAAGGAGGAAGGAAGTATCAGAGGAGAGAATTTTCCTTCTTTGCTTGTTTAACTGCCAAGTACAGGAATGGCCATGGCCATTCTGGCTGCTGTCAAAGATGGTGAAATGACTGGATTCATTCTTTTGCAGACATTATAGAATGTCGGTTACGTGCCGGTTCCTGTGCAGAGCAGGAGTGACCCCCTACGTGCACCCTGCCTGCAAGGATTTTACCGCCTGGTCAATAAGTGAGTAATGGGGTAAAAAGCAGACACGCCAAAAGATAATTCTGGCACAGAGTAGTAAGAGCTGTCCGTTAGGTTTCCACAAAATGCTATGGGATACACCCACGTTCACAGTAGCATTATTCACGACAGCCGAAAAGTGGAAACAACCCCAGTGTCCAACAACTGCCGGATGGAACAAAATGGAGGTTATTTGGCAGTGAAAACAATTAAGTACTAATACACACACCACAACATGGATGAACCTTGAAAACATTATGCTAACTAAAAGGACCCAGACACAAAGGACCACATATTTTGGGACTCCATTTTTGTGAAATGCTGAGAATAGGCAGATTTATAGAGACAACGTGGATTCGTGGTTGCCTCCTGCTGGGGTGGGGAAGGATGGGGGAACGATGGCTAAGGGGGGGAGCAGGTTTATTTTTGGAGTAATAAAAAACGTTCTTATATTGATTGCGGTGATGGTTGCACAACTCAGTATACCGAAAACTATTGGGTTATACACTTTAAGTAGGTGAATTATATGGTATGTGAATAATATCTCAATAAAGTAGCTAAAAAATGTTATAGGAGCAAGGAAAATACATGCATTGCTGCCAAAGTTGTGAGGATGGGAACTTGGGAACCAACATTTAGAGGGTAAACAATCATGACAGCCTGGGATGTGAGCACCATCACCCCAATTTTCAGAGATGGATGTTGCTTGTCCTTGGTTACAGAGCAAAGCCAGGACATGGACCTCAGTTTGTAGGTCTCTGGTCAGCACTGTCTCTTACTTTAGAAAGGAGGTGATATTTACTTTCCTCCTTGAAGTACCAACAGGAGCACACGAGGCAGAGAGGTCCCAGAGGGGCATTGAGGTGGAGAGAAGTGCGTGTGATCATGCACATGCCATATGGATAATTGGAAGAGAGGTCAATATAGTGACTGCTTAGGGTATGGGCAGAGTTTAAGGGAATCAAACTGGGGACAGTGACAACCCGAGGCATTGCCATCCCAGGCCTGAAGGGGGGACAGAGAGGAAACCGTTATGAGAACACCTGGGTAGCTGTGTACGTGAGGCTGCCTCCTGGAGAGGAGCACAGCAACGGCAACCTGCTATGGGAGGAGCCCAGGGAATAGCTTCCCAGACCCACTCTCCTCTTCCCTCTGATGTCTGCTGGTCCTTATCACTGGCTGCACTAAAAAGAAGCCAGAAGGCAGGAGAACCCATTGATGTAATCCACACAGGTCTTCCTTATAGAGGCAGAGAAAGGTGTGGAAGGTAAAGCTAGAGGGCAGCACAGGTATGGATGAGTAACATTAATGGCATGTTCTAGAAGTGGTAATTACTTCAACATTATTTATTTTAATCATTAATTCCTTAAAAATCTTTTTCTTTATTTTTGCTGATTCCAGCAGCTTGATATTCATTCTATTTTTCATTCTGTTTTCTCCTCCTTGTTGATTTGGGTGTTCTATCGAACTTTCCTGTTTCATTTTGTTTCCTTTTCTTGAGTTCATAAGACATCTATATGTTATTATTTGCTAACAAGATTACAATGACTGCCTCAATAAAACACACTATTTCCCCAACGTGGTGTTCTGCTCCCTGATCCCAATCCTGAGGGAGATGAAACCCCTAGAATGTTCCCTTTCCCTCTTTTCTCCTTATCACCCCTTCCCCACTCCCTAAGGTGAGATCTTTGGGACATTTTACTTCCTTTCTCTCTCTCCATTTCTTTTTCTTTTTCTTTTTTTTAGGTTTATTTATTTATTGAGAGAGAGAGAGAGAGAACACAGGAGGGGCAGAGAGAGAGGGAGAGAGAGAGAATCCCAAGTAGGATCTCCACTGTCAGCACAGAGCCTGATGCAGGGCTTGAGCTCATGAACTGTAAGATCATGACCTGACCTGAAACCAAGAGTCAGACGGACGCTTAACTGACTGAGCCACTCAGGTGTCCCCTCCTCCCCCCATTTCTTATTCCTAGGTTTGCCTGGGATTCTCTAGGATTTTAGTTCTGGGTTATTATGAGAATTCCTTTTGTCATATGTCCCTTCTGTTTCCAAAGGACATAAGTACCATTTACATCACACAGTGCCCAATAGTCCATTAATATCCATTTACCTTTACCTATCTGTGTTGTATTCACTGTTCATCACTGTTTTCTCTCTTCTCCATCTTCCTCTATCTTAAAGCCTCTAATTAAATTCTTTCCTTTGAAAGCCTTTAATTGCTTTCCTCAGATGGGAGTTGTGGGTGGGCGGTGTACTCTTCAAATTCTTACATGTCCGCAAGTCTCCTTTCACCTTGGCCAGTGACTGCCGTCTTGACTGGGCAGAGGAGTCCGGGTTGATTTCCGCTTGGTCATTGGTAAATGTTATTCCATCACCTTCTAGCTTCCAGTGTTGCTTATAATAAGTCAGATAACAATTATATGCTTTCCCATTTGCAGAGAATTTGTTCTTTCTGTCTGGGAGCTTGTCAGATTTTTTATTTTAATTTAATTCAGGAATTTTACCAAGACATACCCACATGAGTGTTTTTCTTCATCAATCAAGTCTAGAACTCTGGGAGCCCTTTTAATCTCCAGACTCTGGGGTTTCTTCAGCTTAGGAAGGATTTTCTTTTATTACACACTTTCATTTATTGATTATTATTACTTATTTATTTTTATTCAATTATAATTAACACACAGTGTTATGTTGATTTCAGATCTACATTGTAATGATTCAACAATTCTATACATTACTCAGTGATGGTAAGTTTACTCTTAATCCCCTTTACTTATTTCACCTATCGACCCACTTCGATATCACCTATCGACCCATTTATCCCCATCACATGTTTCCCCCCTCTCTATACCTATTTCTATTCTGGTAACCACCAATTTGTTCTCTATAGTTAAGAGTCAGTTTCTTGGTTTGGCTCACTCTCTCTTTTTTTTCTTTGCTCATTTTTCCCCTTAAGTTCCCCATATAAGTGAAATCATATGGTATTTGTCTTTCTCTGACTTATTTCACTTAGTGTGATACTCTCTGACTTCATGTCATTGCAAATGGCAAGATTTCATTCTTTTGTATGACTGAACAATATTCCGTTGTATGTATATATACCATATCTTCTTTATCCATTCAACTACCAATGAACACTTGGGCTGTTTCTCCATTTTGGCTATTGTGAATAATCCTTCAATAAACATAGGGGCATATATATATATTTTTTATTACACACCTTAAAATTATTGCCTTTTGTTCTTGGAATTCATATTATTGATCACAGTATCTAGCTCCAGGTCTCACGTTTCCTCTCATTTGCCTGCCTCTATGCTTGCTCTGTGCGGTGGGAGTTTTTTTTCCATGTGCTTTCCAGTTCATATCACTTCAAAGACTAACCTCTCTTCAATTCATCCACTGAGTTGGTCAATGGTTGAGCTGCCAGATAATATACAGAACAGTCAGTTAAATCTCAGAATGAATATATGTTTTAATATATTGGAATATGGCATCTCAAGAGTATACTAAAATTATTTATTGTTTATATGAAATTCAGACTTAATGGAGCCTCCTAAAGTTTTCCTTGTATATGCTAAATCTGGGAACCCTATTTAATTGAGAAATCATTTTTTTTCCCTCAAGTCCAGACATTTTTTTTTTTTTTTATGTTCTGCATTTGAATCTCCTGAACTGCCCTTGTTATTTGCTTGTTTGGGTTGCCCTTTTTTGCTTCTAGAAGCATTTCACTGGCCAAATGTTTTGTTTGCTCATATTGGTCTTCCTTTCTCTAGCTGCTGACTTTCCTTTACTACATTATTTTAAAAACAGCCATAGATCTGCTTGTTACAGCTCTCCAGATAGAGGCTGATCTCTGACTGGTGGAAGATAAAGGGATTTCTACTGCAGTGCAGGGATGCTCTATGTGACAGAAGATGGGCAGTAGTCCCTTGCTGAGGGCCTGGGAAGGAGCATCTTGGTGCCAAGATGGTTTTGCTCTTCTAGCTTCAAAGATGCAGAGGATTAAGCCCACCTGTTCAGTATCTCCATGGGTGCCAGGGGGACCATGCATACCAGCTATAATCATACAGGACTGATGCTGGCTCTCACTTCAGGAGAGCCATTGTATCCCCATGGCCCATACTCTTTCTGTCATTTATAATCCCTGCCTTAAGATTCTCAGAATCTGGCTTATGGCTCTTGCTCTGCTTAGAAAATGAGAAAACTTGGAGCCCCTGGGTGGCTTAGTCAGTTAAGCGTCTGACTTTCGCTTAGGTCATGATCTTGCGGTTCGTGGGTTCAAGCCCTGCGTCGGGCTGTGTGCTGACTGCCAGCTCAGAGCCTAGAGCCTGTTTCGGTCTGTGACTCCCTCTCTCTCTGACTCTCCCCTGCTCACACTGTCTCTCTCTCTCTCTCTCCTAGAAATAAATAAAACATTAAAAAAAAAAAGAAAATGAGAAAACTTACAGAATCTCTGCCCAATAGAACCCATTCCCTTCACTCCCTTGTCTGTACATGCAAGAAGCTGGCCCTATCAAGAGAGGAACCAGATAGGAGAGGAAGGGGGTAATGGGGATTGCATGCATTAAAAGACCTAAAAGATGCATATTGGTATAGAAAATAGCTATCAGATTGGGTATGGATAAAAGACCAATAATTTTTTTAATATTGAAACTTAAAAGGGTTCTGTCCTCAGAATGTGTCACAATTGTCTTTAAGTTTTCACTCCATTTTAAAGAAACCCAGACTGAAAATCAGAGAGGAGGCATAGGGGCGTGGTTTAGTCAGGAAATACAACAGAAGACTCTTATCGTGTGCTGTCCAATGCAGCCACATGAATTAGCCCAGAGATAGAGCATTTTCATCATCTCAGGGAGTTCTGGTTTTGCTTACTAGTGTATCTTCAGTACCTAGCACATAATAGGACATCAGTAAATAGTAGTTGAATGAAAGACTAAATCAACAAAAAGTTAAGAGCTTCATGATCACAACTGTGCATCAAGTGGGTTTTATTACTTCAAGGAATGAGATATGGGCCCCCAGAGATAAGAGCATATTTCATTCACTTTTATGCATTTGACCCAAAAAATGTCACCAGATTTTACAATTCATCTACAATGGTGTTTGGGAAAGGCTATAGACTCATAAATAACCAGCCAAGTTAAGGCTAAAGAAGAAAACAGCCAAAGAATCCATTGCTTGTTTTTAAAAACTCATTTCAAAATGTACTTTCTTTTTCTTATCAAAGAGGTGTGAAGCTCATTGTCTATATATCTTTAAGGTAAGCATCCCCCTTCAAAATGAGGACAAGCTCTTAAACCTCTCTATTCACCAATCTCTTCTGAAATGTTATGATGTATTGGGAATAGTGTGTGCTAATTTAAGTGGGATGCACAGGGAAGAAAAAGCATTGCAAAAAAACAAACCTTGATTTTACTTAATCTCAAATGATAACCAACAATTACACAAGGAATATTAAGGATCTTAAAAAATATAAGCAGTCTTTTACATTTCCATTGACAGCTTAAATGTGTGCCCTAGCAATCAGGAAAAGGTATAAAGTTCATTTTCAAGGACTTGAAGTGAAAAGGCAAATAGCAAAGCATATGCCAAGACAGGCAGCTGTGAGTAACTTCTTATCCCAGGGCTCTCCATGCCTTTGTGAAATAAATATCAATAAGGAAACATCTTACATAATAAACTGAAGGAAATATCTTGATTTGTAGAACTGATAGGATTTAAAACAGGAAAGTCTTCAAAGAAGATGCAACACACACACACACACTCACACACACACACACACTATTTCTTCCCAAGAAGCAACATTCATTCTCTAGAAATGGGTAATCTCTTTTTTGACCTTTCCTCTTGTTCTGAAAGCTTTAATGGTGACTTGGGCACCATTTTTACAACCTGGTCTTGAGTAAATGTGGTGGCCTGAGCTTCAGTCCCTGAATAAAATTCTATATTTACAAATGTTCCACCTTGAGAATGAAATGCATCTAAAGTACAAGAAGAAATGGGCATGACAGCTTTGCATTTTTCTAATTTGTGGAGACAAAGGAATCCTCATAATACCAGCTATAGATCTCCTCTGCAAAATCCTTGTTATTTCTCTATATATTGTCTCCTTTCCAGAATCTTGGGGCATCTGAAAGACTCAAAGCTATGTAAATGCAACATGTTAGTTGTTGGGAACAGAGAAGTTCCTTGTCTTCTTTTCCTTGTCTTCTCATTGTTGGGTTGACAATATTTGTAAACTTGGTGACCGTAAAACAGATGTGGAATGGAAACAATTGTAATATAATAGTTAAGCCTTCCAGTTTTGTGCAGATTCACATTCTTTTGTGGTCTCTTCTTGACCTTCTTGGCTTTGACTTGTTTCCTTTGACACAGCTGATGGGCAACTTAATCCCTCTTCATGATGGAGAAGAGCCTGTGCAGGAGTGTTGGAGTGTCTCCCAATGGTCACCCTTTTGGGTCCTCAAATAGTTACTTTGAGACCTTGGTGTAGGGTCAACATTTTTGAGGAGAGGAATGATTGATTATACAGTAACCCTGGCAACACAGGTTGCCTTATCTAGGAAGCTTTCCTTCTTCTTTCTCTCTCATAGTATTAACCATTCTCTTTGTGTGGTATTGCTGTACTCCATGAGATTTCTGTACCAGCATCCATCACACTTGGCTGCAATTAACTTCCTGTTTTCCTGATCTCTCCTCCCCTGACACTTATTTGATTTTGAGTTCCCTGAGAGTAAGAAATATTATCAACACCATCATCATCTCTAACATTTGTAGATCATTGACTATATATCAAGACCTGTGATAAGTGTATTATTGCCTAATTTAAATTTTACAATAATTTTACAGAAGAGTAAACTGAATCCCCAGGAAGGGTAAATGACTTGTGCAAATTGTGAGTGGCAGAGCCAGGTAGAACCCAGATATATCTGATTCTGGAACCTGAGTTCATCATGATGTTTTGCTTCCTCAAGACTTATTCATGTTTGGCTATCTAGCCACTAATAGAGATCATAGCCCAAAGCAGTCCTTGGCCAACATTTATTGAATGGGTGAGTGAATGAGAGTATGGTGAATTTGAAAGACCAGCCCAGGAAATGGAATTAACAGAAGCTGGGCTGCTCTTGGCCAAGCATGGAAGGAGGCCAATGTTTTCCTTGACCCCTCCTCCCCACCTTAAAGGATGTATCCTAATATTCTACTGGACTGCCATAGCCTTTCCATTTTCCCTTCTAGTCATGCTTATTTTTATAGAGGGTGGGATCAATTTATCGATGTGGTCAAGATCCAGGAGTAATGTCATTGTAATGGAATAACAAATTTTAAGGAGATCTGAGAATAAAAACCTGGCTTGTTTAGCCCTGTTGGATTCAAATATATAGGGAAGTTTATGGAGTTTAATAACCAGCAAAGCTACTCAGTTTAGATGGTTAACAGCCTAGTTTCTCCCAATTGTGCCTCTCTTCAACTGTGTTCTCTTGGTATTACTGGTTTGCCAGTGAATGACCTGGGTGCAAGCCCCCAGATATGAGTGAAAGATGAACAATTCATCCAATCATTGGGACTTGCTAGTATACTAGATTGGATAAATTAACATTCAACCAAATGTTTTGGCTTTGGCCAGCAAGACAAAGCCAATGTCTATATACAAACTGTTTCTGTATACAAATCTTCTTCATAGAGTCCTGAGGGAGTGCATCATGGGTAGGCCAGTCTTCACCCAGATTCATCACAGGAGGCCCAAAATGCACCTAACAGCTCATCCCTACTTGTTTCTTTTGGAGATCTGAAGCCATTGTGAGGCAGTGTTTCCTAACACTCAGGAGCTAATGGGACCAAATGAGAAGTAAAAATCATGTTCAGTAGACCAGTGGTTGCCAAGTGAAGGCCATCTTGCCCCCAGGGGACATTTGCAAGGTTGAGGGACAGTTTTGGTTTTACAACCAGGGAGAGGTACTAGTGGCATCTAGTGGAAAGAGGCCAGGGATCCTGCTAAACATCTTACAGTGCCCAGGACAGCCCCTCATAACAAATAATTATCTAGACTCAATGTTAGCCGAGCTGAGGTTGAGAAGGCCTGTGGTAGAGAGGTCAAAACCAGGAAACAAAAAAATCCAGTGATGAAAAGGGGTGATTATGGGGCTTAGAGTAAGAAGCAAAGCCAGAAAGTCAGAACACAGGTAGGTTCTGAAGTATTAGACATGAGAAACAAAAAGCAGGAACAAAGTGAGAGAAGGCAAGACCATTGTAATGAACTATTTGGCAATGCCTGAGGTTCCTTGAACTTGTGTAGTATGGGAGTGGGCTTGCTTGATTTCTAGGCATGGGTCTGGAAGCACATGCATTAGTAATAGCAGGTGAGCAGTGATCCAGGAATGCAGTTGACCACTGGATGGATGCTAACTAGCCTAGTGGTCTCGAAGGATTTTCACAAGGCATGAGCCACTACAGCCATTGATTAGTCACCACCATATGTTGACACCACACGGTTTCACCAATTCAAAGCATTTGAATGACCTAATTTAATTTCTGTGTGTTTTTATTTCTTCTTTAAAGCATCATTTCAATGGACCATAGAGGAAAGTGAATTCATGGATTATGTTTGCCTCTTTTTTTTTAAATGTTTTTATTATTTATTTCTGAGAGATGGAGAGAGACAGACACAGAATTTGAAGCAGGCTCCAGCCTCTGAGCTGTCAGCACAGAGCCTGGTGTGGGACTCGAACCCACAAACTGTGAGATCATGACCTGAGCCAAAGTCAGATGCCCAACTGACTGAGCCACCCAGGCGCCCCGGATTATGTTTGTCTTGAGATGTCTTGATAGGATCATGATGCAGTATGGCAGAAAAAATTTATCTTAAAAAATCACACACACACACACACACACACACACACACACAGTCTCTGCCTTTGGTTGGAACAACAACATGAGTATCAGAAGTGAATGTTTCCCTGATTCATCAATACTTTGATGGGACTGTGTGGTTCAGAAAGATGAGCCTCTGTCTTGCATTTTTTTTTTTTTTTTTTTT
>NW_027528369.1:4661880-4682639 GCF_008692635.1 Crocuta crocuta | reverse complement strand
TTTGCCAACTTTCACACAAAGCATAGACCTGTGAGGGTGAGTTGAAGGCGCTGCTGACACTAAGAAAATAAGGATTTTAGTGCCTATGGGTAGGCCAAGAAAGAGGGTCTCAGTAACGTGAAAAGAGGGCCCTAGCAATATGACAGGAGGCAGCACTTAGGTAAAATTGTGGTAGGAGAAACTGCCTGTGGAGGAGGAATTATGGAGAACTATGTAAAATAGGTGCAGTTTTAGTGGTTTTGAAGAAACCACTTCTCTTATCCCTAAAAGCCTCTGTAAAAGTTAACCACCCCCAATAGCCTTGGATAGTGTTGTGTGGAGGGAGGGGGAAGGAAGGAAGGATGGTGTCAGAGGAAGCAGAGAAAAGAGATGACCTGTAGAAATATGAACCTTACTCCAATTATTTCCCCTCTCCATTCTCTCTCTTTCAAACTCAGGAAGAGTCCCAGGACTTCTGTTAGTTCTAAGATGATGGCTTGAGCCATATCATTTGAATAATAGAAGACAATGTGCCCACAGCAAGCCAGAGTACTGGGGACTTCTGGTTTGCACAACTGAGTCAATGACAATTGTCAAGCAGTGATGACAAAGTGGGTTCTGCCTTTTCATGAGTCTCCTTGGGCAAGTGTTTCCTATACAGATATGTAGAAACTTTCTCATGGCTTTCTCGAGGTCTTTTGGTGACATGTGCAGCCTGAAGCTTCTCCCAGGAGCTGGAGTCTAATTCTTTTGTGCCCAACCTGGCTATAGGAAATAGAAGAAGGGAAATGTGATAGGAGATGGATCTGAGGTGGGATGGCCGGGGGTTGCATGAGTTGGAGCCCAGTGATACCTGCTGGTATCACTTTCTTCAGAAGATGGATGAACTCTCGTTGCCTTCCAGAGCCTGTCCCCTAAAGATCTTGGCTTTGCTGCATTGCAAGCATCATGTCTGCTGTGCCTCCTTGTAGTTCTGGGAGTGCCCAGCTACCAAACCCAGTGCAAGGGATTGTTGAAGAGGCTGTTTGCCAAAGATAAAGAGTTGGAGATGCCAAGGCATTTGCTGCAGTCACTTTTCTTGCCCAATCTTTGTCATCTTCCATCAGTCAGGAGTGCTAATGAACTGTCACAGAGTGTACAAGTGACAGTGATTCACCTTTCCCCAAGCCTACCAAAGCTGTTTAAATGTAGCTGTAGAAATCATAACGCGTGTGCACTCTTGCTGTTCCAGAGGTCCTGTCAATTTCTCTTTCTCCTGGGTTTTTGCTCAATTAGTTCTGAGACTTTCATCTTCCCTCCCTCACTCCCTCCTTCCCTTTCTCTTGGCTTTCCACTGGACCTTGCCCCTAGATCCTCACTCAACTCATTCCTCCTTATTGCTCACATCTTTGTTCAAATGTTACCTCTTTGGAGATACCTTCACCGACTTCCCAGACTAGAGTTTTGTTCTCCCATCTCCCTGCCATTCTATAGTCATTTTGAAAATGATACTTTCCACTACCTACATTGGCTTGTTTCATCCCTTCTTGGTTATTGTCTTCTTCTACTAGAATATAAGCTCAGTAAGACCAGGGTCTCACCTAACATGTTCACCTTTGTATCCCCTGCTATCTCCCACTGTGTCCTGCACATCAGAGGTTCTCAATAAATATCCATTTAGGGAATAACCTAGTGAATAAATGAGTGAAACTACTCTAGGTAATGAAAACTTTATGGTCTTTTCTTAGATCTCATTCTCTCTCTCTCTTTTTTTTTTTTTTTAATGTTTATTTACTTTAAGAGAGCAAGCAGGAAGAGGCAGAGAGCGAGACAGAATCCCAAGCACTACTAGTGCAGAGCCTGATTCAGGGCTCAAACTCAAGAATCGTGAGATCATGACTTGAGCCAAAATCAAGTTGGACACTTAATCGACTGAGACACCCAGGTGCCCCAGATCTCATTCTTTGCAGTGTCCCTGGGGGTTTCCCACCAAATTCAGAATTACTGTTTATCTTTCCACGTATACAAAGTCCTATGTAATCAGGAGTTATTCTTCTTCTTTTTTTAATGTTTTATTTCTTTTTGGGAGAGAGAGAGAAAGAGAGAGAGAGAGAGAGAGAGCATGTGCAAGCAGGGGAGGGGCAGAGAGAGAGGGGGACAGAGGATCCACAGTGGGCTCTATACTGACAGCAGCAAGCCTGATAAGGGGCTCAAACTCAGGAACTGTGAGATCACGACCTGAGCTGAAGTCTGCTACTCAACTGACTGAGCCACCCAAGCACCCTGGAGCTGGTCTGGTTTTGCTCCACTCACACTTTCTTTTCTGTTATTTGAACATGTTGAGCTTATTTTCAGTGGTCAAGAGCATAAGCTCTAGATTTGGCTGAAGCTGGGTTTGAACCCCAGCTCTGTGTTTTACTAGCTTTGCGGTAGTGAGCCAATTCTTCACCTTGTTTAACCCTCACTTTCCTCAACTGTAAAATAGAAGCATTGATTGCTCCTACCTCGTAGGTGGTAACCACATGGGGGCCACATACTCAGAGAATTAAGGAAGTCTCCATGAATGTTAACTCTTATGAATACAGCATGGTTGGGTGAATCAACCCTTGCTTCAATTTGCAAGACTTTTTCATGGAAATAAAAAAAGTCAGTCATGGGTGCAGCTGTGTTCTCTAGTAGAACAAACATGGAACAAGGATGTGAAGGGCCAAAGATCAAGTTGTATGTTGTGTCCATAGCAAGATGGAAGAGCCTTGGAGAGAAGGCGTCCAGAGGGGATGGGAAGCAGACCAGTACAGCAGAGTGGGGTGCCGGGAGCAGTCTGTGTAGCTGGAGTGTGGCTGCAGAGGATGAGGTCAGAGAGACGGGATGGCAGTAGGGTTGGAAGACCTGAAATGTCATTCAGGACGTCCTGGAATATCATCCCAGTTGCTTGGGATGTCATTTATTCTTAACAATAAGGTCAGGATCAAGATGAGACCATGCTGGATTAGGGTGGGTGCTAAGTCCAATGAACGTCTCCATAAAAGACAGAAAAGGATACTGAGACACAGGGAAGAGGGAGTCATGAAGACAGAGGTAGGGGTTCGAATGATGTGACCACAGAAAGGGAGCTCCAGGAGCCACTAGAAGCTTGAGGAGGCAAAGAGGGATCCTTCCCTAGAGCCTTTGGAGAGAATATGATCCTATGAACCTCTTGATTTTGGACTTGGGACCTCCAGAACTATGAGAGAATGAATTTCTACTGTTTTAAGCCACCAAGTTTTAAGTAATTTGTTATGGCGGCTTTAGGAAACTAACCCAATCTCTTAAAAAATTTGATGAAATTGATGGATCCTCTCCAGAAAAAGGCATGCATGTATGCACACACACGTACCATTTTGCTTTCAATTTAATGGATGTTCTGAAGCTCACCGATGGGGCCCAAGGGTAAGCACTCTTCCTCTAGATAATGGGGCATCATTAAGCCGACTGGTTCTGAATTTGAGAACAGTAATCATGGAAGCCATATAGAGATGAAGAGGAACTAAGAGATTTTAAATACTGAGAATTAGAGCAATCACTTCTCTTTTCACACTTTTGCAAAATACTGCATTATTTTTTTTTTCTGGAAACATTTAAATACAAAAGAAAATTAATAAGGTTGCTTATCATGTGTCCCAAGGCAGGATTTTTAATAAAACCAAAAGAAACAATGATTTTTAATTTCTGCAATGTGCTCGAAAATGATGGTACTGCTATCAAGAGGAAAAACACCCAAGAGTAAAGATGGTCTTGTACCAATTCACTGGGACTAGGTGGGGAGATGATTGCATTCTGTTGCATTTTGTGACTTCTGGGGCCAGAGGTGAGGCTGGTACTGACATTTCAATACCTGAAGTGAGGCAGGTGTCTGATGAAGTTGGTGGCCATGAGCACTCTCTGACGAGAGGCAGGAAGAGCCTTGGTAAGCTGTGAGCCATGGAGAAGGGACAGTGCCTTGAGTGGGGCTCTCATCCCTTGGGACCCCACCTTCCCTCCCAGCTCTGTGGCAGTGGTCCCTCTGCCTTTACAAATTGGGGCAATGCTAAAGATCCTGCTTCTCAGAAGATTCTTTATATATTTAAGAAATAACTTTACTGGGATGCTAGAATATATTTTGTAAACATAAGTGGTATATTTTTACTACCATTGCATGATGGTAGAGAGAGGAAGAGCAAGAAGTTCAAATCCAGATTTAGCCTTGAGTGCATTTGGATAAGTCACATGTGTGAGCCCCAATTTCCCTAGTTTCCCTTTTTGCTAGAATAAAAAAGTTATTAGTGTAAAATAATATGATATCTTCATGGTGGAAATTGTAGTGTACTCAGTCACCATCTCCGTCCATAATTACTTACTTATTTACTTACTAATTAATTAATTAATTTTGCTAACAGCATCCCAATTTACTCAAGGGTAATAGAACCTATCTCAGCCTGGAGGCCTGTGTCATAGATCTGGATAAGGAGATAAAGGGGTGAATTTGCCAAAGAAGGCCAGGCTTCCAAATAAAAGGACAAAGTCTCAAAGGAATATAGCCCTTGGCTCCATTTTCCCTCTGCTTTGAATGTTAGATGTGATGTCTGGGGCTGCAGGAGCCATCCTGAAACCACACGGATAGAGGCAGTTTGTGAATTATGGCAGAACAGTAACAGAAGAAGGCTGGGTTCTGACAGTACCACTGAGAAGCTGGGCCAAAGGCAGCAGTCACTAACTTCTAGGCTTTTTGTTATATAATTAAATACACCTCTGTGTTGGCTGCAGACAAATGTAATCCTAACTGTGAAACAATGTGTACTCATCCCAATTCTTGGCAATAGTGAGAGTTAATAAATGCCAAGAACTTTCTCTTCCTTCCTTTTGGTTTGGTTTAAGTTTTGCTTTTCCTGTGTTATTTCCCAAGGACCCCATTTCTTTCTTTTGTGCATACCTTCATTACACATTTAATTTTACTTAGCATCTTATTTGACCAACTGTCACCTACCAACCAAACCTATCTTTCTTCAACATAGCTGAGAATCCAGGGGAAAAATTTCATGACAGTTGTGCAGAAAATTAGATGCAAAAAGCTTCATATACTCTATAAATCGTATGAATCTGAAAGTAGCTAGAACCTAAGAAGACAACCTCAATGGTTACTCATAACTCACATACTCTTACTTTAGGTACAGTTTTTATCAGAACTTGGCTAAGTGGCCAGAAGCATGCTCAAAACATGGAGGTTATGACAACATAGGAAGAGAATAAAAAAACCTATCAAAATCAAAAATATGAAGTGGGCATTATGGTGAGTCATTTAGTGTAGCTGATGGCACCATGTACGGTTGAAAATTCCCAAGGGAATCCCTATATCACGGGATCCAGAGACATGTAGAAATGGTTAATCTATGCTCCATATATTCTGCCTAAGGCGGGGGAATGTGTTAGTTGCTTTTGAAAGATTTCTATGTTTTTTAAAGCTTTTGGTTAAAAACAGTAAGCTTCTCACATCTGGAACATTTCATTTCAAATATTTGGATAAACATGTTATCTTGTTGCCTGGATAGCTCTCATGTTTAGAGATTATCATCCTAAATTCTTAATCTATATCTCTACCAACACCTGCTACAGAGCTGAAGCATTATAGACCTATTAATTTGACTTACCTTTACTTATACAGGCTGTTGGGAATTATAACTTCATTTAATCTTTCAGCTTTTACTTTCAAGAGTTTGTGTCACACTTAGAAGACTTCAAGTGGCAGAAGTTGTTCTGGTTGGGTGGTTGATCTCAGGATCTCAGGAACCTTTGGAATGCTTTGCCTACAAGGGAAATATGTAATTTTCAGAGTCCCTTGTTACAAAACATGAACTGGCTAGATAATGATCCCCAGGGCTAAAGCTGCACCAGCTCTGGCATGGAAGGAGGTAATGGGTGTTTTTAGTCTGGATCTCAACCATCAGTGCCCTTCAGGTAGGGGAAGGGACAAAGACCCTTTTTCACTCCACTATTAGAGAATAAGATGGTGAGGGAACAGAACAGGTGAAGTGGACACAGATGAAGGACAAAGTCTGGTGAGAGAGCTAGAGGGTCACTCAGCTTGGAAAAGGTAGATAGAAATCCCAGCCTGGGACATGTGGAACCTCGAACTTGGGAATAAGGTCTGACGAAACCAGAACATAACATGTTTCTCCATTTCTCTTGGCTGTCATGCATTCCTTTGGAAGGACAGGGGGTCGGATCCAAGCCCCTGTGTGTATACTTCCTAGTACCATGGTGTCTAATGACCGACAAATGATGCAGTCCTCATGACAAACCTTGGACTCACTCATTCTCAAAACACATTTTGTCAGCTTAATGAAACACTAACTTAGACAACCCCCAGTCTTAGTCATTATAGATATTTGGACTGAGTGGACCCAAGGTTATGACATCCTGAGGTGAAAGGAATCAGGGGGACAATACTTCTATGTCAAAGGCTCTTCCTCTAGATGTCTATGGATTTATATTCAAGAGTATGAAGACACTGGAAATCCATACAAAATTGTATGTGTAGCTGTACATGTGCACTTTCAAGGCCAATCAATCAATAGCTTTCATTATATTCTTAGAGCTCTGTGACTCTAATGGGATTGGAGCAACATAGCCCTTTAGGATACTCTCTTAAAAATGCACTATTTTTTAAATACATAAATAATACATTGTATGGTTTTAAAAAATGCATTTAAACAAAAGGGAAAAAATACACCAAAAGCTAATTATTTAGCTATGTGTCCAGTTTTAGATCTTAAAAAATTATGTATGTATAGAAATATGCACACACAACAACTTAAATACACATATGTACATATATCTTATATGATATATAGTAATAATAAAATAATTGGATATAACCAAATATTTTTAAGTTATTTTTCCTTTTTAAATCATGTGTGTATGTTCTTGTAGATATACATGTATGTAATCATCCTTAATGGCTGTGTGGTATTCCATTGTACAAATGTATCATAATTTACTTAATCATTTAAGACTTTTTAAGATATTTCCCTTTTATAAAAAGACACTGGGATAAGTATGTATATATAAATGTATACATTTTTGTCCATTTTTCCATTTATTTTTTTTTTAATATTTTTATTTATTTCTAGGAGAGAGAGAGAGAGAGACAGCGTGAGCAGGGGAGGGTCAGAGAGAGAGGGAGACACAGACTCTGAAGTAGGCTCCAGGCTCCGAGCTGGCAGTCAGCACAGAGCCCGACGCGGGGCTCGAACCCACGAACCGCGAGATCACGACCTAAGCGAAAGTCGGACGCTTAACCGACTAAGCCACCCAGGCACCCCTGTCCAGTTATTTTTAAGGATTAATTCTAGGAAGTAGATTTTCTTTTTAAGTAAGTCTTAAATGTGCCAAATTGATTTTTTTTAAAAAAAATGACACTTCTAAGAGAAATAAAGGAGAGTGCCACTTTCCCTATTCCTTTGCCAACATCAGACATGATATTTTTTTATCTCCATTAATAAGATACTCAAAAAAGGAATCTTAGTATTTATTAGCATTTATTTGGTGATTACTGGGCTTGAATATATCCTAACAGTTTCTGTGGTTAGTCTTATCCTTTATTTTGAGAATTAACTTTTACTAATGTCCTTGGTCCCTTTGAACATTAATCTTTTTTTTTCCTCCACTCAGAACTTTTTACATACGGATCCTTCGACATACAAAATTTCCCAGTTTTTTGTTGGCTGAATATTTTGTAGAAAAGAAATTTTAACCTTTGATGTGGCCAGAACTTTTAACAGTTCTATTTAAATGTTGTTCTTCCACATTATATTTAAGTAGATATAAGATTATATAAACATTTATAGATTCTTTGTTACACTTCATCTTTCTACTTCTATATCACTCAACTTTTCTTTAGGATATACGTGGTAATAAATGATTCCCAGATTTCAATGACTTGTAATAATACATATTGATTCCTCACACATTTTACATATTGGCTGTGGGTGAGCTTTGGTCTCTTTCAGGTATGCCTTTTTGTGGGACTCACCCTGAAGGAGCAGCCTATATCCCTTTCTTGTAAAAAGGGACAAAGACTGATGGTGGAACCATTTAATGGCACAATGAATTTGTACTAGAATGTGGCATGTCTCTTCTGTTCACATTTCATTGGCCAAATGAAATCACATGGCTAAGTCTACATCAATGAGGCATGGAAGTATAATCTCATAGGAAGAACAGTGGACAGTTAAGAACTAAATACAATCTACCATATGTATATTTGGAGTAGGGTTTAACTTTATATATTTTCCAAGTGGCTAGCCAATTGTTTCAATAAAACTTAGTAGTAGTCTTATTTTCTACGCTGTTCTGTGATGCTACTTTTATCGCATGCCACTTCCTTATAGATCATTCTTTTAGCTCCTGGACATTTGGTTGGGTTTTACTGATTTATTTTTCCAGCCCCACACCAAGACTGGTAGTACTTTTAAAAGCATCTCAGGAAAGGCCCACTTTATTTCCCTTCATTAAAAAAGTCTTAAATATTCTCTGCATTGATTAGTTGAATTTTGCAAAACCTGTGTTTATTTCCAAAAGGAAGTCCTACAAAGATATTGGTTGGATTGTTCTATATGTTTGTATTAGTTTAAAGAACTGATTTGTTTGCAATATGAGGTCTTCTCATTCATGGACACAGCATGTTACTTTACATGTCCAAACTATGTTTTTTTTTAGAGTTTTGTGGCTTGAAAAAACATCTCTTAAAATTTATTTCACGAAATTTCATAGTTTTTGATACTTTTGTGAAATAATTGTCTTCCATGATATTTTGTAAATGATTATAACTAGTATGTGGGAAAGCGGTTGTCTTGTTCCATAAATATTTTAAAAATAAAATTAAAACTCTGAACTCATTTTTAAAAATTATTCCCTTTTTAATCTTAATTCCAGTATAGTTAGTATAGTGATATATTAGTTTCAGGTGTACAAAACAATTTTATATATTACTCAGTATTACTCAGTGCTCATCACGACAGGTACACCCCTTAATTCCCATGAGCCATCTCGTCCATTCCCCACCCACCTCCTCTCTGGTAACCATCAGTTTGTTCTCTATAGTTAAGAGTCTGTTTCTTGGTTTCTCTCTCTCTCTTTCTCTCTGTCACTTTTTTTCCTTTGCTTGTATATTTATTTGTTTTTAGTTGATTCCTTTGGCTTTTGAAAACAAAGTCATATATACTATTGCAATTTACATTTTATTTCTTTTTCTGACTTCTTGCACTGACCAAAAATTCCAACACAATTTGGATAACCCTGGTTGCTCTGGGCCTTGTTTTCCTACTCTTCATTTTAGAAGAGGAAATCTTAGTGATGTTTATGAACTACTCTTCTCACCCTAGTGCAATAGCATTGTTTAACCAGGCATGCAGTTGAATTTCATCAAAGTGTTTTCATATTTTTTTTCAATGTTTATATATTTTTTGGGAGAGAGAGAGAGAGACAGAGCATGAGCAGGGAAGAGGCAGTGAAACAGAGGGAGACAGAATCTAAAGCAGGCTCCAGGCTCTGAGCTGTCAGCCCAGAGCCGGATTCTGGGCCAGAACCCACTAACTGTGAGATCCGGACCTGAGCCAAAGTCGGATGCTTAACCAACTGAGTGACCCAGGCGCTCCCAAAGTGTTTTCTTATTATCTGTCAAGATCTTCAGAGGTTTTCCTATTTGGATCTATTACTGTGGTGGATCAGATCAATGATTTCATAATATTGAACTATATTTGCACACTTGGAAATAATGCTCATGGGACACAGAGTATTTTATTCTTTTGAATATATGGTTTTATTAAATTTGCTAGAAGTTTTTTAATGATTTTGCTTCCATATTTAATATGGTAATTTATCTTTAAATTTCCCTCTTTTGGGTTTTTTTTTGGTCAGATTGTTTTGTGGTATCAGAATTATACTGGTCTTAATGAAATTCATTAGAGGGTCTCCCTCTTTTTCTACATTTTGGAACAGTTTCAGGATTATAGGAATTAATCCTTTTCTTAAAAGTACTCACCTGTCTGGTCCTAATACATGTTGGGGAAAATTGTTTTTGACTTCTTACATTGTCATTTGTGCTTTTACCTTTTCTACCTCTTCTTAAGTCAATTTTAATTATTTATAATTTTCAGTACATTTTAAATTCCATCAAGATTCTAAAATTGACATAGCATTTAAGGTATCTTATACCATGTAAAACGTTCAGAAACTCTAAATTTAAAATAATTTTGAAATTTCAATTTGTAAGATTCTTAGATGCTAACAAAGCCCAAGGAAAGGTGTCAACTCTGTCTGCCACCAACAGATGGCGATAACAGTCACTTTATATTGTTTGTTAATTTCGATTTAAACAAATGGACTTTGAGTTCTTCCAAAACCTGATCACTTCAAACCGGAAGACCTTTTCATACTTAACATTATATAATGCGCCTTGTGTATTCCTTTCCCTCCCTGCTTTCTTCCTTCCTTCCTTCCTTCCTTCCTTACTTCTTTCTTTCTTTCTTTCTTTCTTTCTTTCTTTCTTTCTTTCATTTGTTCCCCCTCCTCCCTCCTTTTTTTTCTCTTTCCCTCTTTCTCTTGCCTAGTCTTGGAATGTATTGGTGTTTTCAAAGAATCAGAGCTTAGATTTATTTTTTTGACTGCCATTTATATCTTTGTTAATTCCCTGTTTTTAAATTTCACATCTTTCTCCAGTCTTTTTCTTAAAATTAAGTGCTTAGTTTATTTATTTTCAGTGGTACTTAATAATGAAAGCACGTTAAGTCCATAAATTCAGCTACTGATAAACACACCTTCCCTGTACTCTATATTTTTGATATCACCTGTTTTTGCTGTGATTAACTTCTAAATAACCCGTCATTGCAATTTTGCTATCTTCTTACACATAATTATACAGGACAGAGTTTATTTTACATTCCATGAAGGGGAGAGTTCAGTAGTGAACTCCCTGCAGTTATGAAGTTGTGTAGGGGAACAAAACTGTCACAAGATGAAATGTCCATGGATGAATTAATCACTTGTGAAATTGGTCTCATCCTCAAGGTCCCTTCACTAGTGAGATAAGGGGCTTTGCCTATTTAACTGGTCAGATCTCTTTGTCCAGTCACTTCTAGCTGATTGTGGGCTGTTTTCCTGACAAAACAAAGCAAACATTTTCTCTTGGATTAAAAAGGAAGCCTGCAGAATTTTGTAAGGTTGAAGGTGATTTTGGAGAACTGCTGGAATCACCCAGATTTCTTTGACAACTAAAGTTGTGGTGGAATGCAATAGAAAGAAGTAGAAATTCTGCAAGGTGATGACATGATAGTGTGAGAGGAGTAATGTGTAAATAGAAAAGCATTGAAAGGACCCCAGGGATACTGATAAAAGCTTTCATCTTTCTTTTAGAAAAAACCACTCTTTTTATTATTCAAACATGAAGGATGTTATATCATGAGATACCCATTTTTTTTGAACAAATATGCCAAAATCAATATTTTTGTTCTTTAATTTCATTAAATAGGCAATAAAATAAACTTACCTTGACAATTTTTTTTGTTTCATTTTTCAAGATAATGTTCCACTCCAACTTTTCTTCAATGCTCATTGTGAAATTTCGAACTTTCTTTTAAGGGGATTTAGTTTAAAAGGATTATTCTTAGGATCAACTATCCTCCGGTAATGTCTGTCACTAACATGTAATTGTATTGGATTTTGAATTTTATGTTTATGTGTTCTATATTTATCCATTTTTCAATTGCCAGAAAAATGTACTTTCTCCTCACCCCATTTTAAAAATTAAACTTGCTAATTTTATGATTTAGATTCTTTATATTTTTATGTTTTATTTGATTTGTCTTTTAGTAATAATAATTTATCTTCTAGTGTTGGTGCTTCACAAAATCACAGTATTTGTGTTAGTTTTTCTTTGTCTGACAATTTTTTTTTATATATTTAAGTGGAGTATTGTCAGAACAGGGAAACTCAAAAAAGTTATATATTTTATTTTAAAATTTAGGAGTATTGAGCATTCAGTGTTTCACATGTATTTTTTAATTCCTGAAAAGCTGTGGGAATTGATAAGTATTTGCTGACTATTGCATCATATCTTCATTTTGAATGATATCCATCACTATTATAAATTTTACCCCTTTGTCGCATTTAGTTTTCTTGCCTAGATTTCTTTTCCCTCTAGTATTCATTTTACATTTTTTCTGTCTTCTTATACNACACTATATATAAATATTATAAATAAATATATATATAAGTATTTATAAATATATAATTTTCTTCTGTGTGTGGCCTAATTTAAGAGAATTTAAGAATGTTTGCTACTGGGGCACCTGGGTGGCTCAGTCAGTTAAGCGACCGACTTTGGCTCAGGCCACAATCTCGCAATTCTCTGGTTCAAGCCCTATTGGGCTCTGTGCTGACAGGGTGGAGCCTGGAGTCTGCTTTGGATTCTGTGTCTCACTCTCTCAGTGCCCCTCCCCTGCTCTCTCTCTCTCTCTCTCAGAAAATAAATAAACCTTAAAAATTAAAAAGAAGTGTTTGCTACTCTTATGGGCATTTATCCCATTTACTTTGGTTATTATAATAAATATTACTACTGTGATCTTAAGTCCTGTCTTTTTGTTTTTTGCACTTCTTTGGTATCTCCTTTATTTTCTATCTTACGTTTTATGGACTATATTGACTCTGCTTTTATATTTGTCTATGTTTTAGAGGCTAATAGATAGTGTGGATTCTTGTAGGGGTTATCTTTAGTGTGTTAAATTTATACTCTGGTTACTTTTTTCTAATTGCAGAGTCAGGAGGAAAGGAGTGTCTTTGGGCTTCCCAACCCTCCAGCTCCTATTTGAGACAAAGTATTTAGTACAATTTACTTCCCCTTTCTTCACAGGTTTTAGTACAAGATATTATTACATTCTGACTTTTACATTCACTTTCAGTTTTAAAACTAGATTTAAAACAGCTATGTAGACTTAACTATTTCTAATGATTTCAGTGTTTATTACTAGCCTCCTTATGGTTGTTCCATTCCTGAGGCTTTTATTTTGATTGGAGTATAATATATAATTAGAGAATCTTTTTTCAACAAAAGTATATTTCCTGAGTTCTTGTTTATAATAGAATGTTACTGTTTTACCTTCACCTGTAAATGACTACTTTCTTTGTATAAAATGGTTAACATTTCAGATTTCTATAAAGTGGGAGTCTTTGTCTCACCACTGTTTTCTTCTATTATATCTCCAGATTTTCCTTCTGCTCTGTTTTTCCTCTTCTTCAGTTGCACTATTTAAACTATTTTTTTTCAATGTTTATTTATTTTTGAAAGAGAGTGTGAGTGAGAGAGTGGCAGAGAGAGACAGACACAAAGAATCCCAAGAAGGCTCCAGGTTCAGAGCTGTCAGCACAGAGCCTGATGCAGGGCTTGTACCCATGGTCTGTGAGATCATGACCTGAACCGAAGTCAGATGCTTAATTGACTGAGCCACCCAATCTCCCTGCCCCCATTTTTTAAAATTAAAAAAAAAAAAATGTTTACAGTTGCACTTTTTAAACATCATCTTTTTTCGCTATTCTCCTTTGGTTATCATAGTTTGTCTTTTTATCTTAATTCCTTGTCCTTTTATTTTAAATTCTGAGAGGTATTCTTAAGTTTGCTGTCTATACCACATACTGCCCTTTATTGTCTGTAATGTTGATTCTCATTCTGTGACAACATTTTAAGTTTCCTTGGAATCTTTCGTATCACTCATCTCATTTTTTCTCTTTCCTTTGCCCAGTCATCTCAATCTTTTCCTATTATACTTTGATCATTACTTATAGAACCTATTATTTTTGTCCTCTTTTTGAGAATCCCAACCAGGTTTTAAATTTTTTCTTCTAAATTTTGTAATAGCTTATCTTTGGAAGCAGGCTCTTCCCTAGATTCTTCCTCTTAAAATGTTTCTTGTTCTTTAGGTAGGGCTTTCTCTCAGATAAGTTCACTGTCTTCCCTCCTACTTGGTGATAAAGGAGAGTGAAATCACTGCCTTATGGACATCTGTATGTTCAGAAAAATGTAATATTTCACTCTTCTCTTAATGAAGATAAAAATATTCCTCCTCTTAGTGTGTATTTTTAGCTATCTGTTAATTGAAATTAATACAACAGTATTTTTCTCCAGAAAAAAAACCCTTGGCTCTTATGGCCTCCCACCTATCCTGCAGAGATAATTTCTAAAAATGCTTTTATTGTATTTTGTTACAGAAAATTGCTTTTAAGTAAACCTTGCTTTATATCTTAGGATAGTTTTACATTTACAGAAAAATTCTGAAGTCAGTTCAGAGAGTTCCCATATACTTCCCACCCAGGTTCCCCTATTATTTTTTAAAAAAAAATTTAATGTTTTTATTTATTTCTGAGAGAGAGAAAGACACAGCGTGAGCAGGGGAGGGTCAGTGAGAAAGGGAGACACAGAATCTGAAACAGGCTCCAGGATCTGAGCTAGCTGTCAGCACAGAGCCTGATGCGGGGCTCAAACCCACGAACCGTGAGATCATGACCTGAGCTGAAGTCGGGTGCTTAACCGTCTGAGCCACCCAGGCACCCCAGGATCCCCTATTATTGACACCTTACATTAGCATGGTACATGTATCATAATTAGTGACCAACACCGATACATTATTAACTAAAGACCATACTCTATTTATGTTACCTTAATTTGTACCTAATATGTTTTTTTCCATTCTAAGATCCCATCCAGGATACCACATTACATTTAGTCATCAAGCCTCCCCAGACTCCTCTTGGTTGTGACATTTTTTCAGACTTTTGTTGTTTATGATGAATTTTTGAGGAGTATAGGTGGGTATTTTGTACATGTCCCTCAGTTGGGATTTGTCTGATGCGATGCTCCTGATTAGACTGGGGTCATGGGATTTTGACAAGTCACAGGGCTAACATACCATTTTTATCACATCATGTCAAGAGTGCATACTGTCAGCATGACTTACCATTGTTGATCTTGATTACCTGGCTGAAGTTGTGTTTATCAGGTTTCTCCACTGAAAAATTACTGTCTCCTCCCACTTCCCACTCCCACTTTCCACTCTTAGCCCATAGCTAAGGAGTGGGGAGTGATGCTTCACCTCCTTGAGTGTGGCATATCTACATAATTGTTTGGAATACTTCTGCAAAGGAAATTTGTCTCTTCTTACCTATTTATGTATTTATGTATTCATTTATAATTCATTCAATAATTCATTTATATCCGCATTGACTCATGAATATTTATTTTATGCTTTGGATATAACCCAATGCATAGATTGGTCCAACTTTGGCCATTGGCAGCTTTTTCAGTTGGCTTCTTTGACTTATCCTCATGATTATGGGCTTTTATTAATTTTGAGCACTTCCTTATTTACTGGTACCGTAAGATATTATAGGCTAATTTTGTATATTTCCTACCTTAGCCCTAGAATCAGCTGTTCTTCTAAAGAGCCCTGTTATTTTCTTGGAGAATGATATTAGAAACCAAGATTTGGGCATTAGATGTGCTCAGTACTACTGAGGTGTCATTACTTCTAGGCCCCCTCAGCTGACAGAGCAAAGAGAATCTATATACACACATCTGTAAATATCTGTATGTAGCTACTTGTATTTGTATCAAGCTAAACATAAGTCTGTACTGATGTCTCCAACTTCAGCTCATTACCATGTGAATCATTCTAGCCTCTCCCCATTGCTGTTCTGTAAACTCCCACTCCAAAACATTGTTTTACTTTTAAAATACCTTTGTCTTAAAAAAAAAAAAAAAGTCCTGGGGCGCCTGGGTGGCTTAGTCGGTTAAGCGTCCGACTTTCGCTTAGGTCATGATCTCGCGGTTCGTGGGTTCGAGCCCCACGTTGGGCCCTGTGCTGACTGCCAGCTCAGAGCCTGGAGCCTGTTTCAGTGTGTGACTCCCTCTCTCTCTGACCCTCCCCTGCTCACGCTGTCTCTCTCTCTCTCCTAGAAATAAATAAAAAACATTAAAAAAAAAAAGTCCTGGTTTTATAAATATGCCTTTTTATGTGTGTACATATTACATGCTTATTGTAGAACTTTTAGAAAATTCAACAATGTCTATGTAAGAAAGCCCAAATGCACTATATTCAATCACTGTTAACATTTTACTACACACACACACACACACACACAGAATTTTATGAAGAAGACTGTAATTACACTAGATATATCATTTTTAAAAAATGTCTATTTATTTATTTTTGAGAGAGAGAGAGAGAGTGCGAGGGGCAGAGAGACAGGGAAAGAGAGAATCCCAAGCAGCTCTATGCTTTTTTCAGCACAGAGCCCAATGAAAGGCTCAATCCCATGAACCAGGAGATCATGACGTGAGCCAAAATGAAAAGTCAGTCACTTCACTGACTCAGCCATCTAGGTTCCCCTAGATATTCCATTTTTTAATTTGCCTTTTTCCACTCAATTGTGTATAATGAGCTTTTCTTCCATGTCATAGCTATTCTTAAAGGTCATGATTTTAATTACCTACAGAATATTATTAACCTTTTGGACATTAACATTTTAATAATTTTGGTCTTATAAATAATAATAATAAATACTCCTAAAGGTAAGTCATTATGCACATACCTGATTTTTATTTAGAATATTTTTTGGAAGTTAAATTACTGGGCTCTAGGGTATGACTATTTTAAGGAGAATGAAAAACAATAAAAATTTTTCTTCCAGAAAAGATAGCAGCAACTTAGCTTCCTGTCAACATTGTATATGAGCCATTTTCTCTATGTCCTTAGCACTACTAAGTACTGGGAAAAAAATTAAAAATCATCAATTAATTAATTAAAATAGCATCTTTCTGTATTTTTCTTTACATTGGATTTCTTTTATTACAGGTGTGTTTGGATAGTCTTTTCCTAAGTTAATTTACCATTATATATGTTATTTTCTCTATTGCCTATTAATATCCTTGCTCATTTTTTTGCGTTATTTTTTTTTGTTTATTTGTTTATAGAGAATGCATGTGTACATGCACATGTGAGCTGGGGAGGGGCAGAGGGAGAGAGATAATCTTAAGCAGGCTCCATGCCCAGCTCCATGCCTGACATGGGGCTCGATCTCATGACCGTGAGATCATGACCTGAGCCCAAATCAAGAGTGAGATATAAGCAACTGAGCCACCCAGGTGCCCCTGCTTTTTTTATTGTTTAAAACTAACATTATAATACCAAAATAAATGTGTATTCAATATAGAAAATTTTAAAAACAAAGAAAAATACAAAGACAAAAATTACCCATGATCTCATCACTCATTCTGATTTCATTGTGATTATTTTCATTTAAATGTGTCTGTTTACACAACAGAAATCAATATTTTACATTTTATTTATGGTCAATTAGGAAAATGATACGTTAGACTCCTTTTGTAGCCTGCTTATTAATCCCTGAGTGTCATATCATTAATATTTCCTCAGCTAACACACAATACCCTTTTCTACTTGAAGGGAAAGACTTCTTGGGAATGAGTTTCCAGGCATCTATGTGTCTTTTCTGCAACCTTCCTTCATCAAGAAGTCTGACTCCATTCATCAGGTTGATATAGACCCAAATCTGGATCATCTTCTGTTTCCATGGCACCATTCTCCATGCCACATGATTTCTACAGGATTAGCATTCATCCTACTTCCTGCAATTGTGAGCCATTGCGTCCCCTGGTGCTGCTGCTGCCGGCCACTTTCTCAGCCTTAGGGCAGGAGATAGGAGGGATGGCTACTTTCTGCTTTATCTCTACATTCCAATCATATCCACAGCCTTGTCTCTGAATTCTCCATAGCCCAAGTAAGATACTGCTGTAACATTTCACAAAACTTGTGTAAAGACCTTGCTTGCAATGAAAGAAGATAAATTGAGCACAGAGAAAATAAAAATCAATGACTGGGTTATTCCCTGAGACCACAGATAAATTCCTTCACCTGAGTCCCCAGTGGGCACTGCCAGGGCCATATCCTAGTCTGGGTAATCCTGGTAGTGTTCATCTCATTTGCCTCCATTCTCAGTGGCTTCCTAGAATGCCTTTCTCTTTTGTGGAGCCTCACGTTCCCTCCCCGCTGAAAGTACTCATTTGTCATCTCCAGCTTGATTCGCTGCCATGATGATTGAGAGTAGCAGCAGCCACTCCTCTCAGAAATAGAAATAAACCCAATGTTCTGCCCATGGTGGTGGGGCTTGTTTTTGGACACCCTCTCTCCCAACATATTGTAATGATTAGTATGTTTTTTGAAGGCAAGTTATTCAGTATAAAATTAAAATCCCCCTATAGGCTAGCCAAAATTTTAAAAGACGTAGGGGTAAAACTAATCAGGCATAAAGCTATTTGTAACTGCAAAAGGGTGTCCATCGACAGGATGAAAACTCTGGTACCACCACATCATGGAGAATTATGCAGCTGTAAAAAGAATAATTCTGAATAATCCTAAAGAGTGATATCCAAGATACAATATTTAGTTCAAGGTAGAGAAAAATATGCATAGTATACTAACATTTATCTAGGAAATGGGGATATATGAATGGATGGTCAGGTTTGTTTATATTAAAAATTCAATACTAAACCATGAAATAAAGTGGTTAGGTACAAGGGAAGGAGGGAAGAGTGGAGAAAAAAAATGGTAGAAGCTAGATTTTCCTAAATATATCATGTTTGTAGATTTAACTCTGGAACCATGTAAATATTTACACAATTTAAAAAATCAAATAAAATTATTGTCCCTAAAAATCAAATTCAAAATGAAAACAAGTGAATTTAAATGTGTAGTGAGTCAGTGGCTTAACCAAGAAGTTATTTCAAGTGACTTTAAAACAAAGTAAGGTGACTGGACATCCCACATACCTAAAAATTTCTAGCTTTGTCCATTGGAAAGGCCCCAAAACAGTGACCAATCTATAAGCACAAGCTGGTGTTCACTTTCTGGTATCTTAATGCCATTTCTCAGTAAAAAGAATAAGAGTTCATTGGTGAAATGGTGGATTCCAGGTCTGATGCAAGAAGTGATTAAGATGTCTGCACATCTTTTCAAACCAGAAAGCGAGGATGTGTTTAATGTCTCAGGACCCAACTGGAAGGGGCTCCTCCTGGCCAAAACAGGAGCAATTTGAGCAATAAGAAAAGAAACATTGGCAATGGGGTGAAGCATATTAAACATGTTAAAATTGATGGGTTCATGAAGACCCTGAAACAAATACATCATGATTCTTTGGAGATGTTGGAGAACCAACTCATGATTTGGAAGGCTGAAAAATGAAAGGAAAGAATGAAACAATTAGCCAGCCTTTCCGGTACAAAAGTATCTTAGGACAACCGAGGAGTTGATCAGGAAAGATTTCATAGTATTATCCAACTGATAAATAAGGAAGACATGATAGATAATCACCATTTTGCAACCCCGATGAAATGGATCTAGGCAAGGGTCATCAGTGGCAGCTGAAATCACAAAAGGAAAGATAAAGCAAGTGCATGACACCAGCTACGAAGCACTCTTACCCCTCAAACAAACTCAGATTAGATCTAGCTACCCGCATATAGGAAATACTGGGGATAGAAGCACATGCTAAGTGACACTGATGACAAATGATCTAGTTTCTTTAACAGCACCAACAAAAAATTGCAAGGAGTAAAAAAGGAAGGAGAGATCTAAAGGTTAACAAAATGTTAAGAGGCATAGCAAACACATGCATGTATAGATGTTTGGATCCTGATTTATACAAACGAATTGTCAAAAAAAATTTATGGGACAACTGGGGAAATTTGGACATTGACCGAATATTTGATATGAAGGAATTAGTGTTAATTTAGGTGTGGTGGTGGTATTGTGGTTACACGTAGAATATTTAGAGATACATATGGACATTTTCAGAAGATATGATAGGATGTCTGAGAGTTGCTTCAAAATAATCTAGCCTGTGGGGTGATGGAATGGGGTGATAGAGATGGAATAAGAATGGCCTTGGACTGTTGTTTCTGTACCTGAGTAATGGGTACATGTAATCCCACTGCATTATTCTCTTTCTTTTGCAAAGGCTTGGAATTTTCATATTATAAAATGATTTTTAAAAAAAGAAGAAGAAGAAAAAGAGAAAAAGGAGAAGGAAGGGGAGGAGAAATTTTCCTGTAGGACTTCACCAGTACATTTGGTTGTGTTTCCTTGGGGTTCCTTCAGAAGCTTGTGGTGGAGAAGGGCCCACTCAGGTCCTGTGCAGGGGCCTCTGGGCCTCTATTCCAGGCTCCTCTGGGGGAACTTTGTGAATGAGAACATGCACATTCATGTCCCAAGATGTAAGAACAATGCAGCCTAACTCTACTTAAATAATCATTTCCATATAATCTTCAAAGATGCAATTTTACCTCTAACAAAGATAGGTTTTACATGATTCTGTACAACTATAATTCTCAACGTGTGGTCCAGGCAACCTTGGGGCCACTGAAACCATTTCAGGAATCCATATGTTCAGAACTATTTTTATCATAATACTAAGTTATTTTTGCCTTTTTCACTCAATCTCTCACAGGGTACTGGAGAGTTTTCTAGAAGTTACATGATTCTAGATAACTTGATTGCTCTGGCAGCTAACAGAGTGTGAGCTTGTGTGTTATTTTTATGTGCATGAGTTCCTGTGTTCTAAAATTTTTTTCAACTTAACAAGTCCAAATTCCTTCTTACAAAACACACACACACACACACACACACACACACACCCCTAAAAAATTGATATTGTTTTCTTCCTAG
>NW_027528369.1:4653603-4661773 GCF_008692635.1 Crocuta crocuta | reverse complement strand
CTCCAGGTCAAATATTTGGGTTTTCTTTCTCTCCTGATGGTCTCTACAAAAAATCTTTTCCCCAATATGCATTGCCCACAGGGAGTCTGGGCTACTTTAGGCCACAGAAGGTCTACCTGCCCTTTGTAGAGCATGCCCCTGAGGTCATGGCCCTTTCTTCTTGCATCTATTAAGATGGGGACCAATGGTTCTTACTTTGTTGATATGATAAAAAGATACAACATGCTTATAATAACTGAGTTCTGCCTATAGTGACTAGAAGGAATGGCAGGTTCACTCCATTATCAGAAATCACTGGAGGTCATAAATAGCTCAGCACAATCCTTTCCCCCTCTATTAAGGTCATTCAAAGCAAAGAATATCTTGGTTGGGTTTCCCAGAAGGTCTTTTTTTTTTTTTTCCCTCCCTCTCTCTCTCTCATTTCCCTCATTCCCTCATTTCTCAGCCCCTTTCCCAGCCTCAATAACTGATCTTTTTCACCCCTCAGTCCTCACCCCAGATTCCCCCTCTATTCGTAAGTCTTTAAGGTTCTGAAAATTAATCCTGTCACCATCCTCCTGAGACAACAGCAGGTCTTTACAGTATGAGTAGGGGAAGCAAGAAAGAAGTGAAGGAAACAAGATGGTCATGTAGCCCAAAGTTGTTGCTCATGAGTGCTTAGCCTTCCTTACTGACTGCCCCATTTCCAGAGTTCTAACTCTATCGATTTTTATTCCAATCCATTGACAAACACTGTTGTTTTAATCCCCTCCACCCCATCTCCTCCCCCACCCTGTTATCACACCCATCATTCTGCCCTTATGATCACTTCCTTACATATACTCTTAACTCCCTTTCCCCTCTCATCTTCCATTGAACACACCTGACTAATCCCACCCTTGGTTAAACCCAACACCCGGGTTGGCCCTGAACAACTAATGTGACTGGATAAACCACCACCATGCTTACTGGTCTGACTAACTTATGAATACAAATATCCAGTGGGTCTTCAGTACCTCCCCACAGTACCACTGTATTTTCCTAGTCAATCCACTTTTCTCTCTGACTTGACTTTTCATATTTTTATTTTTATTAAATGTTTTTTAATATCTATTTATGTTGAGAGAGAGGGAGTGAGCAGGGGAGGGACAAAGAGAGAGAGGGAGAGGGAGAATTCCAAAAAGGCTCCACCCTGTCAGCAGAGCCTGAAGTGGGGCTCCATCCCACCAACCATGAGATCATGACCTGAGCTGAAATCAAGAGTTGACTGTTTAACCAGCTGAACCACCCAGGTGCCCCGACTTCTCATATTTTTAGATATGTCCTCAAACATCACACGCTAGAAAAGCCATACATTTATTTTCTAAATCTCGGTACACTTGGGAGTGAAAGGGAGTACTATTAATAGATTTGGTAGACAATAGACTAAACCAATGTTGTTCCAGGAAAATTACATTCCCCTATTTGATACTTTCCTTTCTCCTCACTTTCATCTGGTGATTTTACAGTTTATTTCATGAAGAATACAGAAATAAGACAAGTGAGTTCCAAATCGCCAACAACTTCATCTGCATCCATGTGCTTGGCCTTCCTTGTTCTTTTGGAGGATGGTGTATTAGTTTTATGTCACTACCAGAATAACTTATTATAAACTTGGTGGCTAAAAACAACAGAAATGTATTCTCTCACAGTTCTGGGGGCCAGAGGCCTGAAATCAAGGTCTTGGCAAGGCCACCCTTCCTCCAACACCTCTGGGGAAGAATTCCTTCTTCCCAGCTTCTGGTGGGTGTTTGCAATCCTTGGCCTTCCTTTGCTATAGACACATTGCTTCAATCTCTGTTCACATTGTCACATGGCATTCTCTTGATGTGTCCCTGTCCCTATTTTCGTGTCTTATAAGGACACCGGTTATTGGATTAGGGGCAAGCTGAATGCTATATGATCTCATCTGAACTAACTACATCTACAAGTAAGGCGACATTCTAGGTTTCCAGGTGGACATGAATTTTAGGGGACACTATTCAACCCAGTAAAGATGGACTCCCAAGTCCAACCCCTCCACTTTGGCCTTCTGCGTCCCTTCCCCATTGGCCTTTTCAAAGACTCTCTTCCAGCATTTTTCTCTTCTTTCTGCTGCATGACCATTTCCTTCTGTTTAGTGCGTCATTCCTATCGTCGCACAGACATACTGTCATATTGTCTATATTAAAAACCCTTCCCACATGCAATGTTCCCCTCCATCTACTGACCCACTTCCCTGCTCTTTATAGCAAAAGGCCTTGAATGAGTCACCTGTGCTCACCATCTGCACTTCCTCTCTGCCCAAATTCCCTCTAACTCACTTTAGACTGGACTTCAACTTTACTGCTCCACTAAAACTAGCCCCATCAGGGTCACCCGAGATTTCCATGTTGCCAAATCCTATAGTCAGTGTTCTTTTCACCCAAACTCTCACCGAAATTTAATGATCTACCTTCTGTCTCTCACTTGGATTTCGGACACAACACTCCTGCTTCCTTCCTATTTCAGCCTCCCCCCCACCCCCCCCATTCTCAGCCTCCTTTGCTGACTCCTCACCTTCTTCCTCCTGACCTTAGTGCTAAACCGCTCTAGGCCCTCTTCTCTTTTGGGTCTTTACCCACTCCACCAGTGACTATAATTCGTCCCTTTACTTGCCATTGATTGATATGCTGACCACTTCTACCCTATGTCCAGTCCGAGTTTCCGACTCACATACTGAATACCCCTTCATCTTCATTTGTACACCTAATGCACATCTCAAAATTAGCACGTCCTAGGACTGAACCATTGATTTTCCCCCACGCACAATTTATACCACCTACAAAATGCATCCCCCCCCTTTCCCCATCTCAGTAAACAGAACCTCCATTCATCCAGCCTCTCAGAACCAAAATTTAGGGCTCTTCTACTTGTGCACATATCTCCCTGTGTTCCCTCAACCCAGCCACTCCTCCCCCCATCTTGATGCCACGCTTCTTAGACCACGTCACTGGGATCTTACACCTGGACCTTCTGTAATGCTGTCCAGCATCCCTCTTGTCCCTCACCATTCCATTGTCCCCAGGAGCCAATCCAGTCATGCCATTCTCTTGTCCACTTCCCCCACTGACCTCTCATATCACTTAGAGGGGAATCCAAATCCAAATTCTTTGCCTACAAGTCCCAACATATGTCTGGACCTTGGTTAGCTAACTCTCTGGCTTTTTTCTGAGTTCCCTCCTCTTCACCTATACTGGCTTAATTGTGGGACTGTGAACATACCAATCTTCTTCAGCCTCAGGGCTTTGTCTTTGCTCTTTTCTCCTTCTGACATTCTCTGCCCTCTCATTTGATTTGTGTTCTCTCACTTTGTTCAGGTTTTGGCTCAAATGTCACCACATTAGTGAGATCTTGTCTAATTACCTTTTCTAAATCAATTCCCCCTCCTGGTCTCCATATATACCCATCTCAGTTCTTCTCTGTCTTCTTCTTCTTCGTCTTCTTCTTCTTCTTTTAATGCTTATTTATTTTTGAGAGAGTTGTAGAGAAAGAGAGGGAGACACAGAACCCTAAGCAGGCCCCAGGCTCTGAGCTGTCAGCACAGGGTCCATTGTGGGGCTTGAACCCATGAACTGTAAGATCATGACCAGAGCTGAAGTTGGCTGCTTAACCGACTGAGCCACCCAGGTGCCCCTCCTCTCTGTCTTCTTACCTAGCTTTATTTTTTTCATACTTCTTATCAATACCTGAAATAATATTATATATGCATTTTGCTTTTTTGTCTATCTCCTCCACTGTACTGTAAACTTCATGAAGGCAAGGCATAATGTTTTGTTCAATGAGAATAATACCTAGCATGTTATAGTGAATAAGTATGACTTTACTTCAATGCTTGTTATTATTGAAGTAAAGTATTTTTCAATTGATGCTAAAAATAAAGTTTAATTAGTAACAAGAGCTTCTGTGTGGCTTGAGAAAAATATTCATTTTGAAGGTTTTATTTGATTTAATGGTTTTCTATAGGAATCTTGAACATTCAAGGATATTAGTGATACATATATATACGTATATATATATATACGTATATATATATATGTCCAGTTTGAAACTGGTACTGGTAGGTTTTTTAAAGGTGATTTATTATTTTTTAAAACGTTTATTTATTAATTTTGAGAGAGAGGGGGAGAGAGTGAGAGTGTGTGTGTGCACAAGCAGGTGTGAGTGGGGGAGGGGCAGAGAGATACAGAGAGAGAGAATCCCAAGCAGACTTCATCCTGAGCGTATAGCTAATGACCTGAGCTGAAATCAAGAATTCAATGCTTAACTGACTGAGCCACCCAGGTGCCCCAGGTATTAGTAGTTTTAATAGCAATTATAACAAACCCCATCGTTTGGCCCTTATTGTAGCTATAGGTGCTTTGCATGGCTTATCTTATCTAATTCTTAAAACAGCTCTATGGGGGTATTTATCACTTCAAGTGACATGTGTGGTGTGGTAATTTAAAAATATGTCCACAAATTCTTTGGTAGCCCTCCCTTTAAAAGGTGGGGGCCAGTTTGCCTTCTCTTGTGTTGGGGCTAGGCACAGTGGCTTAGTTCTAAAGAATAAAATATGGTGAAAGTGACAGTGCTTAGCTTCTAAGATTAGATGGCCAAAGCCATTGTGACTTCATCCTTGTTTTTTCTCTAGGATCACCCAATGTTATGTCTTAGTTTTCTCATCTTTAACGTGAGTGGTGTAGACCTGACATCCATAGTTGTACAGTCTGATGTGCTACAGATGCCTCTGCATCAAATAGATTTAGCATGGACCGACACATCAGATTAATTAGGGACTCTGTGCTAGAAAGAGCTGAAGCTTTGGCAGTTTTGCTCTATTTTGTTGGATTTTGGGGACTAGATGAGATGGCATGAGGAAACTCAAGCAACCCTATGAAAAGATTTACATGGTTAGGAGCTGAAGTCTTCTGCCACTGTGGGCACCATCTTGGAGGGAGAGCCTCCAGATTCAGTCAAGCTCTCAAATAACTGCAGTCCTAGACAACATTTTAACTGCGACCCCAAAGGAGACTATAAGTCAGAACCACCCAGCTAAGCTGCTCCTGAATCTCCAACACACAGGCCCTGTGAGATAAGAAAAACCTTTTGTTTTAAGCCACTAGGTTTTGGGAGTAGTTGATTGTGCGGTAAAAAATAACAAATATATTTGGAAATGGAAAGACAGAATGGTTAAGTCAAGAACCTCACAGCAACTAGCTAGGAGTGATGATGCAAGAATTTGAACCTAGGCATTCTGACTCTATAGTCTACATGTTCAACCACCATACTCTACAGGAGGTCAAGATTCATGTCTCAAATCATTGCCACACTGTAATACACTGTCAGGGCAGTGAATACAGTCTGTCCTTGGCTGTTAAACTGGCTGCTCTTGCCCCATCACAAGGTCATGTTCTAGGCAGCCACTGACCTTGCTTCTAAGTCTTCATTCTGCCCCAGATTTGTTCCATTATATAGTTGAACATGTATCTTCCCGTTATGCCTTCTCCCATACCATTGGGCTTCTGCTCATCCCTACTTCCAATCATGTGATTCTGGTACAGCTGCCAATCATTGTAATCTTCTTGCCCCATAGGTGGGTGTATGACTTAAGCTGGCCAATCACAGAGTACTACCAGTGATTGACTACAGTAACTGGGCTAAAACAAGAGCATATGACCTACAATCAGCCAAGCAGAGCCTTTCCCTGGGATTTATATTATATTATGTTATATTATATTAATTTATATGTCCTTTGAGATCTTGAATCCAGCCAACCCCGAGAGCAATTCTATTCTTTTGTAATCTATGTGACTCACTAAATTCTTTGTTTTAAGTCAGTTTGAGTTGAGTTTTATCACTTGTCACTGAGTTATGAGTAGCATGAAGAGTTTATCCCGGTTTTTGGAATATGGTAGGTATCTTCCATTCTCCATGAGCAACAATGGCTCTATGTCATCGGAAGAACCTGGAACAGAACTTTCCATTGGTTGGGTCAACCTTCCCATAGAGGATAAAGAACCTTCCCTTCATTCTTCAGGAAGCATCTGGCTTTTCTGGAGGCCAGCAATGGTCTGGAGGCAAGCTCAAAATAGAACAATATTATGACGGATGGGTAGCTCAGTCACTCAGTTTAAAACCTTAGTCATCTCTGTATCCTTTCTTTCCTTCGTTGCTCACCCCTCCCCCAACTCCCAACACATACACACACGTACACACACATCCTGTTAGTCATCAAGTCCTGTTGATTTGGATCAAATGCTTTATGGAAGTAAGAGGAATAACCATAATGAATGTTGGTGGCTGGTCGGGTTCTTCCTTGCAAGTCCAGTTTTTCTTCTTCATTTCTATTGCCACCACCATGGACCACTGCAATTGGTCTCCCTGCCTCTAACCGCAACCTCTGCAGTCCATTTTTCACATTTCTTCTAGAATTTGTTTTCTAAAGCACCCTTTTGATTGCCACACGCTTTTGACGGATTTAAAAGTCTTCACCAGTTTTCCACTGCTAACTTGCTAAATTGCAATTGCCATTCAAGACTCTCCATGACTGACCTGCATTTGCTATCCAATGTCCTATGACCTCCACGGATCAATCTTCTGGTCTTCTAGCACCCCTGTCATTGCAGCACTGCCTACCACCTACTCGTACCTCTTTCCCAAATTAAAATACTGTCCTTCCTTTCCTATGAGTCTTCAAGATGCATTTCAATTCCACCTCCTTCATCAGATATTCCCTGAGCATGCCAATCCACAGTGAATATCCTCTCTTGTGAACTCTGTAACAATTGCTGTCTAGACAAGTGTTTTTCAACGTGTGCTCACATTCCCAGGGAGCATTTGGCCAGTCCAAGTCAAGTTTTTGGTGTTTTCATAAAACTACTGATTATATATTCAAATTTGGCTGAGCAGATTATTTCCAAACCCAGTTTCTTTCTTGTCTTCTACTTCCAAACTACATCCTCATGCTATGGTGGTGCGTTTATTCCCAAGTACAAATTAAGGATCATGAAAATTTGTTTTGTGACCTACAGATGGAGAGCTATTTATTATTGATGTTATTATTTAAAACCATAACCATTGGGAAAATAGTATGAAAACGGGAGAGAATTGCTATAACAATTTCTACAGTTTTTAAACCAAATACACTTTGTTATTTCCACACACTCACCCTTCTCTCTCCCCCCACTACTGTTTTAATATGGGATTTTAACTAGAAATTGGTATAAAATCTGTTGTATTGGCATAGCCTGACAAACATTCATTGTGTACTCACTCTCTGCCAGGAATAGCGATAGATGCTTGTGATACAAAGATAAACAAGCCCCTGCAGGAAGAGGAAGAGTCTTCCAGATGGATTCCATGTGGAAGGACATTCTAGGCAGAGGGAACAGCATATGCAAACTCATGTATCCTAGATTGAGCCAGACATGAAAACTTTGTGGTCCGGATTCTAAGAAAACTTTTTTTAAATGAAAAATTTGATGTCTTTTAAAAGTCTGACAGCCTCTAGATTAAACCAGTTCTCTTTGTTATACATTCTCCTTCACCATCCTTCCCTCCACAAGGGCAGTTCAGGGTCCAGATTCAGACACAAATAACCTTTATTGAGTTCTGCTGCTATAGGCCACTTCATATGTACACAGATCCCCTATTTAATTCTTACATCATTTTAGGTGTTTATCACCATTTCCAATTTAGAGATGAGTATAGTGACATGTCCAAAGTCTCATACACAGGAAATGAAGGAGGAGGGGTATGAATTATGTCCACTTCTCATCTAGAGAAAGTAACCAACTAGGCATTTTGGGGGCTAGGATGAGGAAGACCTTTCTTCCAAGTTCAGAACATCCTGTCTTCCCAGGTTCTGAGTTAACCGTTTCTCTTATAAAGAGAAGCCTTTGAACAGAAGGGAGACCATTTAACCAGGGTTTGGTAGGAAGAGACGACTTTATTAAGGAGTTTGGATTTTGAAAGCTTCTTCAATGCCATCTCTGGAGACTGGCACATAGTAGGAACTCCTTTTTATGGAACGACTGGATCCTCCCCATGGGCGCGTGGCTAGTGTCTCCTCTTGGATTCAAAGTCTCTTGTGGGCAGGGTCCCGGTTGAGCCTGTCAAGGGACACTGTGTAGTTAGGTAGACTGGAAAATGT
>NW_027528369.1:4613577-4653566 GCF_008692635.1 Crocuta crocuta | reverse complement strand
AGGGCGGCCACGCCTGGCTCTAAAGACTTTCCAGGGTTTATGGGGTGCTGTCTTGGCGCCTCGGCATGGGCCATGTCGTCCGTCCTCCCTGGGGCCTCCACGTCTTACAAACCAGACTGGAGGGAGGGGCTATGTAGCCGGGGAGGGGCTGCGCAGCCCCGGAGGGGCCAGGTCACCCAGGGTGGCGCCCACTCCCTCCTTGGGTTGGGGGTGGTAGGTGTGTGTGTGTGCGGTGGCGGGGAAGAGGTGAGGCCCCCGGTCGACCGAGGGAAGGGGCCCCTTCCNCAGCCCCCAAGCCATTCATTCTGCAAAAATACAATTTACTCAACACACCACACACACACTCACACACACACGCGCGCACACACACACGCGCACACTGGCCCCCTCGCGCACACGCACGGAGGGCGCGAGCGAGCAGACGCGCACACCCGGCGAGCCAAGTTCCGCAGCCTGGCGTNNGCTCCCCGGGGCCACCGGGCCGCCCTCCCCCTCCCCCCACCTGCTGCCCCCGCCACTGCCTGGGGAGCCCTCCAGGCCGGGGCGTGGGGGCGGTCCTTGCGGGTGTCGTGCTCGCTGGGGGCGAGAGGGGGCGCTGCAGAGGGCCCTGTGTGGAAGGGAAGGGAACATGGAAGTCAGAGGTGGGTGGTAACATGTTGCTGGAAGACGTGGGATGTGAGCCGTGCTCCCGACACTCTGCGTCACCCTCAGTGGATACCTGTCTCCGGGTCCACCCAGGTCCACACAGGTAGTGGCCAGCCTGGGAGACTTTGGGAGCGTCTCAAAAGTGGTCATGGAAGACATTAGTCTGGCCCTATCTGTGAAACGGCGGAGGAATAGCCGTGGCCTCCGGGAGCTGGGTTGTAGCAGGCTCTGGACACAACTGTTGAGCTTTTGGGTTCTCGACGAGTAGACAGAAGGAGAAGCGAGCCCCACTCCCTGGGGAGAGCGCCTTCCAGACGGTGTTGACCCCAAGATGAGGGTCAGAATAAGGAAGCTAAGAGACCAGCACTCTTCAACCAGAAGGTCAGCTGATCCTCCGAGAAACCAGCGTCAGCGCTCAGTCTGGACCTGTGCTACCTGCACACAAATCCGCGAAGCCTAGCCCTGCTTCTCAGGGCTCCTGACTAAATCGAGATGAGCACCCCAAAAGGGTGGAATTAACCTAGTGGGTAAGAAACTGCAGGAGTCGTACACCCACGAGAGACTATAAGGGGATTCATCTACCATGAGTTTTTTCCTCTGGGCCCTCTGGGCGGCTGAAGCTTTTCAGATGGTAGATTTGCTGGCTGCAGTGGGAGAAGAAAGGAGAACAGGCAAATTAGCGTCTTGGCTTCCTGTGTGACCCGGGCCTTTTGGATGATTGTGGACTTGGTGAGGCCCAGTCATGGACCACCAGCCAATGGGCTCAGATGGGACAGATGGGTGATCTTGGCAGTATTTGAAAGAACCACTGCCTCTTGATTGACCTCTTTTGAGCTCTATTGCTTTCCTCATCCTTCTGCTAATAATGAAGGTGAAGTTGGGTAGAAACCTGGTGAAGACCTTTGGCAGATCACGGCCAATGCCTCATGGGAGAACTTTGGTCTGTTTCAAGATGGCGGAGTAACATCTGAAACCAAAAGTTGAAGCACAGCAGAATGGGAGGTCTGATTGGGCTTTCGTGCCTATCACCAGCACTATTAGGACATTGGTCAAGAGTAGATACTGTTTAGGGGCAAACTCAACTCCTTAGGAGCATGGATTTTTCTGCCCATTGGTACTGAGTCAACTTAGAGGTGCTCACATTGTCCGAGTCCATTGTGCAGGTGTTAAAGGGACGAGTGAGGAGGTGTCCGTATTTCTCCATTTAAAGTTTGGAACTTATGAACCTTCCGGGGATAATTTCTTGTTGAATGTTCACTTGAAACTACCCTCCTTAACATTGGTAATCATAGCTGGTTAAGGGGAATTTTCACACCGGCCTTGGAATTATATTAGCACCTCCAGAGTTCTTACTGGAGAACAGGACCATAATAATCATTACCTCTGTGACAGTAGGTAATTGTACTAGATGTAAAATAGTTTTCCCATAGCTGATTATTGGCATCGTCATTACTAAAAGGGCTAAATTGCATTCCAAGAGTATAACCAATGTCAACATTTTCATAGCCAGTGTCTACGTTATATAACTTAGATGGAAGAATTTAATTTGTTGTCCAAATTTAGCTTGAAAAACAATTAAGTGCTGGGAACTGAACACTTAGCATATATATTTCTAACTGTAAATTGTTGTGTGTGTAAAACATAGGATGTTGATTTGAGGACAGACCTTGGAATATCTAGTACATTGATTGACCTTGAAAGAAAAAAAGAAGAAAACTGATCTTGTTCTCAATTATGGTATTACATTAATTGACTATTATATTCAAATATATATAAAATGGCTTCTTGTAACCTCTAAGAAACCACATCTTGAGTGGGCTAAAATCTATTATATTTGTAATTGATACACTGTACCTGTGTGTCTGCTGGCATTATCCTTGACCCTTTATAGTGAAGATGTGATTTGGATTGTAGAGATTCTTCATATTCTCTTTAGTGCTTCAGATAATTGCAAAGAGTAAACCCTCCTCAGATAGAGTATTTTTTTTAAAGGAATAGGTACTGAAAATGAAAACTTTACGTAATGGCACTCTTCATAATGGGGGAAATACAGAGTCAAGCTCACTTTCCAAAATTTTGGATCTTGACGGATGGTTCTGCTTTGTTTTTGCTACAGAAGACTTCTCATCTCACCAGAAGATGTATTATAGCCATCACCTATAGAAAGCGATCTTAAATATTGGTTAATCTTTTTAGAGTAAGGTATCTGGTTACAAAATGAAATTCAAATCCCGATGCTCAGCTCTACATTCTGCTAAACATGAGGGTCATAAAGTGGCAGTCTGTGAGCAGGTCTGGGTTATCTATGTATTTTTTTCCCCTCCAGGGTAGATAAGAAAAATGGATTTGAGTACCTTTAGATGGTACGTGTGATCTCTAGTTTGTCATTGGCCCTGTGCTCCCTGGTACAACGTACGCATTCTGCTTCACTCTTACGTTACTTATCTGGCTCTAGCAGGCCTTAGAGTTTGCAACCCCAGAAATTTAGTCAATCATTCACTAAGATGTTTGGGTGTTAGGAAGACATAGCCAGGGAATAAGGAACCTTGGCTGTCTTGTCTTGACCCTCTCTGTGTCCCTAGCTCCTTGCACATTCAACTACTCGTTGACAGAATCAGTGAGTGGAAGACTGTTATAAATTAAGCCTATATAAAGCACCTTGGCTGACCTTTGTTATCCTTGTATTGAGTGTTACCTTCTGTTCTCTTTTCTTCCCTTGTGATCTCTCAGTGGTGGCAACACCATGTGTACGGGTAGCTCTCAGTTCTCCCTGGAAGGAAGTGTGGTTGAGTCTCTTTCCAGAAAGCCAGACTGTTATTCATTAGAAGGATTGATCGCATCTAAGCTTCAACCATGTGGTTTTCCATGTGGCCGTTGGGCGGTGTTTTACACCCCCTCCCTTGTGATTAGCTGACAGTTGTGGAGGCAGTCTTTCTCTACTTCTTGAGCAAAATTGTTCAAAGAGATTGCTGTCTGTCTGTAGGCAAAGTCAGTAGTGGCCAAGATGGACTTGACAATGATAGTTCCTTTTGGGTTTGTCAACATTCAGTTTATTTATACATCCCAAGGTTCTATCCTGAAAGGAGGAAATATGCCCCATGTCTTTGTTGGGGGGGGGGGTGTTGATAGGCATGCATGTACCCACCCTTATCTAATATATATTGTGTGTGCGGTTATGTGTAGGTTTGTGTGTGTACGGAAAGACTACATTTCATTCCAGATAAGATAAATAACAACAATAATAGGATAATTTTAGTTTTGTGGAAAGAAATTTACTTTCATTAAAAGTCGACTCAGCAAAAGTGATGAACACGGGCATTTCTGCCCTTGTACTCTGCAGAGTCACACACTAAAAATATGGGAAAATAGGGGCTTATGGGAAAAATGGGATTGAGGCAGAGTGCTGAAAACTTATGGAACATTGTAACCAGAAACAAAGCCAGAAACGAAGCTAATAAAAATACAGCTTGGTTAAATCTCCACCTGGCTGATGTTTGTCCTCCACAGGTCAGGCCATCCTTCACAGCATTCACATTGGGGTTATACCACCTTTCTCTCTGCAGATCGCTGAGGGCATTTGTTTCTAATGGACACCATTTTCATCAAAATTAAATCCTGCCCAGAGCATCGCCCTCATCTTTCGTCTTTATTGGGAGAAATGTTTTCAGAGCTTCTTCATCTGTAACTTGCAGCTCTGCCTGTCAGGTTAACATAGTGTAAAACATACTGGTTCTTAGAGCCACAGTATGCTACCACTCATATTAAAGGAAGGCACTGGAATGCATTTCCACCTTCGTTCTATGATCTTCCTGCATCATTAAGTCTTTCTTTTTCTTTGTGAGGATGCTTTCTTATGCTTGCTTCAGAATATTAACAAGCGAGGAAAAAGAACACAAGAATCAATACAACTTACTTGTTATACTGACATTGTTTCCCTACTTACCAGTCGTACCTGAGGTAATTCCTGTCAAACACGTAGTAGCAGAATAGATGATCAGTGATACAACTTCTCAAATTTCTGTACCAGTGTTAGAAGAGACGGATATCTTCGAAGAAAATTTATTGGTCCAGTTGAGTGGATTCACCTGGTAAATCTTGAATGGAAGTATGATTCGCCCGTCTTTTGAAAGTTATTTTAAATTATCATCTGTGGGTAGATACAGCTTATTTTCAGATAGACTTTTATGTCAAGTCATTCTTCATTGTGTAAGATCATTTCTTCAGGGATCTTCAGGGATCTTTCTCCTTGAAAGGAGTTTAGATAGCTCCTCACAACCTGACCAATTGCTAAGGAATGGTTCAGGCATGAGAGCTTCAAAGATCTGATGTATTAGAGACACACATTTAGATTCCAAAGTTATAGGTCTTTCTGCGTCTCTTGGATGGAGAAGACACATATAGATGTGGCTGAATTCATAGCACCATCTCTCATTTGTTGCTTTTACATTCATAGAACAACATGTATATGGCAGGCACTAGGGAAACGATGAGATTGTGTTCTCCAGAAGTCTGTGGTCTAGTGGAGATGTAGTTAAGAAAATGGGCAGTTTACAGTGCAATGGGAAAAGTGTTAATGTATGGGAAGATGGGGTTCTGTGGGAGCACATAAGGCTTCCTAAAAGATGTGGTGGCTACAGAGGAGTGGAAATTAGGAAACGAGTGGTACCTACCTCTCATCCCTTCAAATTGAGGGACAGGCAGGAGTTGAGGGATAACTCTTTGGTTTTCATTTTGGTCCCTTAGGTGAATAGGGGAGTCAGTCATGGAGAGAGAGAGCCTGGGAAGAAGCATTAACAGACAGTAGTGGATTGGTGGAAAGGACAGTGAGTTCAGAGTGTTTGTGGAACATCCATGTATAGATGTCCACAGCAGTGGTCATGTGAGCCTGAAGCTCAGAAGGGGCACCTGTCATGAGAGATTGGGAATCATTAGTGTATAGATCATAATTAAAACCAAAAGACAATGTGTAAACATGAAGAGGGCCTACTGGTGGAATACTGGAGAAAATGGACATTTAAAGGATGGAGGAAGAGAAAGAAGTGACACCAAGTTTACAAGGAATAGCAAGAGAGCTAGGAGGAAAAACAAGACGCTTTTCTGTTATGGAAGGCATTGGGAAATTGAATTTCAAGAAAAAAGGTATGGTTCACAGTGTCCTTTGGATTTAATAACCAGGAAGTCATTGGTACCTTAGGGAGCATCTGTTCTGTAGAGTGTGTTGGTGGGTAAGGGAAGGGCCTGATTGCAGTGATGATGAGCAAGGGGATGTGGGGAATGTGGATGCAGAGACATCTTCTGTGGGCAGCACTTTTAAGAATATTGGGCATGACAGTGTAAATAGAGTGAATGTGATTTCCTGGGGTGGGGATATGAGAGAATGGATCAGTCATCTTCATTCCCCTGATTCTGCACATGGCTCTGCTACTTTGGATGACTTGGATGACAATTGTCATGTAGACAGTGGGTTACTGGACTTACATTCATAAAAAGGATTTTCTGTAAACCCTACAAAGCCCTCTCTTGCTGACCTATGACAGTTGAGTCTGACATCTTCAGTAATTTCACCTGGAGAAAAGAGTAGAACGCATATAACATAGTCACACAGAAACTTTCTAAAGATCTTGGTCAACAAAAATGTCTTGCTAAGTTGAGTATAAGGAGATAAAGAAAGATCTTCATTAAGCATTTTTCCAAGAGGAGAGGTATGGTGGACGGATCACTATGGTGTTATTGGTTTTTGGACATGATAGAGTTTAGTGTGTTAACTTAGCTGGCTCCAGTCCCCAGTTATTCTGTCAAATGCTAATGCAGGTCTTGCTGGGAAACTATTTTGTAGATGTGCTTAAAGTGCACAGTCAGCTGAATTTAAGGGAGATTATTCTAGATGATCTTGATGGACCTGATTCAGTCGACTGAAAGCCCTTTAGAACTGAGGCTTACCTGAAGAAGAAATTCCACCTGTGGGTAACAGCTTCAGCTGGGAAGAGTTCCAGCTTGTCCTTCCGAATGACCTGCCCTATGGACTTTGGACTTGCCTAGCCAGCCCTCCCCCATCCCCACTAAGCCGATTCCCTGGAATAAATCTCTTAATTTTTTTTAAATGTTAATTTATATTTAGAGAGAGAGAGACAGAGCATGAGTAGGGGAGGGGTAGAGAGAGAGAGAGAGAAAGAATCTGAAACAGGCTCTAGGCTCTGAGCTGTCAGCACAGAGCCTGACCCGGGGCTCGAACTTGGGAACGGCGAGATCATGACCTAGGCCAAAGTCAGCTGCTTAACCAACTGAGCCACCCAGGCCGCCCCATGTGCAATAAATCTCTTAATGTGTATATCCTAGTGTTCTGCTTCCTCGACTGAATCCTGATTGATGCAGTCAGGTTTCTGGTCCCCACGCTACCATTTGATAACAACATACTGCTAGAGGTGTCCTCAGGGCCTTGGTGGCCTCTGCTGCTGATGGGATCCCTTCTGTGTTTGAAATCTCTCCTTCTGATTGCTTCTGTCACCTCTTCAAATAAACCTTACGTATTAGGGGGTGTCATCATCTTGTTTTGTCTGCATGCATGAAGAGCTTCAGGAACCCTGCCAGGCCTTGGCACTCGGGCACACTGGGCTCATTCCTGAGCATGGCGGGCACACAGGCCGTGCCAGGAATTCCCCGACCAAGGGGCCACCACCCTCTTCTCATTTTCTTCATCAGGGAATTTTCCTCTCTGATTTTCATTTCCTTGTCTTCCAGTCCAGTGCTTTAAAAATCACATGGCCGTGGGCCTTACTAACAAGCCATGGAGCTTCTACACATTCTGGATTTGAGTTTTATTTAAAAACAGTCATTTGTTTAATAGCCCATCAATCAAACATTTATTATATGTTTACTCTGTGCCTAGAACTGGACCAGTTGCTGGAGCTGCAACCACAAATGTCTTTGAAATGTTGTTCAGAATGTTAGGTTAAGGCCTAACACCCACATATGGTTAATTCACCACACTTTTAACACATTGAACTGTTCAGTACAGTAAAAGGAACAGCCAGGTCAACTCTTTTTTTTTCTTCTTTTTGTGAGTAGGCCTCAAAATATAGCTTTTCCTGCCATCTCTGGACATATATTTGAACTTCTGGTAAATGCACTGTTTTAGCAACATTTTAGGTCTGCAACATTCTTTTAAAAATTCAGCACTGTTTGTATCTCCTCACATAAAATTATACAGGCAAATATGCTTTCACAACACAATGCACCCTGCTCAATTAAATACCACTCAAGGTTCAGATGGTGGTGGTTTGGAATATTTTGGACATGGTGTAATAGCCAGTGTGTGATAATAACTGACTATCTCTTTGTATTGTATAAAAGGTGGTGTTGGGGTTTATGGAGAGTTCTAGGCCATTCTGCCTTGACTTTTTAATTTGAGAGAAGCAATGCGGGTCATTGTTATATGTTAGAGGGTCAACCACAAAACAGACATTTCCTCTGTTTCTTCTTTTAGACTTTAGGGTCACTTAGAATGTAAAATACCCTCAGATTGTAAGACAAGATCATAAAAACAAAGCAAAGTAAACCTGATACCGCTTACAACCATTTTTTTTTTAATAGCAAATCAAAGATTGCTTTCTTAGTTACAAGCAGACCAAATGCAGAAATAAATTGTCAAGGCTGCTGTAAGAAGGCAGCTAACATTCTTGGGCCTCATTGAAAAAACTCATTACTAATCAAAGTAGGCTGGCTCTGTTGCTCTCATGAGTTAACTCAGTGATAAGAAAGTAGCATCACTTAAACTTACAAAAGGCTTCTACACTAAGAAATTACTGCACGTATCTGATTTTCTGTGTTAATCATTTTGATTGGGTAAAGGGTTCCATAGCTGAGCTCCAGCGTTTTCTGTGAGGCTCTAAGCTCTCTGAGGGCAGGACTATGTCTGTATTAGTTGTGATGGCATTCCCCTCTCCTGGCACTTGACTGGGTACACAGAAGGTTTTCAATAAATATTTATTGAATGAATGATTGAAAATGTTTGAAGCTGATGCTCTTAGACCACCTTGGCATTCTCTTGGGTGAGCTTCCTTTACTGCTTCCCGTATGGTTTTCTCTCTCCCTTTTCTAAGACGGTTCCTTCAGATTGTCCTTTACGTTCACGATTCCATTTTGCCTTCCACCAGATCTTGTATAGGTTAGGTAACAAAAGTCCCTTAAAGCAAATTGAAACATTCAAGGCATTGTTCCTGGTGATAACTGAATGGAGAGCAGCCATTCTCTCAATCTGGACTGTGACAGAGCTCCTCTCACACCATCAAGCACAAAACTGGTTCATAGCTCTGTCACTTGCATCTCTGCTCCTTGGCTCTGCTCTAGCCTCAGTGGCTTGGCCCCTAGCTTGACATACACCATGCATTTTAGGTGGGCTGCCTGGATCCAGACTCAGAAATGGAGAATTATGTCTAGAAGGTTTACTGATGAAGGCTCTCAGGAGACGTACCCATAAGGAGGTGAGGAAGGCAAGCTTGGACAGATGGAGAAGCTGACTTGCAGTCAAGTTGTAATTGAGATGTCACCCAATCCCACTGAAGGCTCCTGATCTGTGATAGCCCTTCAGAAGTGTCCTAAACTGAGGGCCTGGAACGGGGGCCTCATTTCCCTGCATCCTGCAGTTACTGCTTGTAGGCTGCCCCACGGTGAGTGGGGAGACGTGGGGGAGTGTATCTTGGACAGAGAGGGCAGTTCCCTTTGAGGGACACATCTGTGACCCTTCTGTAGCAGAGATCTTCCTAGAAGCTGAAGGGATGAGTGTGTGGACCCTGAAAAGAAGACCTGGTGTAGTATCGCATTATCCACTACACTATCAATTCTTGCCATTCACTGATTGGTGAGCCAGTTTCACTTATTGGTGAGTCTGTCTGCTCTGGGTCCTCCAGAATACACATCTGTCACCCTGCCTCTATTTTAGGTTTTTGCTGCCTGCCTTGGAGACATCGTTTGTCATTTGCCAGCTTCTCAGGGGCAGCCCAGGTCTTGGGGGTAGTGACAGACCAGCCATGTGTTGGGACAGTGCCTGTTGGCTCCCTTATTTCCCCACACAGCATGTGGCACAGGGTTGCGTGCAGGGAAGTATTTCAGATACCACCATGTCTGTTGGGTCTCCATCCCTTATTCCTGAAACATTTTCCTTGACTCATTCTCCCCCTCCCGAGTTGCCTCTGTGTCCCCATCTTCTGCTGTCTGTTTCTTAAACTTTGGAGAATCTTATAGTTTTGACCTAGAGTTCTTGTGCTCTCTGATTTTGATGCAGTGGCTGTGTGGGTGATTTCCAAGTCTCTGACACTTGCCTGGATTCCCCCACCCCCACCCCAACTCCAGGGCTATCCATCTAACTCCACTTGAACTCTTTACACTAAAATATCCAAAGTTGAACTTATGGTCTTCCTTCCTCGCTGCTCCTTCTGGGTTCCTAGCCTCAGGAGTACCTCTATCCACTGGTCCCTTAGCTAGAAATATGGCCTCCTTTGTTTTGCGCAGACACCGTGTATATTCTCTTGGATCAGCATCCTGCCTATTTCCCGAATCTGTCCTTTTCCCCTTCATATTCTCTCTCCCCACTTGAATTCAGAAGACAACTCCATGACTTAGGTCACTCCAGAACCTCTTAGCTGATATCTCTGCATCTAGTCCTGTCATTCTCCATATACTCCATATACTCATAAGCATCTTTCTCTAAAATACCAATGTTATCATGTCTCCTGATGAAATACCGTTAAGTGATGTATTAACTCTTTGTGATGTGATCCCCTCTCACTTTCTGCTGATTCTCTGCTCACAGCTGTAGTCTGTCCAGAGGTCTGCTCTTGGTTTCTGAAATGTTCCATTCCATTCTGCTCTCCTTTATTCATACCTTTCTGAACGGTGGGGGCGCCATTACCAACCCTGCCACGTTTTCCTTGCTTAAATCCCCACTCGTCCTTTATGTCTTAATTTGGATGTTGCTCTTGGCAAACCTTCCCTGACTCATCAGGGGTTTTCTTTGGGCTCCTGTAGGACCCCGTTCTTCTCTCAGTTGAGCACTCACTTCAATATGGCATCATTTATTATCTTATTTTCTAAGTCTCCTACCAGGGTGTAAGTGTTTGGTGGGCAGGGTTCTCTCTGTCTCGTTTATTCTTTAGCACCCAGCCCAGTGCAGGATGCAAAAGACAATCTGTGTAATGAAGGAATGAATATATACAGGTCTTTGATTTACATGAATTTTGGAACTGATCTTGACAACCTGTTTTGTGTGGCGTTCAAAGGACTGTCAGTCTTTCAGTTTTCCTCAGGGCATCTAACATTCAGGTCTCTTTTCTGTATCTTTTATTGACTAGCTGATCAGTGGACATTGGTTTCTTATAAGCAAAACTCACGGGCAGTGTTGGGCTCTATAATATCAGTAAAGCTAATGCAGTCTTGTGGCCAAAGGACTGCTCAGTCTTGTAGTTGGGTGACAGTTTTTAAGTCACCTGCTTTGTTTTTCAGCAACATGTCTGAGAAGGGATCGAAAGCAAGGTCCTCTTTTACTCTCCTGAAGGAGGCAAAAAGCTTGAAATGCTAGAACTGGCTATTTTCTTCACTAAAATCTGAGTGCATCATACACGAGATAGACCCTATCTTGCTGGACTCTTCCGGAGAGTTGCCTTGAAAATCGTAACGTCACTATTGCTTTCTTATGCAAGACTTAATAAAGGAGGACAGTGAGACTCAGCACAGCCTTGGGCCTTGTTTAATTCTCTTTTTGAAGAATGAGGTCAGGACCCACCTCACCGACTCATCTGACAGGCCTTGACATTATGGGAAACATTTGATATCTAAACTTTTCCTGGAAATCCAAACTCATTTGTGAACTGTTGGAAGTCCGATTGAGTAAGGAAATCCAAACCTGTCAGGATAAAAAGTGAATGGGTAAGATTCTAGTGTCTTGCTGTTTACATTGCTGTGTTTGCTGGTCCGTGCTGTTACCTGAAACCACATGCACTTTGAAGAGTATGGTCCACATGGAGACTGGTGAAACGGACTTTGCTAAGGGTCTTATAGTTCATAGAAAGAGGAAGGAATCCACAGAGTGAATGCCTTTGGGATGCAGACACCTATGGACCTTCTTCAAATGATAGACCTAATTTTCTCTCCGAATTGATATGTATTTTGGTACTGGGCAGAAAGTCATGGTTTGTTTTCTTATCTTGATCATCACACATGGAAGAAATTTCAGTCTTTAATATCTTGAGGCGTTTCTGTTTTATTACCCTTGGCTCTCTTATGCTTGTTTGGCCACATCTGTGATCTTCAGGGAAGCTGGTGCAAATCCCATTTGCTTTTGACGTAAGGAATCAGTATGTCTTTTGAAGAAATCTAATCTCTGGTTCTGGCTGATGCATAAAGAGGTTAGTGAAGTGCGATTTCCAGTGATTCTTTTTTAAGATACTATTTTTTTTTATTTTAAACTTTAAAAAAATGTTTATTCATTCACGTTGAGAGACAGAGACAGAGAGCGGGGGAGGGACAGAGAGAGAAGAGAGAGAATTCCAAGCAGATTCCACACTGTCAGTGCAGAGCCTGAAGTGGGGCTCAAACTCAGCAAGTATGAGATCATGACCTGAGCTGAAATAAAGAGCTGGATACTCAACCAACAGAGACACCCAGGTGCCCCTAAGATGATCTTAATAATAAAAATGGTAACAATAGCATTCAATGAGTGCTTACTAAATGATTCAGAATCAGACTTACAGCTACCACATGATAGAACCAAGATTTAAACAAAGTCATCTGAGGGGCGCCTGGGTGGCTCAGCTGGTGAAGCGTCCGATTTCGGCTCAGGTCATGAAGTCGTGGTCCGGGAGTTCAAGCCCCACATGGTGCTCTGTGAGGACAGCTCAAAGCCTGCAGCCTGCTTTGGATTCTGTGTTTCCCTCTCTCTCCCTGCCTCCCCTGCTTATGCTCTGTCTCTCTCTCAAAAATAAACATTAAAAAAATTATTAAAAACTAAAATAAGCTGGTCATCTGAGGTACCACTACTTAGCTCTTGTTACGTTATAAATTGCCCACAGTTTCTCTTCTAGCTTCCCTCCTTTTGTTACTAGGTGGTACTGCAGCCATAGCATGGCCGTGTACCTGTGTTTGCACAGGGTCATAGGCACGGGTAGGCGAGTGTTGCACTGAGAACAAGAGCATTCCTGCTTTTAGTGTTGGTGTTGATACACCCTGCCATACTTAAATAGAGACTTATCAACTGACCTTTAAAAAACCCATTTTAGGAATTTTGCCGAGAATTCACAGAAAGCTCTCGAGTTAGCAGTTTGTAGAACAAGAAGACCAGGGTATATGTTTCCGTTCTACGGGCAGTTCTTATTTTCCAGGATTAAAAAAATTGCCAGTCATCCTTCTACAACTTTCTTTAGAAGATTTTCAGGTCCTCAGACTATAATAATTTTGGGGCTAGAGGTTTGAAATCAGCTACAGTAATAGATGCTCCTATGTCTTCTCAACTATCTTAATTCAGTTTCTTCTCTCCATTATGTTTTCCTAATACATTAAAAAATAAGACTATAAAACACATCCAGACTCACTGTCAAAAAGTTTTTAAAAAAGAAAAAGCAGAAGAGAAAAAATAGTGCATAATTCTCTTATTTAGCAGCCCACTTTTAACATAGGTATATCCTAGTCTGTCTACTTACATAATATCCAAGTGTATATATGATAAAACTAAACAACATGAAATTATGGCCATACAATACAAAGCATTTACAACTCTTTTATCTTATATTATTTTTTAAAAGTTTATTTATTTTGAGAGAGAAAGATAGCATGGGGGGGGTAGCAGAGAGAGGGAGGGGGAGAGAGAGAATCCCAAGCAGGCTCCCCATCGGCAGTGCAGAGCCCGACACAGGGCTTGAACTCTACAAATTGTGAGATCATGACCTGAGCCAAAATCAAGAATTGGGTGTTTAGCCCATTGAGCCACCCAGGCACTGCTGTACAACTCTTTAAACAATATAAATATTTCCTTTATTTAGTTGTATCCTAAAATATAATTTCAACACGCTCTACTATATAATTCATCACCTTGTAGTCTACTAGATTCCACATACAGCTTGTTTTTAAATTTTCATTATTTTAAGTCATATATAACTAAGCTTTCTTTAGAAATCTTTTGTATAAGTTGCTGATACTTCCTTATGATAAATTTCTAGGTGCGAAGGTTCATTGAGTATACCCTTGATAAAAACTTGCTAATACCGCCAGTTGCTCTCCAGAAAGGATATGCTTGCCATCCAGAAAGGATATTACCAGCCTTGACTGGCATGTTTATTTTACTTGGCTCTTAGCATCACTGGTATTGTTCTTAAAAACTGTAATTTATGAGTGGTTTTCATTTCTTATTGGTATATTGATTTAAAAATACTCTTAATTTAATCGTTGTCTATAACATTCGTTAACAAAAAAGATATTTTTTCTTTCTGGTTAGTTGTTAATTTTGCCTGTTGTGATTTTTTTATTTTTAAATAAGGAGTGTGACTTAAACATTTATACTAGATTAGATATACGTGTATTTAAGATTCTTTCTTGTTTCTAACTTTCCAACTTCCCTCCTTCCTTCTTTCCTTCCTTCCTTCCTTCCTTGAAGTGAAGAGAAAGTCTTCCTTGTGCTAAAGTGGATAGCCATTGATCTTAAGCCTCTTCTGTTTCTTTTATGGCATAATTTTTGTACACTTATATAACCGTAATTTGTTTTGCTGTATGGTGTGAAGTAGGGTTATGATTACTGCCATGGCTAATCTGTTGTTTCAACACTGTTTATTAAGCAATTCATTATTCCCCCTCTGATTTGAAATGTCGGGTTTTTCTTTGATGAAATTATTGCATATAGTAAGTAATATGAACTTGTTGATGAGCATTCTCTCTCATATGGTTTTAATTGTGCTTTTAGAAAACATTTTCTTGTTTGGTAATTTGAGTCTACTTTCATAATGCTTTTCTCAAAATATTTTGATTATTTCAGTTGATAAAGTTCCCAAATAAAATCCAGATGAGATTCTTCCTTGAATTGCACTAGATTTACCGATCACTTTGGGGAAAGTTGACATCCTTGAGATTTTGAGTATTCTCATTCAAGAACCTATTTCTCCCCATTCATTTAAATTCTTTTCTGTGTGTGTTAGCAAATCTTTCTAGTTTTCTTTATGCAGATCCTCAGTTTATTATTAGGTAGTTTAAATTGTTGTTGAATAGAGTTTATTACTGTTTATATGTTAGAAGAATAATTTTTATATTTGTTTTTAATTACTCATTCTGAATTCCTATCAGTCTAATATATTTCATTCAGGTCTTTTTGGAATTCTGGTCGCCTAATCCTCAAATTAGCTTACCTGTTCTTTCTATTAGTTATACACTTCTTGTACTTTTCTACTCTTAATTTTATTAGCCATAATTTTCAGAAAGCACTATAGAATAGTGTGATGGCCAGGATTTGTGTCTTATTTCTTGCTTTTGAATTAATAAAACTGCCCTTTGTTTCACCATTAATTAAGACAGTGGCTATTGATAAAAGGTAGATAGAATGTTTCCCATTGATTAAAGTTCCTGTACTTCAGTTACTGTTTTCTTTTTAACAAGGAATGGGTGTTATACTTTATTAGGTATTTTTTTTCATACTTACTAAGGTTATCATGAAATCGTTTTCCTTATCATAAACTTGCTATACTTTAGTAACTGTTATTTCCTAAGGCAAACTTTCCACATTTTGAAAGAAACATACTTGGTGCCAGTGCATTTTTAAATTTTAATATTTTGCAAAGTTTGGCCAGCTGCTCTGTGTGTTTAGAATTGTAATATTGATATTCAGAAATGTGGTTGGTCTTTGGTTTTCTTGTGTGTGTGTGTACCAGTTTACTCACATTTTAATGTCAAGGATAACGCTGGTTTCATGAAAGTAATTGATTAACCTTTTATTTTTTTTCTCTGTTTTCGGGAATAGTTTATATAACATGTCAATTAAGCTTTCTCTTGAATATTGTTTTGTATGAAATAAGTTGGTTATGATATTTTCTGTGGAATATTTTTTGGAGACAACTTAACATTTTTTAAATATTTATTTATTTTTGAGAGAGAGCACTAAAGAGCGTGCATTTGTGGGGGAGGGGCAAAGGAGGCGGTGGGGAGAGAGAGAGAGAGAAAGAAAGAAAGAAAGAATCCCAACATGCCCTGCACTGTCAGCACAGAGCCTGATGCAGGGCTAGAACCCACAAATGGTGAGATCTTGACCTGAGCTGAAATCAAGAGACAGAAGCTTATCCAACTGAGCCACCCAAGTTCCCCTGGAAACAATTTTTCATAGCATTTTCCATTGTTGATTTGTGTGTGTGTGTGTGTGTGTGTGTGTGTGTTCTTCTTGAGTAAACTTTTGGTAATTTATATTTATGGTCTCTGTTATAACATTTATTTGAAGAGGTGTAAATAGTTTTACATTTTCAAAATCTTTTTCATATCCAGTTATTTGGTAATGCTCTTCACTTACTAAGGTTATACCTTCATGATTTTCCTTTTTTCCCCCTAATTTTTGGGTTGCCATTGATTTGATTCTTATGTTGATTTTTTTCCCATAAAATCAACCCTTAATTAAGCTTTATTTTCCCATTTAAATGTTTCTGCTTTGATTTATCATTATTCATTCCTTCATCTATTTACCTTTTCTGCTTTTATTTCTAAACTATAATACACAAACAAAATTGTACATAATATATATGTATAATTTAATAATAGTAATATTTATGAGTGTACAAAGCATATGCTTTAAAAAATAGGATATATTTTCACCCCTTTTTGTGCTCCTTTATCCATGTACATCTGTCCCTCTCTATGAGTGGCAACTGTTCTTCTGAATTTCCGGTTATTTCCTTCACTTTCCCTACAGTTTTGCACCCTAGTTTTGGATCCCTAAAAATACATTGCTTGATTTTTCTGGGGTTTGGACCTTATAGAGTTGTATTCAAATTGTATGAATTCTTGTGCTTCTTGCTTCTTGTTTTTTGCTCAGTATTATGCTTTTGAGATTTATCCTTGTTCATGTAGTTCATTTTTTTAGTAGAGTATAATATTTCTCTATAAGAATTTATGAATATATTTATATACATATATAACTACACAAATATAGTAAGATACAGTATGTGGGATTATGTAATATACAAATATAAGGTATGCAAATGTATGGAATTCATTTACCTATTCTATTCTAGATGGACACTTGGCCTTATTTCAGTTTCTTGTTTTATTTTCATGCTTTGCTATTACAAACAGTGTTGCTGTGAATATTTTTTGTAGCTTTCTCCTGGTACATCCACAGCAGACATTATCCATGGTAAATACTTCAGTGCAGGATTCCTGGGTCCTAAGTGTACTCAACTATTCAGCTTTTCTAGATCATGCCAAATTCATCAAGTTATTTACAATTATTTATGTGTTCTTTAGGATTCATTTGTTCCTAATTTTCTAGCTACTTGAGTTTAATAGTTAACTTACTTATTTTCACATTTGAAATTTGAAAATAAGAAAAATATTTATAGCTATGATTTTTTTTCCAAAGTATGGTTTTAACTATAGAAGTTTTTTTTTTGTAGTCTTCTAATTGATATTTTTTTTCTAAATACAATGCGTTTTCAGTTGGTATTTGCTCTTTTACCCAAAAGTTATTTAGGAGAGTGTTTTAAATTTTCCATATGATCAAATTAATATTATTTTTTGATTCTCTTTTTGTTGTTCTTAAATATAGTTTTTATGCATTATGGTTGGAGATTAAGATGGACATTTCACTCCTTTTTTCAGTGTTACTGAATTTTTTGTGACTTAATATGTGATCAATATTTTATTGACATTACAAAAATGTATAGTTTTTGGAGAGCACAAAATTTAATATTTGTATTATACAAAGAAACATGTATTGACAAGATATATACCTAGTAAATGAAGCTGGTTGATTACAGCAAGTAAATTGTTTAGATCCTTACTGATTTTGTTAGGAGACACAGCTTGAAGTCTCAAGGTCTCCTTGTAGATGTATTGGATAGGTTTCCATGCCAGTGCATGTGGGTAACGTTGATTGTAAATATTGGTATGTTAAAGTATTTATGATATCATATTTTATATTTTCTGTTTATCATGCTTTTTGTTTTCCTTTTCTTGTTTTTCTTGAGATTATTTATTTCATGACATCTCTTTTTTCTTTTAGTGTTCTGGTAGTTATATACTTCTTTAAATTCTTTTCTTCATAATGTTCATTTTTAAGAGAGAGAGAGAGGCAGAGTGTGAGCAGCGGAGGGGCAGAGAGAGAGGGACAGAATCTGAAGCAGGCTCCAGGCTCTGAGCTGTCACTACAAAGCCTGATGTGGAGCTCGAACCTACAAACCATGAGATCATGACCTGAGCTGAAGTCAGACACTTAACTGACTGAGCTACCCAGCCACCTGGTTATCTTTAAGTTCTTAACAAACTTAAAAATGTTTATTTATTTTTGAGAGAGAGTGAGTGAGCAGAGGAGGGGCAGAGAGATGGGGGGACCGGGGATCTCCAGGGGGCTCTGCACTGACAGCAGTGAGCCTGATGTGGGGCTCAAACTCACCCCTATATTTTTTAAAACATATTTGAAACTGTTTTTTTTTCTAGTAGTGTCTAGGGGTAAACAATTTTTATAGTCTCTCTCTTGAGCAAGACAAGCGACTTAGCCACTCTGTTTTCTCTCTGTTAGACCTCTCTCCTGTCTTTTAAATATTTTAATTTTATATTCACATTCTTATTATTATTGTGTTTTTATACTGTACCTACTTAGACATTGCATCTTTAACATTTCCTTAAGTATACTAGTTAAATTATCAACTGCTTAGGTTTAAATAGAAATTTACTTATCTCCTCACTTATTACATTCTTTTATATTCCATAATTTTCTTTTTTCTTGGACTTGTGTTTCTTGCTGTTGGAGTATTTTCTCAGGTAGCTCTTTCAGATAGGAAAAATACATGGAAAAAAATCTTCCGATCCCTTGAACATGTTATAATTTTCTAATTTAGAGAAGTTTTTCTTTCTGTTTCACTAAATCTTCCTCTTTTGATCACTTGATATGATTTACAACAAATTACTGACCCTCTCTCTATATTTTAGAATAAGTTCTACTGGTGTGAGGTTTGTTTGTTTGTTTGATACCCTATCAGTTCAGCCAGGCTCCGTGCTTTTTATTCTTCCTATTGTGGCCTCTGCCTGTATCTTATTAACCTTACTTTTGCTTTTTGTACTTTGTCCCTTCTGACCTTCCTACTGACCTTGATTGTATCATGTTTCATCCTGTGAACTATTCAAAATACTCTTCTTGTCTGGGCGCCTGGGTGGCTCAGTCGGTAGAGTGTCTGACTTTGGCTCAGGTCATGATCTCGCCGCTCATGAGTTCAAGCCCCACATTGGGTTCTGTGCTGACAGCTCAGAGCCTGGAACCTGTTTCGGATTCTGTGTCCCCTTCCCTCCGCCCCTCCCCTGCTCATGCTCTGTCTCTCTCTGTTTCTCAATAATAAATGACAAACAAACAAAAAATAAAATACACTCTCATCTTTACCTGGAGCGCTCTCCTTCTGCTACACTTGTTAATTTATATTCATTTTTTACTGTTATTTCAAATGTCCTTTCTATAGGAATTCGTCCTTGTTATCTGAGACCAAATTAAGGTTTCCCTGTTTGGTTCCGGTATTATCTCTTTATTATTATTTTTTTTTTCAGAGGGCTTACTGTGGTTTGGAATTTATTGGCATGACTCTTGGTTTATGTGTGCCTCCTCCAAAGTTCATGAGGGAAAGAGCTTTGTCTCAGTGTTCCTTCCTCCTGTTCCCTAGTCTAGTGGGTGATACATAGGAACATGCAGTGAGTATCTGTTGAATTAATTCTGCTTTGTCTTGGTCTCTTTGGATACCTTTTTGTTTTAATGTTTTTGGTCTATTTTATCCATTTATTTAAGCACTTGCGTATTAATTGCCAAAATTATAAATGTACACCGTAATGTATTATAAAGTGAATACCTGTCTTGTGTGTTCTTGCTATTCCTTTACTCTTTTTAGCTGGATAGTGATTTTCTGTTTTTCATTCCTGAGACTGCTTATATTTACCCCTTTTCTCCTTTTTCCCCCTGAATATTCTTGTCAGTTTTTTTTTTTTTTTAACATTTTGGGTAACTCTTAGTCTTGTGGATTTTTGTGTTGTATGTTTTCTATTCTATTTATTTCTCCTTTTATCTTTATTATTTTCTCCTTCCTCCTTTTTCTGTTTTCTTTTTTGTCACAAAAATTCTTTGCTTTAATTTTTTATTTATTTTAATCGTTTAAAGTTTATTTATTTATTTTGAGAGAGAGAGAGAGAGTGAGTGGAGGGCAGGGGCCAGAGAGAGGGAGAGAATACCAAGCAGGCTCCATGCTGTCAGCACAGAGCCCAATGCAAGGATTGAACTCACAAATCTTGAGATCATGACCTGAGCCGAAACCAACTGAGCCACCTGGGTGCCTCTTTTAAAACATTCTTAATGTGGTTGTTAGTTCGTTAAATTTCAACCAACATTTCCCCCTAAGTATATCAATTAAAATTATACATTTTTATTTAAGCACTGCTTTAACCATATCTTGAGTTCAAAACATTTTATAATTTTCCTCTTGATTTAGAAGTATATTTCTTTATTTCCAAACCCGATGATTTTCTAGTCATTTTACTGAGCTTTAGGCTCACTGTGTTGTTAGAGAAAATATTCTGATGGTGACACTTTATTTTTATTTTTTTCTTATGAAGCTTTTAATTTTAATTCCAGTGTAGGTAATATACAGTATTATATTAATTTCATGCATATGATATAGTGATTCAACACTTCCATATATTACCCTATACTCATCACGACAAGTGCATTCCTTAACCCCATCTCCTGGTTCACCCATTCCCCCAGCCACCTACCCCCTGGTAACCATCAGTTTGTTCTCTATAGTTATGAGTCTGTTCCTTGGTTTGTCTCTCCCTGTTTTATTCCTTTGGTTATTTGTTTTGTTTTTAAAATTCCATGTATGAGTGAAATCATATAGTATTTGTTTTTCTCTTATTCCACTTAGCATTGTACTTTCTAGCTCCATCCATGTCATTGCCAATGGCAAGATTTCATTATTTTTTTATGGATGAATACTATTCCATTGTATGTGTATACCACATCTTGTTTATTCATTCATCTGTTGATGGGGTCCTTGAGCTGCTTCTCTGTCTTGGCTATTGTAAACAATACTGCAATAAAAATAGGGGTGCATATCTTCTTTTCAGTAGGTATTTTCATATTCTTTGGGTAAATACCCAATAGTAGATTACTGGATTGTAGAGTAGTTCTATATTTAACTTTTTGAGAAATCTTCATACTTTTTGCCAGAGTGGCTGTCCCAATTTGCATTTCCACCATCAGTGCATGAGAGTTCCTTTTTCTCCACATCCTCATCAACCCCTGTTTCTTGTGTTTTTGATTTTAGCAATTCAAACAGGTATACATGATATCTCATTGTAGTTTTGATTTGCATTTCCCTGATGATGAGTGATGCTGAGCATCTTATTATGTGTCTGTTGCCCATCTGTATGTTTTCTTTGGAGAATGTCTGTTCATGTCTTCTGCCCATTTTGAAATTGGATTCTTTGTGTTTTTGGGTGTTCAGTTGTATGAGTTCTTTATATAATTTGGATACTAACCCATTATTGGATATGTCATTAGCAAATATCTTCTCCCATTCAGTAGACTGTCTTTTTGTTGATTGTTTCCAATCAGAATGGTATTGACACTTTATTACATGTTGACACTTGCCTTTTTAACCTAGTATGTGGCTATTCTTTCTGTTTTGTGTGTATTAAGGCAGTTGTATTCTGAATTTTTTTTTGTACAGCATTCTGTGTATGTCCTTTGTGTCGAGATTATTAATTGTATAACCAAATATTAAGCTTTGCTGAATTTTTGGTCTGCTTGTTCTATAAGTTATTGAGAGGAGTGTATGAAAATTTCTGTTCTGATTATGGATATGTCCATTTTTTCTTGTAATTTTGTTACAGTTATATTTTATGCTATGTCTATTTCTCCTTGTAGTTTTGTTACATTTGTATTTTATAATTTGATATAGATCTGTCAGTTTTTATATTATATATTTTGAGTTTTCAATATTAGGTGCACACTGATTTATAATTTTTATATGTTTCTGGGAAATTAATCATTTTACCATTATAAAAGAATCCTCCTTAACTCTAGCCAAGCTTTCTGTTTGAAAGAATACCATGCCTGGAAAAAAAAAAAAAAAAGCCTTATCAAATATTAGTAGAAACACAGCATATTCTTTCAATAATGTTGGCATGGTGCTTCTTTTTCCATCATTTTACTTTTAGCTGTTCTGTATTCAAATGTTTTAGATGTGTCTTTATGTGGCATGTAGTTAGGATTAAAAAAAAACAATAAACTTTATGTTTTAATGAGAATATTTAGACCATTTATATTTAGTATAATTATGCATATATCTGGGGTTAAAACTACCATTTACTTGCCTTTTTATTGACTAAGACAATTTTTTATCCCATTTTACCTCTATTATTTTTCCTTTCCTTTTAGCAGTTATTCTAGAGATTACAACATACACATTTGACTTAAATTTTAATGTTCATTGGCATGTTATACTCTTCTTGGATGATGCAGAGGTCTTAGAAATCTTTGTGTTCCATTATGTCCTTTTTTGTCTTAGATGCTAAGAGTTAACTGACTTATTTAGGGAGGGCCATAACCAATCCAAAGAAAGTTTATGGACCTTAAAAGAGATTAGTTTAGTTGTTTGTTTGTTTGTTTTTGAGAAAAAATGGGAAAAAAAAGGAGGTCCTTATACAGCTATCTGGCAATTCAAAATCATCTGCATCACAGCTGATGCCCTTCTCTTATCTCCAGTCTAGAGAAAGTAAAATCATTGCAGGCCTCAGTTTAGTTCTACAAACATTTTCTTCCAAATATAATTCAAGAATACAATTAAACAGACACAAGTGGAGAGAAGACGACATTAATCGTGAGAACTAGCAGAAATACCAGACTGTACAAGCAGAACTACAGGGGTTTGAGATGTTGAAATGTCAGACAAAGACTTTAAAGTAACTATGCTTACTGTGTTCAAGAAACTAAAAGACCACACTAAAAATTTCAACAAAGAAATGGAAACTGAAAAAGAGCAGCTTTCTAGAACCAAAAGATACAATACCCAAAATTAAGGTATCAGGGGAAGAATTTAAGACAAACTAGACACAGATGGTTAAATAGTAAACTGGAAGGTGACTTGGAATATAACCAAAATGAGAGAAAAAAAATTAACAGACAAAGAAGACACGGTGAAAAGGTTTAATATGCATTCGGATGGAATACTGGAAGGAGGAAGAAGAGCAGGGAGGTAGACGGGCTAGGCATTCCCCTAAATGAATGAAAATGTCAACTCCATAAATTCAAGTATCCCAGTTAACATCATGCCAGCCAGCAGACAATGGAATGGCATTATTAATCCACTGAAGAAAAATCATTGCAACCTGAGAATTCTCTACTCAATAGAAAAATCCTGGAAGAATGAATGTAAAACAAAAATTTTTTAGATGAATAAAAATGAGGATAATTTGTTATTACCAGCTTCTCACCAAAGGAAATAATAAAGCGTGTTCTTCAGGAAATAATTTCGGATGAAATGTTGGAGATGCCCAGATTCTTAGATCTCCTTCTAAATATTTTTATGCATTCATTTACTTAATTATTTAAAAATTGTATTCACTGTTGCTTAGGTAAAATATTCTCATGGTACAAAATTCAACAGGAGCAAAATTACAGATAGTGAGAGTAGTTTTAAATTCCTTTGTTCTTCTGTTTAGTCAAGAATGAAATAGAATTTTTAGTGGCTATCTGCTTTTTAAGTAGTTTTGTTGGAATAATCAACCATCAGTGGTATTATATATATATATCTAATACATATATATATATAACATATAGACACATACATGCATAGGAGGAACATGGGTAGTGTACTTTTCTGCGCTCCTGCAGATATGCTAATCGAAAGTGTGGGTTTTTGTTTTGTTTTGTTTTGTTTGCCCTTCCACATGAACAATATTTAGCTTGTCTGGTTGTGAAGACTTTGTTGCACATTTGTTTGAAAACCATGATGTGGAGGAGAAGTCTGATGCTAACGTGATTAAAAAATTAACCGTTCTTCCTGGTTCTTCTAAGATTTGTTCTTTTATATTTTAAGTTAATGAATTTCAGAAGTATATATCTAGAATGCAGTTTTCATTAATATACGTTATTACCTGATCTTTTAATTTGTAGTGAAGTCCTTCCGAATTATGTCATTGGGTATTACTTTCTTCCTTAAATTGTGTTACATTGGTTAATATATTGTAGTTTTCCTTGGGAGACCCTCTATATGTTTTTTTAAAATCATTTTTCTCATCATTTTTTTCCTCTTTATTTCTCAGAGAAATTTTTAGCTGGTTTTCTAATTCACTATTCTAATTTTTGCAGTGACCATTGCTGAGTGGCTCTATTTGTTTTGTAAAATAGTTCCATTGTTTGCATAAAAGCTGGTACTTTATAGCATCAACAGTACAGAAGCCTGTATTTCATTTAATGCTGTTGTAGTTAATTTATTCTTAAACCCTTCTTTGCTTGTCATGGGTATTGTATTTTCAATATCCTCGAGAATGCACAATGTGTAATGTGTAGAGTCTTAAAATTTTCTCATTACTGTTGTACTGGGAATTGAGCAATCTCATCTGTCAGTTTAGGTTTTCTACTTTCATCTTTGCAAATATGTTTGTATTTTTTTTTCAGTGTCCTTATATATGTTTATTTGTCCAGTGTTAGTTTAGCTGAGATTCTGTCAGTAAAAGTCATGGTCTCTGTTCACGTTTTTCAGGCTGAGATGAAGGGAGCCAGGAGAAGTTTCTACTTCCTGCAGCTTTGCTTTGCCATATTAGCAGAAGGTACTGTAGCCAGAGTGTTTACGTACCACAAGTTTCCAACGTGGGCTGAAGGATTCCTTCTTTATGTTCATGGTGACGACCTCCTATCAGCAGGCACAGGGTCCCTTCTCTAACTACTGAGGCTGTCCTCATTAGGACCCAGCCACAGAGTGACTGTTATCTTACCTAGCATGCCAATACTAAGGGATAATAATGGCATCTACCTTTTAGACTAAAAGAATTAGCTGACACAATGCTTGTTAAGTTTCAGTATGGTTACTTGCACCTAATAAGTGCTCAATAAATGTTGCCTCCCCCCATTACCTCCATCAGCTAATGCCTGGGATAATGTTTTTGTAGTTCTATGCCTTTTTGACCATCATCTCCATCACACGATGACCTAATAAATTACAGCTGATTAGAATGTGACCATATACCAGAATATACATGACCTTTAGCACTTGAAACCCTCCCATTTCCTCCATTTACTCATGAAATGTGGAGCCATTGGCTCTAGGTATGGCTGAAGCACATGGGTTGGAGTTGTGGGAGATGATAGTGTAATAATGAGTGTTTGGTGCCTGCTTGATGCAGGCTGTCAAATTTCATGCTAAGAAGTTTGGACTTTATTCATAAGTAAAAGGGTGCCCTTGAAGGTTTTAAAGTAGAGGGCTGGTGGTTAGAACAATGGTTTTGAGGGTATAGACTTTATGAGAAATAGAATCATATTAGTAACGACAGCTAGCGTGTATGAATACTTTTATGCCATTTGCTCATCTAAAGACCTTTTTCTGCATCATGTCTTTTAATCCTCAAGTACCATTTTTACAGACATGAAAACTGAGTCACCAAGAGGCTGTAAAACTAAGTTACAGAGCTAGTCGATGGGGGGAGGCAGGGTTTGAAGCCAGGCTGTTGTGCTTCCTCTCAGGTAAGAGGCCAGGAAGAGAGGACACCAGTTTGTGCACGTGAGAGGGGCTTGAGGCATTGCCTTTGGGCTTAGTAACGAGCAGGGAGGAGAGGGCTGAGCAGTGACACTCCACAGGGAATGTAGTGCCATTTGGTGACAACTTCAACTAGAGCTCCTTTCACACCTTTCAAGAAAGCTCCAGATCCTCCAGTGCCTGACACAGAGTAGGCACTTGGTAAATATTGATGGAATGAATCCTTTGGTGCCAGCCAGCATCCTGTGCTGTAGCGTCCTATGCCTGTGTAGACAGAGTAGAGCTTTCACCAAGTGCATGAGAGTAGCCTTCACCACCTCTGCTGCTCACGCCTCATCTACCGTGTTCGTGATTTGGAAAGTCTTTGCGGATGCCTTGGGCAAGAAAGAAATGATTAGAAACCAAATTATTTTCCATTAGGTGTTCAAATCTTATGAGGACCTGATGGTTTTTCATTTAGATTGCCCATTTTCTGTAAATGCTGTTGAATAGTGGGGATCTGAATGCAATGATAAGCCTGTGCCTGAGTAAAGGGCTGCCGGTATTTTCTCCATTGCATGAAACCCCTGTTAAAAGTAATAGATGAAGCTCTCCTTCCCTGAGAAATGCAGCGTGCTAGATTTAGTCTCCCCAAAGGAGGATGTGCTCAGAATTCTTTGCAAAGTGCTATGCAGAAGCATACTTGGGGTATTCCTTGATCTGCTTTGGCAGTTGGGGAATGAGAGGAAGGACCTTTCCATGTATTTGTTATGTAGTTGAGTAAAAGTTCTATCATGCTGGAGACTGATTGTCTTCTATTTCTCTGCCTTTTGGGAGATATATGAACAGTGCCTGCACTCAGTGAATGTTTTATTGTGATTGTACCTGCAAAGATTGTGTGGCTCGTACTTCTTCCATTTTTTCCCCGGCTGATCTCTGTTTTGTGGTGTTGCTTTTACGCTTCTGTCTGGAGAGGCAGTTTTGTTCTGGAGCTCAGACTTTGCAGTCAGATGTGTGATATATATGGAGCCAGCTCCATGAGTTACTAGTTGTGTTATCTTGGACAATTTCTATACCTCTTAAAACCCCAATTTTCCCATCTGTAAAAGAGGTTAAAATGAGAGGAATACCTACCTTACTGGGTTGTGTTGAGATTGGGTTACTTTTTAAAAGCTTTGGTACTTATTACTATCCTTTCCTTTTCTTCTAGAAAGCTTCTACCAGTTTAAAATTTCATTACCAATTAGAGAATGCTGGTTTTAATTAAACATTGACCGACACTATTACTATTAAAAAGCCATGAGTAAATTTATAGTTGAAAAATGGATTTTCACTTCATTTAGGATTTTCACTTTAATTTTTGTTTATTTATTTTTATTTATTTATCTTTTTAAATCGTTTATTGTCTAGTTGGTTTCCATATAACACCCAGTACTCATCCCCACAATTCATTTTAATTTAAAAATAAGTTTATTTACTTAGAGGGGGAGAGACAGAAAGAGAACGTGTGTGTAAGTGCAGGAGGGTCAGAGAGAGAGGGGGAGAGAGAGAGAATCCCAAGCAGGCTCTGTGCTGCCAGCATGGAGCCAGACATGGGGCTTGATCCCATGAACCGTTAGATCATGACCTGAGCTGAAATCAAGAGTTGGACGCTTAGACCAACTGGGCCACCAAGGTGCTCCTGGATTTTCACTCTAAATTTATTCTTTAATGGTAGAGATGAAACTTTCCCCTCTGTGTTTTACTGGCCATCTGCACATCCTCCTTTGTGAATCCCCTTTCCTTGTCTTTTGCCAGTAACCGTTGTATTACAATATGGTTCACATAATGTACAATTCACTCCTTTGAAGTATGTCATGCAGTGGATTTTAGCATGTTTACAGAGTTGTACAACCTTCCGTAAAAACCCGTGTCTGTGAGTTGTCACTCTGTATACTTTCCCCGCCCTAGCCTCCAGCCGTAGGCAGCCACTCTGGATTGGCCTGTTCTGGACATTTCCTATAAATGCAGTCGCATACTGTGTGGTCCCCGTGTCTGGCGTTTCTCGCTTTGCAGTGTTTTCAAGGTTTATCCATCTTGGAGAGTCTATCAATACTTCACTCCTTTTAATTGCTGATTAATATTCCACATCTACATGGTGGGTTATACATCCACCCCTCAGTGGACATCTGGATGGTGTCACTGTTTTCCTATCCTCCAGGTACAAGTTTTTACGTACAAGTAGGTTTTCATTTCTCTTGGATATTAGTGGGTCATATGATAAGTCTGTTTAACTTTTTGAGGAGCTGCCAGGCTGTTTTCCACAGCATCCCTATTATTTTTTAAGTTTTTATTTACATTCCAGTAAACATACAGTGTAATACTAGTTTCAGGTGTACAGTACAGTGATTCAGCACTGCCATACGTCACGTCGTGCTCATCAGGCCAAGTGCCCTCCTTAGTCTTCATCTCCTATGTCCCCCAACCTCCAATCTGCCTCCCCTCTGGTAACCACCAGTTTTTTCTCTGTAATTAAGAGTCCATTTCTTGGTTTGTCTCCTCTCTTCCCCTCCCCCCCGCCCCCTTTGCTCGTTTGTTTTGTTTCCTAAATTCCACGCGAGTGAAATCATATGGAATTTGTCTTTCTCTGACTTATTTCACTTAGCATTATACTCTCTAGCTGCATCCGTGTTGTTGCAAATGACAAAATTGCATTCTTTTTTATGGCCGAGTAATATTCCATTGCGTGTATACCATATCTTCTTTATCTGTTCATTTACCAAGGGACACTTGAGCTGTTTCCATAATTTGGCTATTGTGAATAATGCTGCAATAAACATAAGAGTGCATATATCCTTTCGAATTAGTATTTTCATATCCTTTGGGTAAATAGCCAGTAGTGCGATTACTGGATTGTAGGGTCGTTCTATTTTTGACTTTTTGAGGAACCTTCATATTGTCTTCCAGAGTGGCCGCCCCAGTTTGCGTTCTCACCAGCAGTGCACGAGGGTTCCTTTCTGTTTACATCCTCGCCAATACCCGTTGTTTCCCGTGTTGTTGATTTTAGCCATTCTGACAGGTGTGAGGTCATATCTCATTGTCGTTTTGATTAGCATTTCCCCGACCTATTATTTTTTGATTGGCATAGAAAGTGCTTTTCTTATAGGCTGCTTCTTTCTTGTTTTTAAGTTAGGGATTTCAGATCTTTGTCAGATTTGTTGAAAACATTTAGTCTGTTTGCTTATATGTGTATGTGTGTGTGTGTATATATATATATATATAAACAATTTTGTTTAGTTAAATCTGTTGTGTCTTTTGTCATTTCCTCCATCACTTTTAAACTCAGAAACCCTCTTCCAGCAGGGATTAGGTAAATGTGAGATGAATGTGGAGGAGGATGCAGGCCAACCTGGCCAGCCTTCACCCCTTCCACCTTGCCGTGAGCTTTTGCACTGAAGACCCTTGACACCAGACCCATGAAAAGGCAGAGAGGCTTATTTATTAGGCTCTACAGAGAGATGCACAAGGCAGAGTGGTGCCCCGTGTCCATTCCCCACCCTACCTCCCTTCCAGTGTCTCCCAGGGCAGATGCTCTCAGGATGGAAGTGGCTGGGGGAGGCCATTACCCCTGGGTCCCCTTTCCAGTTGCTTGTTTTATTTTCATGGGAGAAGTCATCAGAGTCAGGTTGGTCCCCAGAGCATCCCTGAAATAACAAGGTGGGTACTAAGTCCACTTCAGTTCCTGGCTGGGCCTCTGTTTTCTTTCTTTCTTTTTTTTTTTTTTTAGTATTTTTTATTTATTTCTAGGAGAGAGAGAGAGAGACACAGCATGAGCAGGGGAGGTTCAGAGAGAGAGGGAGACACAGACTCTGAAACAGGCTCCAGGCTCTGAGCTGGCAGTCAGCACAGAGCCTGACGCGGGGCTCGAACCCACGAACCGCGAGATCATGACCTAAGCGAAAGTCGGACGCTTAACCGACTAAGCCACCCAGGTGCCCCTGGGCCTCTGTTAAGAGTCCCTCCCCGCCACCTGCTGTCCCCACCTGCATCTGTCCTTCCACCAGAAAGCAGCTGGCGTCTGCCCCAGCCTTTTCTCTCTGAAGCCAGGCTGGCTCCTCGTGGCCTCACTTCTCAAAACGTCATTAAGACCATCAAGGTCTGTATATGATGTTGGTCCCAACACTTTATTTCACTCAGGGGGATCCACATAGTCTCCTGACCATGACAGAATTAACTCTGCTTTATTGGACATTTAAATGAAAATGTCCTATCGGACACTAAAAGTAGGCAGCATGCTTTTTTTTATTATTATTATTATTTTAATTCTCTTATGTCCAAAGGGAAACCATAGTAACAATAGCTTGTGCACCATTCTCAGTTGCCAGGCTGACACTGCCCTTTTGCTCATCCTCTCCAGTGAGATGAAAACCGGGGGGACCTGTAAGAACTCATTTATGCAATATTAATTTAGCTTTTTCTTGGCGTATAATCAGTATGGAATTAATTCAGGCATATTCTGTGAGGAGCAGAATTCATCCTATTCCATGTTCCTAACCCGTTGACACAGCTCCATTTATTTGCCACATTTCTTTCTCTGCTGGTGGAGATGACTCCCATGGTGGGTACCAGGGGCCACATACGCTGGTGTGTCAGTACACATAAGTGTGCACCAGCGAGCGTTTACTCTCTCTTCTCTTCCGTAGATCTGGTTTTGTCCCGGCAACATACCCTTTCATTCATTATAAATATTTCAGTATTGACACTGCTTGTCTCTTTTAATTACTCACAGTAAAAGATTTTACTTCCTGTTCTCCCACTGGAATAGGGATTGGAATCGAGTCCGTTTTCAAGTTTAATTTGGGGAGATTTCTACATGTTCCTCTTTTCGGTCTTCCTCTCTGGAATAAGACACCCAGCTCCATTGTTCCAGATCTCTTTTTAGATCTCTCAGAACAGTTTTGCAGTTGTCTTTATATAGGTCATGTATATTTCTTAGGGCCGCTCTTAGGTTTGATACAGCTTCTGAGGCTGCCACGTAAAGAAGGCTTAAAATCATGTGTTAAAATAGCTATCGCCGGAATATAGGATGGGATGTGATTTTTATTTATTCATTGTATACCTAACTACTTTTATTAGATGCTTATTTTTATTAAGTGCCTATATTTCACATAATTCATTTTCAAAACATTCCATCAGACCATATTTAAAGAGTTTGTTTTGGTCTTGTCCTTTTCAATATTTGTCACTGTCATATCTTTTACATCCCTTCTCTCCACTGCTTTTTCCAGGTGCCCTATTTCCTTTTCAACACCTCCTCTTCCACCTTGTATCCCCTCCCCTACTTTGTCTTTTTTCCCTAGTTCTGAACACTCTTTGAGGTACTCTATATTTCCACTAATAAAAAGATTCTTATGCATGGTCTCCCAGAAGAATGTAAGCTCTTTGAGGGTAGGGTTTTTTGTTGTTGTTGTTGCTGTTGTTGTTTTGTTTTGTTTTTGTTTTTGCTTTTGTTCATCTTCACATCTCTATCCCTGAGACATGGCACCCAATATTATGCCTCAGCAAATCTCTGTTGAGCGAATGAATCAGCATTATTTTGGAACTCTGGAGTATAATCTGAGCTCAGATTTCTGAAACTCTAAAGTGGCTTGGCATTCCCTTCTCTCTGACTCCATGTTTTTCACTTTCTGATCAGAACGACCTGATCTCTATTGGACGTGGTTTTGAGCAAACTAGGTTTTGAGCAGCTACAGTCAGTTCTCATTGTTACTCTCGGAGCCCGAGAGTCCCAGCAGTTGTGTTCTGTATAAAGTCGCTCTGAACGTGGCATCAGCCAATATTGAACTATTCCCCCACGGGAAATAATAGGGTTTTGTTCTTCCCAGCCTCTGGTCACATTTTTGCCAACCTATCAATATATTTCCTCGTTTCATGTGTGTGTTCAAAGACGCTTTGTTTAATACATATTGTTGATTCATTGTGAGCCTTGAACTCACGGCCAGCGGCACCGTAGCCCACGCCTGCAGGAAGCTCATCTAACACACGTGGCTTCCCCACAGGGCCGATCACAGCTTTCCTGTGCTTACGGACACCAGACAGCACTTGAGCACTGTTCTTGGGGCTATTTTAAGCAGCAAAATCACCAAAAGCACAAAAATGAGAAGTGAGACCCAGAGGGACCCCCGCAGAGGACACCTGTCTGCAGCATGAGCTGAAATAAAAAGACAGAGCATCACCTTCTCCCCCCTCAGCTGGGAGCATGCGGGTAGGAAGGCTCCCATTTCTCCCACTCTGTACAAGTCCTGGAATGACCACTGAATTCCTGGGTACTGATTTTGGGGGCTGGACACAAATTTTTGTAAGTAGGCAAATTCGCATATAGGGAATTTGTGAATAATGAGGACTGAATGTCGTTCCATCTGCTACGGTTGTAGCATCTTTTCCCCATGGTGGAACCACCTCCGCTGAGTGGCCTTTCAGTCTGAGATGACTTGATTCTGACAAGTCATTGAGTCTTGATTCTGACAGCTTGGCAGCCGTGAGTTCCCTGTGGGTCTCCGCGTCTCCCACCATATTTGGCCGAAGTTCTCTTCCGTTCCTTCCCCCATTGGTTTGTGTCCCTCTTTGCACAGTTGTATTCTCTCTCAGGTACTCGCTTTATTCTCCGGGATTGTCCCCACCTGCATGGTCAGAATTTCCTCTAGGGGCTCCTTTGTGGTTCATTTGAACCATCTTTTTCTTAGTATCCCTGGATAGTAGACATAGCCTTTGAACCCCAAAATGTTTTCAGTTGGCTTTTCTAAGTTCGGATTCACAAATGGAGGCACACATCTCAATCACTTGTGCGGTTTTATGAAATACTGTTTTGTAAAAATACTGTTGTGCAGGCTTCACTCAGACATCCTGAGTCAACAGTGGCAAAGGGTGTGGTCCGTGTACAGATATGTTAGAAAAGTTCCATGGGTGATTCTGGAATGAAACTTGAGAGTCCATTGTATTGAGGGCTGTGAGAAAGATGACAGTAATTAAAAACCATCAAAACCGTGACCACCAACTTTATGATATCTTCTGTAGGTGTCAGTCTCCTAATTAAGTAAGCTCTGTGTATTTCAGTCTTATAACTCTTTGACACAGATAGCTGAGCCCAGATTTACAATGAGAATACAGATGTTCACAGTTGGTAAGTACCTTTTCCAAAGTCACTTAGCTTCTAGGCAAAGGACTGGAACCCAGATGGCTGTTCGACCATTAGTGGTTTAACCCCAACTTCTGTTGGAATCTCCTGTAGGATTTATTATAGCAGATTACTGGTCTTACTCCCTGAGTGTCTGATTCAGAAGGTGTGGAGTAGGGCCTGAGAATTTGCATTTCTAACAAGCTCCTTGGCTGAAGTCTTATCCCTTCTTTCCTTTGTTAGAGTGGATTTGTGGCTTTTCCTTTATTAGTAGCTATCTCTATTCTAAAATCCACTGGGTGTGGTCCACTTGGTCTAAAATCAGCAGGGTGTGGTCCACATTGTCTAAAATCCACAGGGTGTGGCCCATTTGGTCTAAAATCAGTAGGGTGTGGTCCACATGGTCTAAAATCCACAGGGCGTGGTTCACATGGTCTAAAATCCACAGGGTGTGGTCCATGTGGTCTGAAGTCCACAGGGTATGGTCCACATGATCTGAAATTGACAGGGTGTGGGCCATATGGTCTAAAATTGACAGGATGTGGTCTACGTGGTCTACAATTAACAGGGTGTGGTCCATATGGTCTCAAGTCCACAGGGTGTGGTCCACATGGTCTGAAGTTGACAGGGTGTGTGGCCCACATGGTCTACAATTCACAGGGTGTGGTCCACATGGTCTGAAGTTGACAGGGTGTGTGGCCCACATGGTCTACAATTCACAGGGTGTGGTCCACATGGTCTGAAGTTGACAGGGTGTGGCCCACATGGTCTACAATTCACAGGGTGTGGTCCACATGGTCTGAAGTTGACAGGGTGTGTGGCCCACATGGTCTACAATTCACAGGGTGTGGTCCACATGGTCTACAATTCACAGGGTGTGGTCCACATGGTCTGAAATTGACAGGGTGTGGTCTACATGGTCTACAATTCACAGGGTGTGGTCCACATGGTCTGAAATTGACAGGGTGTGGCCCACATGGTCTAAAATTGATAGGGTGTGGTTCACATGAACTGAAGTCGATAGGGTGTGGTTCAAATGGTCTGAAGTCTGTAGGGTGTGGTCTATATGATCTAAAATTGACAGTGTGGTCCACATGGTCTGAAGGGAACAGGGTGTGGTCTATATGATTTAAAATCCACAGGGTATGGTTCACATATACTAAAATCCATAGGGTGTGGTCAACATGGTGTGAAGTCAATAGGGTGTGGTCCATGGGTCTAAAATCGACAGGGTGTGGTCCACATGGCTTAAAGTCCACAGGATCTGGTCCATGTGGTCTGAAGTCCACACAGGGTGGTCCACATGGTTTAAAGTAGACAGTGTGTGTGTGGTCCGCATGGTTTAAAGTCTATAAGATGTGGTCCATATACTCTAAAATCCACAGAGGGTAGTCGACATGGTCTGAAGTCAATAGGATCTGGTCCATGTGGTCTAAAATCCACAAGAGTGTGGTCTACAGGGTTTGAAGTCTATAGGGTGTGGTCTGCATGGCCTAAAATGGACAGAGTATGGTCCACATGGTCTGAAGTCTATAAGGTGTGGTTCCTGCCACTTTTATCTGCCCAGTAAATTCCCTTTGTAACCTTTGTGCATTGAATCCACAGAAGAATCCTCAGTGATTCTTTTAACTTTTTGAGAGAGAACTTGTCATCAGGGTGAATCCAACCCTAAGTTTATGTGATTAAAAAAATTTTTTTTAAATGTTTTTATTTATTTTGGAGAGAAAGAGACAGAATGTGAGCAAGGTAGGGACAGAGAGAGAGGGAGACAGAATCTGAAGCAGGCTCCAGGCTCTGAAATGTCAGCATAGAGCCTGATGAGGGGAGGCTTGAACTCACAAACCACGAGATCATGACCTAAGCTGAATCAGATGCTTAACCAACTGAGCCACCCAGGTGCCCCCTAAGTTTCTATGATTTTGAAAATATGGCCCCAGATAACTGATCATGTCTGAATCTTCTTGTTCTCATTTCATTCATCCTGCGTTCTAGATGAATTCCTCAGTATTGTGGTTAGTGACTGGTCTAGCCCATAAAATATTTGTCCTTCTGTCAATAATGGAAGACTAGGTGAGATGATGCTTGCAAGGAATACAACAATTTGGGCACTTTTTTTTTTTTTAGCATGCCAGCGGCAATGTACTTTCTCAGGTATGTAGCAGGATACTTTCTTAGGGCTAATTTCTATTGACATTAAGTTCTTGCCTAGCTTAGGTGGGCTTTGCCTGTATAGAAGATTGATGCATTCCCGAGTTGGATAATATTACAATTGCATGAGGGCAACCTGCTGTTTTTAAAGGAGTCCTATAGCAAACCATCCTTTTAAAGCGATTGGTGACACCCAATTAAAAAAATCTAGATTTTCACCTTTTCCTTAAAGGGAAATATTGCCTTGCAGGTTGGAGCCCTGATCTCTGAAGAGAGTCTTTGTGCCCTCTGTGGCTAATTTACCCAAAGACAGTGATTTCTAGGAATTCCAGTAACTCTAGTAATTTCAAAATAATCTGAGTCAATTCTCATAGAATTTAGGACAGGACCTCAAAGAAAAAAAAATAATACACTTCAAGATTTTCCCACATATTTCAGGGAATCTTAGAATTCCCCTGACAGTGTCCTGGTCTTAGGGAAACTTTTGCAAGTGTGGTTATACTTGAAGCGGCTTGTGCAATACCTGACCTGGTTATTATTGTAAATTTGTGTGTTTATTTTTCTCAGTGCGGTTCCTTTGACGCAGCCACAAACTTGTAGTTAGGCACCAGCTGTCAGGTACCGTCTCACACCCCTGAGTGTGGTCTGTTTTGTTGTCCTTAAGGGCGAGGATGAGTTATAACTCCCTGTTCTTATCCAGATGAGCGGCAGACACTATCCAAAACCAAAAAGAATAATTTGAAGGCTGTGCTTATAGCCATGAGCACAAAAGTACATCAGTAGTTAGAGTGATTATGATTTATTTATTGTTTTTCAGGCTGTTCTTTCAACATGTTGCTTTAAAATGAGATAGTATTCATTTGGCATATGGGTCACAACCCGAATCAGTAGTTAAAATCATTGTTACCCGAGAGTTACATGTGTGAGGCCAGTTCATGTAGCTAAAAAACCACACTACTTTAGGACTAAACCTTGTTGCATATTTAATGATCATCAGTACCTATTAGATTATATAATTGTATATTATTATATTACATAACACCTTTATTTTTATATTGGAAAATTGTATTGACTGCACTAGCCCAGTTATCTTCCATATGAATTTATGCAATCAATTTTCAAGTAAAAAAAAAATAAAATCTTGGTAGCTGGGATTAGAATGGTACTTAATTTATTAAACTTGGGAAGAATGGACTTACTTATAATAGACCGATTGGCTTCTCTTTCATTGGCATAGGTCTCATTATATCTTTTAGTAATTTCGTTTGTTTTCTTCATGTGGATTTTACATATTTCTGGTTATACTTTTTCCTATAGCTTCTGTTTTGTCTTTCTTGTTATTGAGAAATATATCTTTATTAGATTTCCTATTTACTAATTTTATAGGGTAAATTATTGGTTATTGAATATTTATTTTATAACATGCCCTGTGTTTTTTGACTCTCTTATTAGTCTTCTTAATTTTTGTACATTTTAAAAAAGTTTTTATTGATTTTGAGAGAGAGAGAGAGAAGGGAGGGGCAGAGAGAGAGGGAGAAAGAATCCCATACAGGTTCTGTGCTGTGCTCTCAGTGCAGAGCCTGACATTGGGCTTGAACCCATGATATTGACCTGAGCTGAAATCAATACTTGACCAACTAAGCCAACCAGGTGCCCTGATACATTCTTTTAAGTTCAGTTTTATCTTAAGCAAATTGTGGTCAATTTCTCTGCCCTTCCCAATAATAGAAACTCTAATTTCTTTTACTTGCTTTGGTTACCAGTGTTGAATACTTTTTACGCTTCTTTGCCAGGGTGAAATACTAGTCGCAATAGGTGCCTTACCCATAATTTTACTGGGAATGCCTGTATTGTGTCACCTGAAGTTTAATGTCGGCAGGTAATTTAAGACTAGGAATGTTCTTCTGGTTCTAGTTTGTTACTTTTTAAAAATACCTTATCAGATGCCTTTTAAAAACTATGGATATTGTGTGATTTTTTTCACTTAAGTAATATGATGATTCTGTTAGTTTACTAAGTTTTTTTTTTCTGGGACAAATCCTTGCTTGATAGAGTTATATTTTCCTTTATTATCCTGGTGGATTTTAAAAATATTTTATTTAGAATTATTTTGTATATATCTCTAAATAACACCAGGCTGTAGTGTGTGTGTGTGTGTGTGTGTGTGTGAGATTTTTCTGTCAAGGTCACTAAATGTCATAAAATGAGAGGAGTCATTCCTTTTTTTTACTGCATCTGGAGCATTTTCTAAAGCTTCAGAGATCATTTTTTAGCAACCTCTTCATATTCATATATAGCTTTTGCTTATTTTGATGTTCTTAATTTTTATTAAGTCAATTGTGTTCATTTGCATTTATTCAAATTTATAAAATTTTAAATAATTTCCCCTCATCTTTGAATCACTGCCGTATTTTTTTTGCTAAATATCCTTTTTCATTCTTTATTGTGTCTGTATTTTCTCATTTTCTTTAATTAGACTAGACAGAGTTTTGTCTGTTGGTTATAGTTTTTGTTTGTAGTAGTGTTTTTCAGATAACCAGCTCTTGAATTCTGCTAGTTTTTAATGAATTCATTTGTGCTTTTAACCTTATTAGTGAATGCCTTGATTTTGTTTTTCTTAGATTTTGTTTTGTGGTTCTCTTCTGACTTCTTGAATTGGATTATTGGCACATTATACACTCGTATTCAATAACAAAACCATTATACTTTTATATTCAATAATAAAACCAATAATGAAACCATAATTTTGTTATGATGATAGTTTTGGCCATATCTCTATTCTGGCGTATGCTATATGGTCGTATCATTATGGTTATTTTCTAACTAATTTGTACTTTCATTTCTTTCCCCATTGACCCAACAATTATTTAGAACCATCTTTCCTAAATGGCCCAAGATTTTGTGTATATGTTTGCAGTATTTTTAATAACATTGTAATGAATATTTTACATTTTTTTATATCTAAAATTATTCCTTTAGTATAGGTTTCCGGAATGAGGATTAGTAGGTTAGAGGTAAGAGTATTTCTAGGCTTTTTGATACATATGGCCAGATTAAAAAAATATTTTTAATGTTTATTTTTGAGAGAAAGAGAGAGAGAGAGAGCATGAGTGGGGAAAGGGCAGAGAGAGGGAGACACAGAATCTGAAGGAGGCTTCAGGCTCTGAACTGTCAACACAAAGCCCAACATGAGTATCAAACCCACAAGCTGTGAGATCATGACCTGAGCCAATGTCAGACGCTTAACTGACTGAGCCACTCAGGTGCCACTGAGCCAGATTTTGGGCTTTTTGGTTTTGGAGCTGTGAAGCATCTTGGTTGTAGGTATTAAGAGTTACTCCCCACAGCTAGACGGTGAGGTGCTGAGTATGTCCTCTGCTTCCCCACTGTTTTCTTCTCTTTCAAGTGAGGACTCTGGGGTGAAGGGTCAGGAAGTCCTTTCTGCTTATCCTGACAGACCAAGATGCCCAGATTCCTTGGCAGAGGAAGGCATAAGAAATCAGTTTTCTCCGCTCTCCAAGTGTGAGCAGCCCCCCAGCACCTCTGCTGACATACGGAAGTGTGCGGATGCTTGCTGAGCAACCAGGAAATCTGGGCTGTTTTGCGTGTTCTGCCATCTGAAACTACCTGTCTGCATTAAATAGAATGTGGATGAGGAAACCACGACTCCAGGGGAGGGGAGGGGAGAGCTGATGCCTGAAGCTGGCGGCCAGCAAGCGTTGGAGCCCCTCACCACCCCTGCTCCGTCCACTCACTGCAAGGGCGGGTTGTGCAGGTGGGCCGTTGGCCAAGTTCAGGAGTGTGGTTCTGAGGCTACTTCCGGGAAGTCACATGGGCTTCTGACCCAACCAGCAGTGTCCGCCTTCCCACCTGAGACCCTTCTCTTCCCTGCTGCAGGAGGGGCCCCTGGTAGCCCATTGCTTCCCTGGTTTTTTCATATTGAGAGGAAGGAGGGCTGAGCCCCATCATGCTCCCAAATGAAGTTTAAAACCTTAACATAGTAATATATTACCGGGTCTCCCCATGGATTCCGCTGCCGAGTCCTTGCTGGTGGAGGACTGGTATCACCTTCATTGTACAGATAAAGGAAGTAGGGCTTAGACTTGTCTAGAGTAGGGCTAAGTGACTTTTCTAGTCACACCACTGACAAGCCGTGGAGTCTTGTGAGTGAACACTGGACTGCCCTTCTCTACGGTATAATCCTGGCCGCATGAGGCCACACTTTCTGGATGCATGGATGTGACAGCTCTCAGATCCTGGCATATTTTGCAAACTATATAAAGTTTCTCTGCAAAAAATCCTCTTCTCTAATAGCAGCATCCCTTAACTTCTGATCCTGGGGAGGATGTGGCTGTTGGCTCAATCTCCTCTTGTCCCGAATCCCAGACTCTCGTCCAGGTAGCCCTCAGAAAGCCGTGCGGTCTAAATATCTCACCTTGGACTCTGACCCTGGCTTGGTTGCAACCCCTCTTGCCAGGTAGACCCGGGATATAGTCACCTCCTTGCTAGTGCATCACAGATGGGTGACGACTGATTACAGCTTGTGTCTAACAGACAGCTCAGTCCCCTTCTCTGTGCATGATGGTGGCTCTTGGGTGTGTGTTGGAGACTAGGATTGTGCCAGGCCTGTAAAATGGGGATAAAAATTATAGCTTACCTCAGAGGGTTACTGCGGAGATCAAATAAGCTGATGCACTGGGCATGCTTACATCGTCGCTATCGCACCGTAACCCACGCTCCTGGGGTCTCCCTCATCTGCTCTTCCCAGAAACCTGGGCATTCACCCTGGCTTTTGACAAATGCATTCTATGTTTTGGAGATAAATCCTTTGTCAGGAATATGTGTTTTACACATCTTCTCACCATCTATGAATTACCTTTTTCTTAATTGTATCTTTTGACAAGAAGTTATTAATTGTAAATGAAGTTTGGTTTATCAGTCTTTCTTTATATTGTTCTTTCATGCTCTTTGGGTCCCAGTTTAAGAAAACGATGATGAGGATAGTCTCCTGCGTCAGCTTCCAGAAGTTTCATTGTTCTACCCATTGTGTGTAGATAGCGGAGTCTGGGATTGATGTTTTTGTATATGATGTGAGGTGT
>NW_027528369.1:4580411-4613384 GCF_008692635.1 Crocuta crocuta | reverse complement strand
TTTAAAATATGTATTTAAGCGGTTTTGTCTTCTGCTGGTGTACCTTATGCACATATGTAATAAAGCAGTATGGTATATATTCAGTGAGCAAACAATGGTTAGAGGATTTCCAGTTGCATCGGTACAGGGTACAGTGAAGTGTGGCCACGTGAGTCAACGTTCTTTTTTTTTTTTTTTTTTTATCCTGGGAATCCATTATTTTTTGAAAAGCCCATTCTTTCCCTATTGCAGTGTTCCCTTTATGATGAATTGATTGACGATATATGTGTGGTTATGTTTCTTTGACTTATAAGACTAATACAAATGAGGATTTTACTACTCTGCAGCGGTTAGAAAACATTGACTCCATTTACCCCACTTGTTATTATTAATCTTGTCTCATTTTAATTCTACATCTATTTTTTTGACACATGCCACTGTATTGTTTTCTACCATGAACTATAATATTCAGTATTCATTGAAATGAATGAATTCATGATTCAATCAATTGATGGATTCAATCAATATTCATGAAATCAATATTCATTGATTTTTACTCACCTATTTATTCTTTCTGTTGATTTCCATGCTTTCTTACATTTCCAAATTTCAGTAAGGGATAATTTTTCTTTTTCCTACAGAATTTTTTTTTTTTTTAGTTCTGTTGGTGGCAGTGGTATGCTTCTGAGAGCTGATTGGGTATATCTTGTGTGCTCCAGATAGCTGATTTGGTACATCTCTTTCTATTTCTCCATTCAGTGATTTACATTGGTAGCTTAAACTTGGCTGTGGTGGCAATACTTAGATCACTGAAGCTGGCAACTTCAAATCNTACACCCTCCAGCCAGTTGTTAAACATTTACTAGCACATCACTGATTGGTAGCGAATTCTTTCAGTTGTTGTGCATCTTGAGTGTCTTTATTTTACTTCACTTTAGGAGAATATTTCCGTAGAATAAAACATTCTAAGTGGTATTTTCTCTTAGCTCTTCTGTTGTTTTTCTTTTTTAAGAGAGAGAGAATGAGAGAGTGAGCACATGCATGGTGGGGTAGGGTGAGAGAGAGAGAGAGAGAGACAGAGAGAGAGAGAGAGAGAGAGACAGTGAGAGCATCTTAAGCAGGTTCCATGCTTAGCGTGGAGCCTGATGCAGGGCTCAATTCCACCACCCTGGGATCATGACCTGAGCCAAAAATCAAGAGTCTGGTGCTCAACCAACTGAGCCACCCAGGTGCCCCTCTTCTTTCATTTTTATTTTATTGAGAACTCAGCTATTGGTTTTACTGTTGCCTTTATTTCTTTTTCTTTCTTTCTTTTTTTTAAAAAGATAATATTACTTTTTTTCTCCTCTTGCTAGCTTTTGGTTTTCTGAAGTTTTTTAAAAGATTTTATTTATTTTAAATTTATTTTTTAAATGTTTATTTTGAGAGAGAGAGCACACAAGGAGGGGAGGAGCAGAGAGAGAGGGAGGAAGAGAGAGAGAATCCCAAGCAGGCTCTGTGCTGACAGAGATCACTATGGGGCTCAATCTCATGAACTGTGAGATCATGACCTGAGCTGAAATCAAGAGTTAGACACCCAACCAACTGAGCCACCTAGGCACCCTTTTAAATATTTTATTTTTTTAAAAAACATTTTACTTATTTTGAGAGAACGCAAGCAGAGGAAGGGCAGAGAGAGGGGGATAGAGGATCTGAAGTGGGTTCTGCACTGATAGCTCTGAGCCCGAGGTGGGGCTTGAACTCACGAACCATGAGATCATGACCTGAGTCGAAGTTGGTTGTGCAACTGACTGAGCCACCCACGTGCCCCTTAAAGATTTTAAGTAATCTCTAGACCCATTGTGGGGCTCAACCTCACAACCCTGAGTCATATACTCTACCACCTGAGCCAGCCAGGCACCCCTGTTTTTCAATGGTGTTTTACAATGGTGTTTCTAAGTATCATTTTCTTTTTATATATTTTTATATGTATTTTTATATATTTTTCTTGGGATCTTTATGACTTGATGTGTGTTTTATTTTTAGAAGATTCTTGGTAATTGTCTTTTCACATAATGATTCTATGCATTTTTTCTTCTTGGATTCCTGTCACACCTGTTTAAGACTGTCTCCGTGTTCCATAGCACCACTATTTTATTAATTTCTTCCTGTTTTTGCCCTCCGTCTCTACCTGGATATTATTTTATAATCTGTCTTTTACTTTACTGATTCCATCTGTTAAACTCATGTATCAAATTCTTGATTTTAGCTATTCTGTTTTCCAGTTTTAGATTAATTCTGCTTGGTTAAATTTTTCACGTGTTTTTCCTTGACTCAGTTATTCCGAAGGCTGTGTTTGATAACTCCAGTACTTCTATTGCCTGTGGGTTTAATGTTTAATTTGACTCTTGGTCCTGCTTTTTGTTGTGCCTAGTAATTTTTGATTGAACACTGGACATTTTTTCATGTCATGGATGATGCTCCTTTCTTGCAAAGAAGATCCACTCAGCCTTTCTCTTTAGAGGGTTTATCTTATCCTCCTTCGGGCAGAGAACAGGTAGATCCTCTCAGTGTGATCAGACACCGAGGCTGGTTTGCATTCTTTGTAAGGCTTGGTTACTTCTGAGAATCTTGTGTGTTTTTGCCTGAACTCCCAACACCATTCCCCCAGAACCATGAGCATCCTGAAGGCTAAGCTCAGATATCCAGCCTCTAAGTTCTCAGTGCTTTTAGTATTTCTCCCTTCTTTGATAAGATTCATCAAATACTTTGAAGGGAAAGCTTGTGCAGAACACATTCATACTTCTGTCTGCCTGCTTTCTCTCCCAGCTTTTAGACCCTCAAGCCTCGGTTGAACCTTTAAGCCCTTGCTAGTTGCTAGCCCCAATATTTTTCTTCCCATCCCTGAAAGACTATATAAACCTCCCCTTAGCTTCCATGTGCTTCTCTGCCTTCTGTTTGCATTTCTGCCAACCTGTTTAGCATCTAAGCCGACACCATTTAAGAGCTGGTGAATAACCCACGGGGAAGACCAGCAGGCAGAATGTCAGGCACACCTCTATGAATTCCTTTCTCTGGCATTTTGGTGCTTTATATCCTGGCTGCCTAGGCAGTTCTTGAGTGTTTCAGAGCAGGTAATGGATCTTAGCAGCTTTCTTAGTTGTTCTTGGCAGGGACATTGGTTTCCTAAAAGTTGCTCAGTCTTGGCTGGAATAGAAGTCTAAGGTTTCTTGTTTTTATTTTTCCTACATTATCTGTGTTGGCTTTGTAACTAGAGTTATGCCAGCTACAAAATAGACCCAGAGATTCCCATAGTATTCTGTAATCTAAAGTCTATTGATTACCTTTTTTATTATCCTTGGAANATTGTTTGCTGGCAGCTTTTACTGATTTCTTTCCTGGTTATTAGTTTTGTCAGGTCTTTTCATAATTGATTTTTGGGGGATTATTTTAATACAGTCATTAATTATTCTGTATTTTATAGTTATTGGTTGCAGACTAAATATAATAATTTAAGATCTCTCTGTGTTTATAGCCTCTTTCTCATAGTGTTTTAGGTTTTGTGTGCTCTCTCTCTCTTTCTCACTCTAGTTTGGTTTGCTGCAGATTTGTCCTTTTATATAAAAAAAAGAACCAATTATTAGTTTTTTTGACCCAGTCTGCCCTTTTTAGTTTTTAGTTTTTCTTAATTATTTTGTGCTTAAAAATTAATCCTTTTTTCTTGCTTTTATTAGGATAATTTTGTTGTTTTTTTCAGCTTTTTGTACTGACTACTTCACATATTTTCTTTCTAATTATATTTTAAAAGTTTCATAAAAGGTTAATTTTTTTTCATCCTGAGCTCAGCTTTAGCTGAAGTTGGAGTTGTTATCATTATTTTGTATGTATCCCATAATTTATTGGGTTACCTTCCTTAGCCAAGACTTTACTATTGACTGGGGTGTTTTTAGGTTTTGTTTATTTTATAGCTATTGATTTTGCTTTTTATTGTTTTGCAGACAGTGAAATAGCTGGTCAATTTCTGGGTTTTGATATTTATTGAGTATTTCTACTGGTCTAGTGCTTGTTCAATTTTTTGGTAAAAGTTCCAGGGACATTTTAAAAGACTGTGCTTTGCATTTATTATTATGAAAAATCTTAGACTACTATAGACAAATCAACAATTGCTTTAATATAATTTTTTAAGTGTTGGTTTATTTTTGAGAGAGAGAGACAGAGACAAAGTGTGAGCAGGGGAGGGGCAGAGAGAGAGGGAGACACAGAATCTGAAGCAGGCTCCAGGCTCTGAGCTGTCAACACAGACCCCGATGTGGGGTTTGAACTCATGGACTGTGAGATCATGACCTGAGCTGAATGCAGATGCTTAACCGACTGAGCCACTCAGGTGCCCCCATCAATTGCTTTATATCTTTCAAATAATTTTCTTACTTTTTAAACCCTTATTTAATTGATTGCTTACTCTAAATAAGACACTGCTACACACTCAATAGAGTTTTACTTTTTTAAATCATAAAATAAAATGTGATTATTGTAGAGAATTTGGAAAATAAAAGTATAAGTAATAAACATGAGTGACCCATTATCATTATCTTACTGTTTTGGTCATTTCTTTAAGTCTGTTTTGCTGTATATAGTTTATTTAGACACAAAATAGAACCAAACTGTGCATACAGTTTTATATCTACTTCGTATTTTAAGCCTTACTCTCATATCTTGACTACATTTTTATATCTTAAATATTCTTTATGGCAATATTCAAACATGTACAGAGAAACTATATAGTTAGCTTGCTTTCTTTATTTTTGTAGAGCATTATTTTAGTTTCAGGTGTAAAACAGGATTCAACCATTCTGTATATTATTCAGTGATCATCATGATAAGTGTACTCTCTTTTCCATGATCAACAGAATTTTAACAATTGCGTATATATTATGGTTGCATATATATAATGTTTACATATATATGTATATGTGTGTATATATATGTATATACATATACATACACACACAGTGTGGTTTAGTTCTAAATATCCCTTATAGAAGAAGGGTATTTTCTGTGTTTTTTTATTTAAGTTGTTATTTAAATTTCAGTTAGGTAACAGAGTGTTCTATTAGTTTCAGGTGTACAATATAGTGATTCAACAATGATTAGTGTACTTTTATTCCCCTTCACTTACCCTATTCTCTACCCACCTACTGTCTCAACCACCCACCTGTTCTGTATATTTAAGAGTCTCTTTTTTTTGTTTGTTTGTGTTTTAGATTACACACATGAGTGAAATTATATGGTATTTGTTTTTCTTTATCTGGCTTATTTAACTCAGCCTTATAACCTCTAGGTCCATCCATATTGTTTCAGATAGCAAGATTTCATTTCTTTTTATGGCTGAATAGTATTCCTCTGTGTGTGTGTGTGTGTGTGTGTGTGTGTGTGTGTGTGTGTACACCGTATCTTCTTTATCCACTCATCTATTGATGTACATTTCAGTTGCTTCCATATTTTGGCTGTTGTAAATCATGCTGTAATGAACACAGGGGATGCGTATATCTTTTTGAATTAGTGTTTTCATTTTCTTTGGGTAAATACCCAGTAGTGGAATTACTAGATCATATGGTAATTCTATTTTTAGATTTTTAAGGAATCTCCATACCATTTTTCTCAGTGGCTTCCCCATTCCCACCAGCAGTGCACACGGAACCTTTTTGCTCCACATCCTTGCCAACACTTGTTATTTCATGTCTTTTTTCTTTTTCTCATCTTGTACTCCCTCTCTTGTCTTTTTGATTCTAGCCATTCTGACAGCTGTATGTTGATATCTCTCTGTGATTTTGATATGCATTTCCCTGACGGTTCGTCATACTGAGGATCTTTTCATGTGTCTTGTGGTCATCTGTATATATTCTTTGGAAAAAGGTATCTTCGAATTAGCTTCCTTGTTTGACGTTCCCCTGTGATGCATTTCTTTGTGGAGAGTGAGCTGATTCGGAGCCTGTGGCTACTGGGTCCCTTACAGCCCTCAGCATCGAGTTGGAAGTTAGGAGAGTGCAAGACGGTGCACAGCTGAAGGTCAGGGCTCCCAAGCTAAACTGGAGATGGGGAAGGGGGAGTCGTTTATGGTGGTAGTGCGGTGCTGGGTCTGATGATGGTTAGGAGTGCTGACAATAATGCACTGTGTTGTTTTCCTAATGATTCTGTGGCACATTGTGTTAACTCATGCTTCCCTTTGTGCAAACCCAGCTCTGAGGATTAAGTGGACTTGCTCAGGATTTCTCTGAATTTTATTTATTTAATTTTTTTATTAAAAAAAATTTCTTTTCAATGTTTATTTATTTTGAGAGAGAGAGAGACAGAGACAGAGAGAGAGAGAGACAGAGCATGAGCAGGTAAGGGGCAGAGAGAGAGGGAGACACAGAATCTGAAGCAGGCTCTAGGCTCTGAGCTGTCAGCATGGACCCTGACACGGTGCTTGAACCCACGAACTGTGAGATCATGACCTGAGCTGAAGTCGGACTCTTAACGGACTGAGCCACCCAGACACCCCGCGACCTGAGTTTTAAGTGGCAGGGCTGTGCCACACCCGTGCTCTGGTCCTCCAAACCTGTGCTCTTTCCTTTGTACCCTGTGGTCTCCTCAGAGTCACCTACTGGTGTGACTTGGCTACATGATTGACCTCATGTGCTGCTTTCAAAGGGCTCCTAGGCTAGTGGGGAAGGCGAACACATGTAGAACAGGATTTGGAAACCTTAACCAAGAATTCAGGAAAGGCTCCTCTGTCTGTGTCTGATCAGAATCTTCAAATGTAAGTAAGGGCCTCCTGGGGTGACAGAGGTGGGAAGGGCGTTCCATTCAAAGGGGAACAGCAGAAGTCGGATAAATAGGCATGGATACAGGAAATAGAGAGGAGATGTGGCAGGTGTCTGCAAGGCAAAGAAATTAGGGTGCGTGTTCCATGTTTCTAGAGGAATCTGTAGGGACAGCTCTTGGGTGTGGCCATGCGTCTTCCAAGTGCTGCGTGCTTCCCTGGCCTCAGAAGTTGGATGGGAAATAGAGCTTCCTGATTCCAGAAGGGGCTCCCGAGGGCAAACTACCATCTTGTTCCTACAGCTACCCCTGCGGCCGCCACTGCTGTTGCTACTTCTGACAACATTAATAACAGTGGCTGCCAGCACTTATTGAACACTTACTGGGTTCCGGGCCCTGTGCCTAGTGCCTAGTACGCAGCATCTTTTTAAGTCCTTTCCTAAGCCCCGTGAAGCCTCTTCCTTTAATAATGAGGAAGCTGAGGCTTGAAGAGGGTCCCCTGGCTAAGAGGTTGCCAAGCCAGGCTTTGAACCCAGACACCTCTGACAGTACATGCTGTGCTCTTCACCATGGGGTCCAGGCTGGTCATGCAAATAACAAAACGGTATGTAGGACCCTTCCCCATTTTTCTTGAAAGATGTGGCCAGTTTTGGTCTGTCTTTAGTTTTACTTTTGTTTGTTTTTGATGCTTTTGAGTACAAAGAGACATTTACACACTGTAAGAAAATCAACAGCACACGTATGATGGCGAATGGCCCTCAGTTCTGGGGACACAGCAGGAAGTGGTGGGGATTATGGCAAAATCCAGGAGGGGTAATGGTTTTTAAAAGCCAGTCAATTGTTGGAATATAGACCCAGGGCTACCAGTTCCCAGTTCTTCCCTTCTCTTAATCCTTTTGTTTTTTAAAGAGGTGCTGGGGATCTCGATTTTAAGTAAAAATCTACCATTTTTAAAAGTCACCTCAGGGAGTGATTGGGTGGCTCAGTTGGTTAAGCATCTGACTCTATTTCAGCTCAGGCTATGATCTCACAGTTTCCTGAGTTCGAGCCCTGAGTCAGGCTCTGTACTGAACCTGCTTGGGATTCTCTCTCTTGTTCTCTGCCCCTCCCCTGGTCATGCCGTCTATGCGTCTCTCAAATAAATAAACTTAAAAAAATTTAAAAGTCCACTCAGTTTTTAAGTGACCCTGCACCGACAGTACTAGGGGTTGGAGGAAAGTATAGTCTCCTACTGAGTGGTCTCTGTGCTGTGCCCTCCTGCCCGAGACCTCCCTGCAACCTCAGGGGCCCCCCACACCTGGAAAGGGGCCACGCTAACCTACCTGGTAGAGTTTCTCTCCTGGCACTGCTGGTGGCCAAGCGAAGGTCCTGCCTGGGCTGTCTCATCCAGGAATTGTTCTCTGTCTGTCTTGGGCACTTGACTTCCAGTGCCTTCCATTCTCGGGGTTACTTTTCTTGTCTCCAACACCTGATTCAGAATAGTCAGAAGATTCCAGAATACTTGAGAGGGTGCAAGGAAAATTGCTTAGAATCTGCACTTGAAAAAATCCAGCTGTGAGAAGAAAATAAGAGGTGACTAGCAGGGTCATTGCCAAATGGAACATTTTGAACACGTTTAAAGAAGCCCTTTTCAAAAGGAAAATAAAAAAAAAAAGAAGCCTTTTTCTTCCCTGTGGCACAGTTCACTCTTGAATTCATAGCACTCAGGACGAGAGAGTCACATCTTCCCTGGCCAGCAGGCTAGGATAATTTTGTGTCCATTTATCACACACTCAGCCTGTGCTTCTGCTCAGTTTCCCATCATTTGAAGATCTTCAAGGGTATGGGGGGATCATCGCCCTTACTTTCGCCCCGGCCCGGGACCTGGAAGAGAGGCGCCTTGTCCCAGAGCCCAGGGGGGAAGGAAGATGTTGGGGACCGGAGTAGTCTTGCTCCCTTCCCTTTCCGTTCCACTCGTCAAGTTCCACAGAATCCAGTGTGGATCCTGCTGACTGAGCTCAGTGGCAGGCTTGCTGATGGACAGGAGGAAGTGGTGTCCTAACAGCCAGAGGGCTGTTTCTTCAGAGAGGGGACAGTGCGCTCCCTGTTCTGGGCAGACCAGCAGCCTAGAAGCATTTCCAAGCAAAGGAGCACACCGCAGTGTTTGATGGAGCCTCCTGGTCACAGTAGGGAGTGGATTTCATACTCAGTGATGTTACAGTTGTGTCCTGCTGCTGCTGCAAGCCACTTTTGGAAGCCAGATTACCGCCCCCCCTCCCCCCCCCGTTACGTGCTGTGCTGCTAACTTGTGCAGAGTAATCCCTCCATAGCAATGGTAATGCTAGTAATGATTATGAATGTGGGGGGTACTTCTAGCAACAGACGTCGTCTGGAGTGTCTTACAGGTCTTCATATCAGTAAATTATTTAGTCTTCATATGAGCTCTAACAGGTGGGTGCTGTTATCATCTTTCATGGGTGAGAAGCTTAAAGTACAGAGAGGTCCGATGGCTTTCCCAAGGTCACACAGCTAGTAAGTGTTTCAGCTGGGATCACTGATGCAGCCCAGGTGCTTTTGATTCCATTCTGTGGACTGCCTTTCAGCTTGCTTGGTGTTTCTGAGCATTTGTTGACAAGGTTTCATGTGACTCCTGGTGTCAGGGTCGCCGATGCCATGGGGAGGGGACTTGTGGCTTCCCAGAGGTTCAGTTCACAGAACAGAGGTTGCCTGGTACCTCGCACAGACCCTGGGGTTTGGAATCAGAGAGGCTGGGTGAAAGATGGCCGGCTCCCGCACTCTGCCTGAATCACCCCTGGGCAGCTCGCTGGAACGGGCTACCTCCATTGCTCTGTTTGATGGGCAGGATACAAACAATACCTGGCCCCGGGGATGCGTGTGCAGGACAGGGAGACAAGTGTCACAGCCGCACTTGATCAGCTGGAGGGCCTCGAGCAATGGGGCTTTTATTATTCTATGTCCACCGCTCAGCCCCAGGTCAGGGATTTCACACCTATGTGGCACCAGAAGGGCCCCTGGGGTGCCCGTGTGCAGAGCTTTCCTGAGGGGGAGGAGACCAGTGGCTCAGTGCCGCAAGTTTCTTTTGCTGGGCTTCTAGAACCCACACAGGAAGGGCAATAGTCCAAGGCTGGCACCTTTGTGATCATGAGTAAGTGTGCTGCTGATTGTCACAGGGATAAAGTTACTGCCTCAGTACCTCGTCAGCTGGAAAGAGAGCTGTCAGAGCTCAACGTAACTCGAAAGTCCTTTTGCTGTGTAGACAGAGGTGGTACAAATCTTAGTTTGCATGAGACCGCCACATGGCCTTTCACCATGGGGTTTAGGGAGCTTCTGTGACAAGTATGGCTTGGGCAGGTCGCTTAACCAGAGACTCAGCTTCTTCACCTGTAAGTTGGGGACAATGGCATTTTCTTGGAAGGGTGTTGATAGGGTTAAATAACATGATGGAGGGGAAGTACCTGGTATGGGGTGCTCCCATCGCCTCGCTGCCTTCTGAGGTCAGGACTGCAGAGCAGGACTTTTGCAGGAAGGAGATCATCATGGTGTCTGGTGGGAAGCAGTGTTAAGGGATTGAACAGGCGAAGGGGAAGCATCCCCGAAGGCTTTCCGGGGCTCTCCGGCAGCTTACAGAGTTGCTCTGGGAATGGGGATGTGGGAAAATCAAGGCAGGAAAGGAAAGGTAGGGGGAACTGGGCACCATCTGCCCACATGTGCTAGCTCCTTCCCAGAGTGAGTTTACAGAGACACCCACCTCTTCTACATCTCTAGGCTGAGAATCACACTGATTTGGCTTGAATCTCTTGCTGCTTTAAGTGTGCGGCTTTGGTGAGGTGCTTTAACTTCTCTGTGCCTCGGTTTCATTTTGTTCCTTTTCTTTTCTTTGTAAACTTTTTAAATGTTTATTTATTTTTGAGAGAGACAGAGCACAAGAAGGGAAAGGGGCAGAGAGAGAGATGGACACAGAATCTGAAGCAGGCTCCAGGCACTCAGCTGTCAGCACAGAGGCTGACACAGGGCTCGAACTCAAGAATGGTGAGATCATGACCTGAGCCAAAGTTGGACACTTCACTGACTGAGCCACCTAGGTGCCCCTCTTTTATTTTATTTTATTTTATTTTATTTTTAAAACTATTTTCTTTTTTAAACTATTTTCTCTTACTTTATGTATTAATTTTTTTTATAGAGAGAGCACGCATGTGCGTGTGCAGGTGAGCAGGGAAAGGGCAGAGGGAGAGAGAGAGTCTTATGCAGGCTCCATGCCCAGTGTGGAGCTTGGTGTGGGGGCTTGATCTCAAGACTGTGAGATCATGACCTGAGCCAGAATCAAGAGTGTGACACTCAACCAACTGAGCCACCTAGGTGACCCAGAAATTCACTTCATTGTTTTTTAAGTAGTTTCCATGCCCAAGCGTGGAGCCCAATGTGGAGCTTAAACTCACAACCCTGAGTTCAAGACCTGAAGTGAGATCAAGAGTCTGACACTTCACCGACTGGGCCACCCAGGTGACCCTCAGTTTCTTTATTTTCTAAATGGGAAGGATGATACTCAACCTCCCAGGGGTTTGCAAATATTAAGTGAGTGAATAAATGTGTCAGTGGGGGTGAAGTTCCCATATACTTCACTCAAAGACTAGAATGTTCCCTTCCCACTCAAAGTGTCAGCAGGGGCAGCGGGAACAGCATAATCCCACCACCGCCCCAGCCACTAACTATGACTTCCTGAGCACTTAGTAGGTGCCACTCTTGTGTTCGGATACTTTGTCTTTCTTTTGGTTTCTTCTGGTCACCAGGATGTTGCCTTCAGTTACCAGTTCATCCCTAATCGCATTTGAAGGGGTTGAACGTTTTACAAGATAAATATAAAAAACTGAAACTAATATAATGGTGGTTAATGAAAGCACGCTTGGATTAAGGGATTAAGGTAACAATGAGCAGAGAGCTCACAATGTCATACAATTTGGGGGGGGTTAATGTCAGACCCTCCTCACCTAAGGCATAGGTGATACCCGTTCACTGCACCATGAGGGAGGAAGCATATCTTTGGCTTTGTTCCAAGTGCTCTCATCTTGTCCTGATTTTCACACCATCATTGGTAATCTTCAGTGTCCCTTACACTCGGGTCCACACTGGTGTTCTGGCTCTTTCTATCAGTGCTACTGCATCAGTGCAGTTACCAGGCTTGTTGTCCATGGTTCTTGGAGATCTAGACTTTAAACATTTCACTCTTAGTGACTTCTTTTGAACTCTGTTTTACGAAACAGAGAGGTTCTAAGAGCTTTGGGAGGAGAACCCCTGATTTGAGGGCTACCTCAGTGTCTCTTCTTACCATTTCTTCCTGGGAGCAGAAGCGTTGGGTTTTGCTGTTTAATTTTTTTCCTGCCTGTTTTGGTAAGAGCTTAATGGTACTTGCAAATTTGCCTGCCATGAAGTTAATGTTTAATGCGCGTGAGTGGAAAGAAAAATGAGGGCAGATTCCCAAATGAATGTTTTGTGAATTGAGCCATCAATCCCCTCCCCCAATCTGTTCCCCTATCCATCCTCCAGCCCACCCACCTATCCATCCTCCAGCCCACACCCATCCACCAACCCACCCATCCATCCATCTGTCCATCATCTCTCCATCCATCCATCCACCATCTCTCCCATCCATCCATCCATCCATCCATCCATCCATCATCTCTCCACTATCCCTCCATCCATCCATCCATCCGTCCATCCATCATCTCTCCATCCATCCAACCATCCATCCATCCATCCATCCATCAATCCATCCATCCATCTATCCATCCATCATCTCTCCACTATCCCTCCATCCATCCATCAATCCGTCCATCCATCCATCATCCATCCATCATCCGTCCATCTATCATCTCTCCATCTGTCCATCCATCTACCATCCCTCCATCCATCCGTCTGTCCGTCCATCCATCCATCCATCCATCCGTCCATCCATCATCTCTCCATCCATCCATTAATTTTGTTATGTGCATATGCCAGGTGTATTTATTCATCCCTTAGTGTCAGACATTAGGTAGGATGAAATTTTTGCTGTTGGTATTGAAGCTTTCTTGTTGGCATCTTAGTGTTTAAGAGTCTGGGCCTGGGTAGTGCACCCTGGCCTGGCTAGTGCCCCCACCCCCGGCCCGGCTTTGAATCCTAGCTTCACCACGTATTAGTTGTGAGACCTTGGAGGATTTTCTTGACTTCTCTGTACATCAGTTTCCTCAGCTGTAGAAACAGAGATCGTATCAGGATCTAGATATTATTTTTTTAAGGATTAAATTACATAATCAATTGAAAACATGGAACTGTGCCTCATACGTAAGTGTACATGGTGTCCATAACATGTGATGATGATGTTGAAACTTTGCACATAGTTCTGGTTATTTCCTTGGGCTGTTTTCTAAAAGTGGAACTACTGATCAAAAGATGTGACTATTTCAAAGGTTTTGCCAAATTGCCCTTCAGGAATGTTGTAAATTAGTCCGGCATTTACAGCTCCCAGGCCATATATTTACCTGAACATCTGCCAATGCTGGTCAATTATTTTAACTTTTGCCAATTTTGTGAAAAATGCACATTCATTGTTTGGTTTTTTCAAACTTTTATTACTAGTGAGTTTAAATATCTTTTATAGAGGCGCCTGGGTGGCTCAGTCCATTAAGTGTCCAGCTTCAGCTCAGGTCATGATCTCACAGTTCATGGGTACGAGCCCCGCATTGGACTCTGTGCTGACAGCTCACTCGGAGCCTGGAGCTTGCTTCAGATTCTGTGTCTCCCTCTCTTTCTGACCCTCCCCTGCTCACACTGTCTCTTCTCAAAAATAAATAACAAAAAATTAAAAAAAAAATAAATATCTTTTGTATGTTTCTCAGTCATTTCATGTTTCTTTTCTTCCTCCTATACTTTTTCCCTAATCTTTTCCATTAATGTGTTCATCTGTTTCTTACTGAATCGTAAGATAAACTTCTATTTTTAAAATTTGTTTTGAAGTTTACTTAATTATTTAGAGAGACCTAGCATGAGTAGGGGAGGGGCAGAGAGAGAGGGAGAAGATAGAGAATCCTAAGTAGGCCCTGCATGGTCAGCACAGAGCCCAATGCGGGGCTTGAACTCATGAATCATGAGATCATGACTTGAGCCCAAGTAGGACACTTAACCAACTGAGACCCCCAGGCATCCCTCTGCCGTTTTTATTATATATAATCATATATATACACACACATACACAGATATATATGATGTATACATAGATATGTTTCTGGGCTTTTATGCAATTTCATTTTTTGTTTATGCTTATACCAGCTACTATTTTATTGTAGTTTTATGTTTGAATAAATGGTAGTACAAATGTCTGGGATATTCCTGTTTGTATTTGCTTAAAGTAAATTTGTTAATTTTTAAAACTCCAGATTAGGGGTGCCTGGATGGCTCAGTTGGTTAAGCCTCTGGCTTTGGCTCAGGTCATGATCTCACGGTTTGTGGGTTCAAGCCCCACGTCAGGCTCTGTGCTGACAGCTAGCTCAGAGCCTGGAGGCTGCTTCAGATTCTATATCTCCCTCTCTCTCTGACCCTTCCCTGCTCATGCTGTCTCTCTCTCTCTCTCAGAAATAAATAAAACGTTAAAAAAAATCCAGATCAGATTTTGATGGAAATTGCTTTAAACTGAATTTTGAGAAAATTAACATGTTTATAGTAATAGAAATGTTTCTATTTGGTAAAATTATTTTTAAAACTGTACAGTTACCATATGTTTGCACATATAGGTGGATTAGAAGGAACTTAACGGAGGACCATGGGGGAGGAGAAGGGGAAAAATAGTTGGGGAGAGGGAGGGAGGCAAATCATGAGAGACTCTTAAATGCTGAGAACAAAGTGAGGGCAGATGGGGGCGGGGAAGAGGGGAAGGGAGGTGATGCGCATGGAGGAGGGTACTTGTTGGGATGAGCACTGGGTGTTATATGCAAACCAACTTGACAATAAACTAAGGGAAAATAAATTAATTAAAAAATAAAATGTAGCACAGTGGTTTTGTGGATTTCTTCATTTAATATTGCACATTTTTTGGTTAAATTTATTTCTAGGCCTTTTGTATTTTTTTTGCTTCCATAAATAAGACTGTTTTCCTATTGTATCTTTCAACCAGTTGTTGTTGAATGTTGATTAGATCTTTATTTTGAAACCAGACATCTTTGTGAATTTTCTTAGTCATTCCAAATTCTTTTAATTCATTCTCTTGAGCTATTTATTTAGATGTATGATGCAAATAATGCAAATAATGTTGTTTTGATTCTTTCCTATAGATTACCTCCATATTTTTGTTTCCTGCCTTATTGCATTGGCTGGAAGTTCTTTTTTTTTTTTTTAATGTTTTTTTTAAATTTATTTTTGAGAAAGACAGAGACAGAGCATGGGCAGTGGAGGGGCAGAGAGAGAGAGAGAGAGAGAGAGAGAGACATAATCCAAAGCAGGCTACAGGCTGAGAGCTGTCAGCACAGAGCCTGATGCAGGGCTTGAACCCATGAACTGTGAGATCTTGACCTGAGTTGAAGTGAGACACTGAACCGATTGTGCCACCCAGGTGCCCTTCAATAGCTGAAGTTCTAAGACAATATTTAAAATAATGGTTTAGGACATCAGGCTACATTACAAAAAGAATATTTTGTGTGAGAGAGAGAGACAGAGAGAGAGTATATGAATGTGCAAGCTAGTGGGGGAGGGGCAGGAGGTGAGAGAGAGTGGCAGAGAGAGAGAGAGAGAGGGAGAGAGAGAGAAAGGGAGGGAGAGAGAATCCCAAGCAGGCTCCACACTCAGCACCTGAGCCTGACCTGGTACTCGGTCTCCCAACTGTGAGATCAGGACTTGAGCCGAAGCCAAGAGTCAGATGCTTAACTGTCGGAGCCACCTAGGCACCCCAGGGCTGCATTTTTAATGATGGAATTTTCTGCATTGTAGTGCTTGAAATAGTGGGTGTCATAGTCGCACATCTGGATTAGGCCTTCCAAGTACTTCCCAGATTTGTATGTCTGTGCTTACGTCCGGCTATTTCTGTACTTCCTCTAATGCTCCCCCGACCTCTATCAGTTTAGAAGTGAAAGATAAAAAATGAGACTAAAGCTTTAGGGTCTTAGGCCTTTCAATGATGGCGGCCGCCGAAGGGAACACGGCAGATTTCAGGCATCCTGGGTTTTGCTGCTGCATCTCCAGGCATGTGGCCATCCCACGTGCTGCTCCAGGGCTGACGAGGGACACTAAAGGGACAAACCTGTGGATGTTTACTCTGCATAATGTAGCCTCTTTTTTTTCTTAGTTAGAGACCTGGAAGCAGCTCTCCTGTCTTCTGTAATTCCTTCTTAGCCCCCTCTCCCGCCTCCTACACCAACCCCGTGCACCGCCACATGGGGGAAACCTAACAGAGGGCAACTGTGAGGTCACCCCAAAGTCTTACGTTTCTGCACGTCGTCGGTGTGACTCGGCTTCGTTGTCTGTGAACTTGGGCTGTTCCGTCGGGACCATCCAGCTCAACATTTCTGGGGAATTGACTGTGGGGCCAGGGCGTGGATGGGAGGTCCTAGGTGGGAGTCTTCTGTTCTGGGGAGCCCCTGCGGCTGGCGGGGAGGGAGTCTGTCTGTCTGCAAGCACAGCTCCCGTGACTCACTGCTGAGCCCACGCCCCCGAGCTCTGAGCTGGCACATTGTGCTCCGTGGGCTGCTGCTGGGTGGCAGAGCGGATGGCAGAGGCAGGTGGAAGCCAGAGCGCTTCTGGAAGGCAGTGCTGGGGTCTTTACTGGGGCTGTTGACACTGAGACGCTCCATCCCTCTGCGCTGCTGAGGCCTTAGCTCCGTGCCTTTCGTCCTGTGAGGCTCTCCCCAAGTTCCCCCCCTCCTCCTCCCAGCATCACTCTCTGCAGCTCTTACACCCCCCCCAGACTTCTTTTTCTTTTATTTGTAGTAAAGCACACATAACTTAAACTTTGCCATCTTAACCATTTGTAAGTGTGCAGTTCATTCGCGTGGTCCACTGTCCATCTCCAGAGCTCAGCCTCTTGCACAACCGAGTTGTGTTCTCATTAAACACTAACTCCCCCCATTCCCTACCCCCTCCCACCCNTCTCTGGGTTTGACTGCTCAAAGAATGTCTGTAAATGGGCTTGCACAGTCTTTTTGAGTCTGGCCTCCTCCACTTAGCATCATGTCCCCCAGGTTCATTCAAATTGCAGCAAATGACAGAATTTCCCTTCTTTTTTAGGCCTGAATCATATCCATTGTATGCGTAGACCGTGTTTTGTTTTTCCATTCATCCTTTGATGGGCACTGGGTTTCCTCACGTCTTGCCTATTGTGAATGACCCCCCCCTCTTTTACAACTGATAATATGGTGGGCAAAGCATTGAGTGCTTTTTTATAAAGTTATCCCTCTGATTTTCTGCAGCCATTTTAAATGTTTATTTATTTTTCAGAGAGAGAGAGCAAGCAGCGGAGGGGCAGGGAGAGAGGGAGACACAGAATCCAAAGCAGGCTGCAGGCTCTGAGCTGTCAGCACAGAGCCCGACGCAGGACTTGAACCCACAAACCGCGAGATCACGACCTGAGCCGAAGTTGGACACTTACCCACCCCAGCCACCCAGGCGCTCCTCTATAGTCATATTAAATTTGCCACTGTCGTACTCTTCATTTTACAGGTGAAGAAACTTAGGGTTGGAGAAGTTAATGATTTGCTCAGGGTTACTCTTTTATTTTTTAAAGTAAAAAAAAAGCTTATTTATTTTGAGAGAGAAAGAGAGCAAGCAGGAGAGGGGCAGAGAGAGAGAGAGGGAGTAAGAGAACATCCCAAACAAGCGTGCAGAACCTGACTTGGGGCTTGAACTCATGAACTGTGAGATCATGACCTGAGCTGAAATCAAGAGTCCAAGGCTTAACTGACTGAGCCACCCAGGCGCCCCAGAGTTACTTTATTTTAAAAGCAGCATTATTGAGATAAAACTCACTCACTTAAAAGTGTACAGGTCAGTAGGTTTTAGTGCATTGACAGATGTGTGCAACCATGACCATTTTTCATCACCTCAAAAAGCAACCCCCGGGTGCCTGGGCGGCTCAGTGGGTTAAGCATCAGCTCGGGTCACCATCCCCCAGTGCGTGGGTTTGAGCCCCACATTGGACTCCGTGCTGACAGTGCGGAGCCTGCTTGGGATTCTCTCTCTCCTTCTCTCTTCCTCTCCCAAGAGCTCTCTCTCTTTCTCTCTCTCTCAAAATAAATAATGTGGGAAAAAAAAGCAACCCCTGTCCCGTTCCTTGTCCTCCCCAGCCCCCGGCAACTACAAACCTACTTTCTGTCTCTATAGATTTGCATATTCTGGGCCTTTCCTACAGATGAAATCATCCACTCTGGCCTCTGTGACTGGCTTCTGTCCCCTGCCATCGTGTTTTCAGGGTTCATTCAGCTGCCGCATGTGTTCGTACACCATCCCTTTCTGGGGCCCAGAGGTCCTTTCTGAACCCGGAGCCCCAGACTTCAACCCCACCACTGCCCTGCCCTCCCTTCCCTCATAGACAAGGTCATGTCTACTGGCCGTACCTTCCCAGCTCCTGCTCAGATCACAGGGCGGGGGCTCAGCCCTCTGCCCCTGTTGCCCACTGCTTCTGCGGCGCATCGCGAGCGCGTAGTAAAAGGAGTGAGTTAACAATTCAGTGCTTCGTGTGTGGACTGCTGCGCGTCGGACAGTTTTGTAAACTAGACCCACACGAGGGGTCATTCACATTAGTATTCTGTGCATGACGGTCGTGTGTCATGCTTTACCATTAGAAATGAGAGCAGACAGATGAGAAAATGTTCATTAGAGGGCCCTGAGACGATGTGAATCATAAATGTATTGATGGCGGGGATGTGTGACTGTTTGCAGTTAGATCCCGGAGCAGACAGATGCCTCCAGAAGGTTTATACACATTGCCCCTGGGCCTGTGGCCAGTGTGACGGCTGGGTGTTCTAGTCTCAAGGTCGCTGGCCTGTGCCGTGAAGGGCTGGTTACCAAGGGCAGCCTGGGCCTGTGGCCCTTGTCCCGAGGCCGCAGCTGAGCGAGGTTGGGAGTGGCTGTTGAGTTGCTTGAGGCCCCTGAGCTGGTAAGCAGAGCCCCAGGGTCTGGGTGCTCTTTTACTGCTGTCCCTAGACTTGGTCATGGGCCAGCCCTGTCGGAAGCTGGCGAGGGACAGATACCTTGTCCAGAAGTAGGAGCTTATTGAAGCTCCCTGACTGGCTTAGGTTTCTTTTGGAAACACTGTGCTCAGGAAAGGTATGGCCTGGAAGCAGTGGGGTGACTCGCACAACACTCTCTAGGGAGTCCACCTACTGTTTCTATGAGGTCCCTTGAGGAAAAAAAGTCTCGACGAGCAAAACTAGACCCAGAGCTCTAGTCGGAATCTGCAGCAATCCTCTGGGGGTTCCATGCTGCCCCAGAGAGTTCCCTTCCCACAGCCAGGGGGCCACTGGAGCCTCCTAACATCAGGTATGGGGATGATGATGGTCACTCCCATTCAGCGAGTGCCTCTGTTGTACCAGCTGTGGAGCAAAGGGCTCGCAGGAATTATGTCACTTATTTCTAATAGCAAGATGGCCATTACTAGTCCCATTTTACAGAAGAGGAAATTGAGGCATAAAGTGGGGGGGAAACTTGGCTACGGTTTCTAAGGCTGTGATGGACTGCATTTCATTAGGTGCCATTCTAGGCAGTGCCATTTTGTCTCGGGGATGTTTGAGCTCTGTACTGACCTGTTATAATACACGAGAGTAGAGCTGATATCAGTGTTCTCCGTGGCTTACCGGCAAGTTCAGTAGCTTGGGTGCCATTTGTCTTCCTGGCTGTTGGGTTCTAGCTCGCCCCTTGCTTCTGAGGTCCATCTTAGTCTGTGTGTTTACTTCACTGGCGCCTGGCTTCCTGTCGTCATTTCATGCTCTTCTGAAGACAGTGGAGAGTAGGTGAGCAAGTGGCGTGGCTAGAAGAGCCAACCGAGTACCAAGAGCTGGGTGATCCATGCGGTTCGTGGTGACATGAGGCGGGTGCACCTTCGTGGCACGGGTGCGGGAGGCAGTTTGAAGGAGCTCTGGGAGCCTTTGACTGGAGGGGCCTCAGCTGTATCCTGTAGCCTGGGGTGTCCAGTGATGGTTGGGCGTGGGACATGCTCTCATGGGAGACCCATCGTGACCTCCTGTGCCTTAAATTGAAGAAATGGTAGTTTCGTTCAGGTTATAAAATTGAGAAGCAGCTCTCGCGGGAATGTACACGTGTAGACACTCATCCAATCTCCCATTTCCTGGGATACAGCATTTTTTAAAAAAATTTTTAATTTTTTTTTTAAATTTCTGAGAGAGAGAGACAGCATGAGCAGGGGAGCGTCAGAGAGAGGGGGAGACACAGAATCTGAAACAGGCTCCAGGCTCTGAGCTGGCAGTCAGCACAGAGCGCGATGCGGGGCTCGAACCCCTGAACTGTGAGATCATGATCTGAGCCGAAGTTGTATGCTTAACCGACTGAGCCACCCAGGCACCCCTAAAAATTTTTTTTTCTTTAAAGTTTATTTATTTATTTTGAGAGAGACAGTACGAGCGATGGTGAGGCAGAGAGAAAGGAAAAGAGAGAATCCCAAGCAGGCTCTGCTCTGTTAGCACAGAGCCCAACATGGGGTTGAACTCAGGAAACTGCGAGGTCATGACATGAGCTGAAACCAAGAGATGCTTAATTGACTGGACACTTAAATGACTAAGCCACCCAGTGCCCCTGGGATACATCCTTAAACTTGAGGGAGCAAGTGTGTATCCTCAAGGCTCAACACAACATCTTTCCCATAGTAGTAGGTGTGAATGCAGTAAGCATTGTTGAATGAGTGAGTCCAAACCCCTTGCCTGTAATTGCCAGATAGATTGACCTCCTATGAGGAGAGCTTCCTCTCATCCCCTTTCTCAAATCCATTTCCCTTTGCTGAGTTTTTTGCTTTTTACCCAGTCGTCTTCTCTGCCAGGTGCCCTTGGTCTGCATACTGTGTGTCTGTTCTTCAGCTCGGCCTTCCCCCTCGTGCACTTGAGCACCCCCTTGTCTCCATGGCCCACATGTCAACCATCACAACCTCATACCCTGGTAAAATGCCCCCCAAAACTCCCTAATACTGACACATAGGTTGTCATGAGTCCAAAGTTGTACTCTATGTAGCCTGGCTACCATGGTTGTACCTTGAAAACTTTATTTTTTTTCCCCAGGAGGTTCAACAAAACTTACTCATTGGTCAAATAAAGTCTCAAAGTAACACCATCAAAATACCAAACTTTGGGTGATGGCATTTTAATAATTAAGGTTTATGAGAAGGTAACTGCCATGAAATATCCACCAGGTAACAAAATGAAGTATGGCTGTTTGGTACCATTAGGTTCACTGAATATAAATTATTTTTTTGGGGGGGGGGGTTATATACTAGTTTATCTGTTACCTTTATTCCTGGAAGTAATGAATTAGCAAAGCCAGTTTCTCATTTGGAATAATTCCGGGAGACCTAGAATGTCTTGCCACCGGGAAGGGACTTAATCCTGTTGGTGAGCTATTGCAGAGTTTTTAGAGGGGGATAAGACAGTAAGGTTTAGGTTTTAGAAAGCTCAGCCTGGCTTCTAAGTGGAGACAAGATTGGAGGAAGGAGACGGAGGGCAGAAGGTCAGTTAGGAGCCACTGCGTGATGATGACAATAACCATCAGGTGCATGGCCCATTATAAGAGCATCTCAAACCCTTGACAATGTCAGTGCTGCATAACTTGTCCTCAGAGCGTCCAGGGTAGTGGCAACAATCTCTTTGCTTGAGTTTATTGGCACAGCACTGGGGAAGAGGCACATCCAGGACACTCCACTTTCTCTTGCTCAGATGGGCATTTCTCCATCTTGGCTTAGCAGCGATGTCCCCAGGGGGATAGGGCTTTAGAAACTGCCATGTCCTACTGGATATCAAGAGAAGCCATAAATGCCTTCCAGGAAGCTTCCATAAACCTGTCCAGGGAGGCTTGGAGCATGTTCAAGATCTTCAAAATTTCTGGAACATAGGAACAGGCTAGGCCATCTTGTAGCTGACGTGGCTTTTGTGAAAGTATTCCGAGTGTTTCCAGCAGACACAGAAATTGGTTTCCTACCTGTTCCATCCCTACCCACCTCCCAATGAAGGCTGCAGTATGGCCCCCTTGAGGGTCTTAGGGCATCTTAAAATACATACAGCCGAGGTTCTGGAATAATGTCAAGAGCTTTTTGTTTTCTTGACAGCTGGTTTTATGAATCCATTTCCTCAGTTTCCTCCTGACTTCATAGTCCTCCTGGTAAACTGCCTTGGTCCCGTCCACCAGGGACATCAGGGTATGGAGGTGGGTGGAAGTAGTTGTGGGAATAATACTGCCCAGGAGACACAGGGTACATTGGCTTCTTGCTACAACCTTTACCCTTTCCCGTGGGTGTTCTTGGGTCTGTTATGGTCAATTGCCCTTTCATATCTTTTGATAGAGTAGATAGATCATGATAGCCTGAGACATGACACAGTTAAAAAGTGTGTGTGTGTGTGTGTGTGTGTGGTTTTCTCTATTCCTCAGTGTTCCTAACTTGACTCTTGTTTAGACAGAGCTGACTGTGTGTGTGTGTGTGTGTGTGTGTGTGTGTGTGTGGTTTTCTCTATTCCTCAGTGTTCCTAACTTGACTCTTGTTTAGACAGAGCTGACTCCAATCCAAGGCACCTTAAGAGAGGTTAGTTCACTATTTTGGGGAACAAATGACGTACAAGGAAGTCCTTATACCACTGTCTGGCAATTCAAAGGTATCATCTGATACCTGGATTCTTAGGCTTCTTCTAAATACTTTGTATATTTGCACTTACTTAGTTATTTAAGAATTTTATTCATTTGTATGATATTTGGTAAACCGTGCTCACGGTACAACACTCCAAAGGAGCAAAATGGTAAATGGGGAAAGCAGATTTACTCAAACATCTCCTAGGTGAGATGAGGATGAGTTACCAGCCTTGTGTAAGAGATTCCTATATATTCACATGTGTCTAGAAAGGAGATTTGATTGGGCAGATTTGTGCTTTGCTCTGTATTGCAGCCTGTGGAGAGCAGAAGGCTCTTGCCAAGATCTTGATGAGAAGGGGCCTCCGGACTTGAGTGTAGCTACTCCGGTAGGGAACATACCCTGTTTCACTGAATCTAAAGTGCTGTCGATAATAAACCCCTAAGACAGAAAACAATAGGCAGCCAATTAAACTAGGTAGTGCAGAGCTTGACACGGGGCACGAACTCACGAACTGTGAGATCATGACCTGAGCTGAAATCAAGAGTTGGATGCTTAACCAACTGAGCCACCCAGGTGTCCATAGAAGTTTTGTATTTTTGGATTTTACATTTACGTCTATAATACATTTTGAATTAATTTCTGTATGTGGTGTGAGGTATGGATTAAAATTCTTTTTTGCATATGGACATCCAGTTATTCCTGCACCATTTGTTGAAGAGAATATGTTTTCTCTACTCAAAGGCTTCTGCTCTTTTGTCACTCTAAGTTGTCTGTGTGTGTGTTTAGGGGGGTTTCCGGGGTCCTTATTCTATTCCACTGGTTTGTGTATCTTTACACTAATATCACACTATTTTGAATACTGTATCTTTGCAGTAAGTCTGAAAATTAGGTACTGTTAGCAATTCAAATTTGTTTTCGTAATTTAGGTTCTTTTTAATTTCCTTATGAATTTTAAAATGAGAATTTTCATTTTTACAAAAAAGCCTATTAGAATTTTGATGAGAATTATGTTGCTTCTATAGACCAGTTTAAAGAATTGAAATCATAGCCTATTCAGTATTTGACCTATGAACATGATGTTCTTATTTATTTAGGTCTTTAAAAATTTTTCTCTGTGATGTTTTGTAGTTTTCAGTCTATAAGTCTTTCACATTTTTTTATGGTTTTGTTAATATGGTGAGTTACTTTCATTATTTCCTCTGATATTACTTTTTTTCTTTTGCTTCTTTGAGTTTAATTTCTCTTTTTTAGTTTCTACAGGTAGAATCTGAGGTAATTGATTTGAGGCTTTACTAACACAGTCTCTTGCAGCATACTGTAAATTTGATATGTTGTGTTTTCATTTTGTTTATTTTTTTTAATGTTTATTTATTTTTGAGAGAGAGAGAGACCATGAGCAGGAGAGGGGCAGAGAGAGGGAGACAAGGATCTGAAGCAGACTCCAGGCTCTGAGTTTTCAGCACAGAATCTGACGTGGGGCTCAACCTCATGAACTGTGAGATCATGACCTGAGCTGAAGTCAGATGCTTAACCAATTGAGCCACCCAGGAGCCCCTCATTTTCATTCAGTTTAAAACACTTTCTAATTCCCTTTTGATTTCTTCTTTGACCTATGGATTATTATTATTTTTTTTTTACCTATGGGTCTTTTAGAAGTATTTTCCTTAATTTCAAAATAGTTAGAGATTTTCTAGACATCCTTCTATTATTAATTTCTACTTTAATTCCACTTTGGTCTGAGACATACTTTGTATGACTTCAGTTCTCTTAAAGTTATTGAGACTTGTTTTAAGGCCTAGTCTATGAGCCATATTGGTAGATATTCTGTATGCATTTAGCAAGAATGTTTATTCTTTCGTTACTGGGTATAGTGTTTTAGTCAACTAGGAGTCACTAATACTCCTAGTTGGCTTGCCAACTAGGTCAAGTTGGTTGATAGTAGTGTTCAAATTTTTCTGTTTTATTCTTTTATATAAGAGCTGATTTTTTTGTGTGTACTTGTTTTATAGATTTTTTTGGAGAGAGGTATATTTAAACCTTTGACAATAATTGTAGATCTGTCTTCCATTTTATCAGGTTTTGCCTTTGGTATTATGAAGTTCTGTTATTAGGTACATGAATGTTTTGCTTATGTCATCTTGATAAATTGGCTCTTCCAACATTAGGAAATAACTTCACTTCCCTGGTGATATACCTTGCTGAGTAATCTACTTTGACATTTAAATGGCCACTTCAGCTTTCTTTTGAATTTTAGCATGACATATTTTTACCCATCCTTTTACATTTAACCAATTTGTGTCTCTGTACTTAAAGTATGTTTCATGTAGCCAGCATATAGTTGGCTTTTGCTTTTTAAATCCAATTTGGCAATCCCTTTTAATTAGTGTGTTTAGGTCATTTAAATATAACATTGTTATTGATATGTCTAGTCTTAATTCTGTCATATTGATGTTTGTTTTCTATTTGTCCTATCTGTACATTGTTCCTTTCCCCAACCTTTCTACTTTCTTGTGTAGTAATTGAATAACTGAAAACAATTTAATTCTCCTTTGTTGGAGTATTAGCTATACATACATGTTTTTGTTATTTAAGTGTTTGCTTTACAAAAAATACTTTGTTTTTGTTTATCCTGGGATATCTTTACTCTGCTTTAATGTTTGAAAGTTATCTTTGCTAGATATTGTATTCTTGGTTGATAGTTTTTCTTTCAGCACTTGGAGTATGCTGTCCCACTGCCTTCTAGTCTCATTGTTTCTGATCAGAAGTCAGCTATTAATCTTGTAGTTCCCTTGTGTATAGTGAGTCATTTTTCTCTTACTCCTATATCGATTTTTTCCTTATCTTTGGCTTTCAGCATTTAACTATGATATATTCAGGCATGATATTGTGTTTATTCTATTTAGCATTTGTTGAGCTTCTTGGGCTTGTAGGTTAGTGTTTCATATCAAATTTGAGATGTATTCAGCCATTATTTCTTTTAGTATTTTCTCTTCTCCTTTCTCTTCTTTCCTTCTGGTATTTCAGTCATGCATATATTGGTGTTTTTAATGGTGTTGCATGTTTCTCTAAAGCTCAGTTCATTTTTCTTCATTCTTTTTTCTTTCTCTTTTTCAGGTTGTATAATGTCTACTGACGTATCTTTAAGTTTGCTGATTCTATCTTCTACTAACTCAGCTCTGTTGTTGAGACTTGCTAATGAAGACTTGGTACTCTCTTTAAAAAATAATTTGTCTCTTTATTGATATTTTCTATTTGATGTGTCATAGTCATCATACTTTCCTTTCATTATTTAAACATGGTTTCCTTTAGTTCTTTGAACACATTTATAAGAGCTGTTTTGAAGTCTTTGCTAAATCCAACATCTGGGCCCCCTCAAAGACAGTTTTTGGTGCCTGCTTTTTTCCCCATGTGTATTCATCACGCCTTCATGGTTTCTTCCATCTCTTATATTTTTTGGTCGAAAACTGGGCATTTTAGGTAATACATTGTAACAAATCTGGATATTGATTCTCCTTCTCTACCCCCTGCCTTGGCTTATTGTTGTTTATGTTTGGTTGTTTATTTATGTGTTTAATAGGTAGGGTGAACTAATTCTTTAAAGTCTATTTTCCCTACATTGTGTAGCTTCTGATGTCCCTGCTCAGCATTTTCCTCTTATTTTTATCTTTTAGTCTGGTTTCCTGAAGATTCAGGAAACCTTGGGTTTCCTTGGGTCAATGTAAGATACTTATTGGTTAAAATTGGTGCTTATGCCCCTTTAACCAGTTAGATTTTCACTCTTGACCACTGGATTTGTGTGTGGCTTGAAGACTACTTTCACAGCTTAGCAGGTTTAAGAGTTTGCTCTGTGCTGGGGACTGGTATTTGGGATGTTCCTTCCGTGGTTGCTCCTGAAAGGGTGCAGCTTAGGCATGCACTCAGTCTTCCAGACACACCAACAGGCATGAGTGTGGTTTTAAGCCTATCTTCCTAGGGGTATTGTAGTTTATTATTCAGTCAGTGTTTGATCATAGGTTATACTTAAACCCCTCAAATCAGTAAGGCTCCTGCCTTTGCTGATGGGTCCATGTGGGTGAATGCTTTCAGGTCTGCTCCACATCCAGCTATGGTTCTACTGCATGAGTATAGCCTAACACATATGCCCAGGCCTCTGGATTTCCAGTGATGAGTGTAATCCCAGAAGGTCCCTTCTTGATTGTCCCTTTGTCTGCTTCTCTCTTTGAAACTTAGGACTTGTCTGCCATTTTGTGTATTCCTACTAGTTTCAAGGAGCTACTAGTCCCCTCTTAATTGCTTGCCATAAATGTCTCCATTGTTTTCAACAATGTCCTTGGGTATGATCTTCTCCATGCTCTGTTCCAAGGAACATCAGTTTCCCCAGGCCACTCCTGATGGCCTTTCTCCACTGGGGCAGAACCTCTATCCTACTGCAAGGCTAGGGGTGGGGACAGAACGTCACATCTCCTGGAGTGACACTTATGCTCTATGCGTGGACAGTAGGGAAAGGATGATAGCTCCTGGTCTTCTCTTTTGCCGCAGTGAGATTGGTATTGGTAAATAACTATTAATTAAACTCTACACTTTGTTTGGACTTCATTGGATTTTCCCTAACAGCCTTGTTGTTGTTGTTGTTCCCAAATCAAAGGATTTGGGGGCTGGTCAAGGAAAAAGGTATTATGGTAAGGTGTCAGTAGAACACACAAGCTTTCTTTGGGTGATGCTTTGACAGGTTTGCATGTGGGAGATAGCCTTCACTGCATGAGACTGGCCAGAGGCTATGGTAGACAGGGTTCGCTACTCAAGGGGGAGAGCAGAGAGCTCCCAGGGGAGAAGGAACAGGTGAAGGAGGCTACATGTCTAGGTGGTATTATTCCCAGTCCAACAAAGGGTCTCTGGGTCAGAGACTTCCAAAGGGCAACAGGAGCCTGCGGTCTTTATAGTTACAGAGTTTATCTTACCTATCACCAGCAAATGATGGGCACAGTTTTGCAGAGTGTTCAAAGCAAGCAGGCTGTAAATGGCTAAAAACTGCTCATTTGGGCTACATTTAATACAATTAGATGTGCAAGATTTTGAGTTTTGCGCCAGTGAGCTTCACAGCCTGCTATGAAGAAGTTCACAACCCGGAGGTCAGGAGACAGAGGCTGTCTCTGGCACATTTATAGAACGTAGGATTCCATCCAGGCTAACCCATTGCATTTAGTTGTCATGTCTTCTTGGTCTCCTCTGATCTATAAGTTTCTCATACTCTCCTCATTTCTGATGTCCTTGACAATTTTGAGGAATACTAGGCAGGTGATTTTTGCATAGTGTCCCTCACTTTGGGTTTGTCTGATATTTTCCTCATGATGAGATTGGGTGATGAGTTTTTACAAGGAGGACCCCAGAGGTAAAGTGCCCTTCCCATCACATGATATCAAGGGTGCATGCTGTCAACATGACACGTCGCTACTGGTGTTGACTTGATCACTTGGCTGAGGTCATGTCTGTCTGGTTTCTCCACTGTGATGGTTCTTTTCTTTTCATACGAAGCTCAGCCTCTACTCAAGGGTGGGGAGCTAAGTGCCCCCTTCTTGATGGGGGAATATCTACATAAATTATTCAGAATTCTTCTCTGTGGGAGATTTATCTCTTCTCCCTAATTGATCCAAGTATTCAATCACTAATTTATATGATTAGACTCATGGATATTTATTTTATAATCTTGGTTATCTGGTTATAAGCCACCACTATATTAATGTTGTATTTGCTTAAGTTATTCCAGCTTTGGCCACCGGATGCTCTTTCAGCTTGGCTCCTCTGTCCTTTTGATATGACCCCACCCTCTACCTCCTTTTTGGGTCACTTTTTTACTTATTGGCGCCATAAGATACTCAAGGTTCATATTGTATATTCCCCACCTCAACACTAGAATCAGCCAATTCTCCTCGGAGTCCTTGTTCCTTTTATTGGAGAGGGATATCAGAACCAGGATCTGAACCTTTGGTGTTATTAATCTGTTTTTTCATTTTGCTTAAGCCAAAAATAGTTTCACTTTTTTTTAGATGCCTCAGCTGGTCTTTCATTCAATAAATATGTGTCGAATGCCAAGCTCTGTACTTGAGATTGTGTTTTTAGTTATTTAAAACTTGCTCTAAATAGAATTTTACTTTGTAATGTATAGTAATTAGAAATTCACCCATAGTTTAATGTTATTTTAGTAAAGGATTATAATTACGTTGGAGATAGTGTTGTACAATTATTGTTTGTTGTACTAAAAGCAATCTATTTTACAGACTCCTTCATTTCATTGCCAGTTTTAAAAACAAATTATTATTGGAAGCAAACATATGGATGAATATTGATTAGAGTCACTCAATACTCATCAAATAATTTTCAGTGTTCATGTGGAAAATGTCAAATATACACAAAAATAGAATATTATACTGAACTTCCAAGGACTCATTAGGCAGCATCCACAGTTTGAACTTATGGCCAGTCTTAATTCTTCTGAACTTGACTTTTTTTTTTCTGGATTAGCAAATCATTTTCGAACTTGAAATAGATGTCACTGCCTTTTTTTTTTTTTTTATGACTCAGACACACATAATGGAAGAAACTTAAATATGTGCTAAGGAATGTTTTACGTTTACCCTTTTAAAGAGCCAATCAGTGACTAATTGTCATCCACCTTCAGAATATGAAAGATCGAAGCTTGTGGGCGGGATGACACCAAGAATGTTTGGGGCAAGTGAGAATTTGAAAAAATGGGGGTTCACTTACCTGGACTATAGAGAACTCTGATCCCCACTTCTCTGGAGCAGGAGGGCACATGCATATCACAAAAGTCTGCCATTCACATGAGACTGGCAGGCTTTCAGGAGAAGAATATGCCAAGTATTTTCCAGTTCTGCCTGGGTTCAGGTGTCTCAGGTCAGTTGGACACCAACTTGCTTGAGCAGTGCTGGAGCTTTGGAGATAGGGCCTAGTGTCTGAGTAGAGTTCCTAAGCATGAAAATGAGAATTTGACATTTGTGGGCTGAGATTTGCAGAGAGTAGGGTGAGATTTGTTGACTCAGTCATTCAGTGAGTGTTTCTTGGGCATCTCTTGTGGGCCAGGGGGACATGGTAGGGACACAGTGGTGGACAGGACACACTTAGACCTTACTACATGGGGGATGCCTTCCAGGGGTGAAAGGGGACAGTCCCTATGAATCACATATCACTAATTACAACTTCAGGAAGTGTTGTAAGGGATAGAAACGAGTGCCAAAAATACAGGGTCCCTGATATAGGGTGTCAGGGAAGATACTCCGAGGAGGTGACATTAAAGTGGGAACAGAAGGGTGAACAGGAGTTGGTCAGGCATGTGTGAGTGCATGTGTGTGGGAACTGGGAATATTCAAGCCCCCTGTACCCCCAATATATTAAGTTAACATATTTACCTCACTTAACTAAGCCCCAGTCAACCCCAGTATCCAAAGGGATGATACCCACCCCCAGAGGCTCTGCAGCAGCCAAGAGCTGAGAATGCCCCAGGCAGCACAGCTGGAGTGTGGTACCAGAGTGGGGCAGCCAGGTGGGCTCCAGACCACGGTTAATGCCACAGGCTGTGATAGGAAGCCTGGGTTTAGTTCCTAAGGCCATGGGAAACCACCCAAGGGCCTTTCTGAGGTGGCTGGTATGTGCCGAATGCATTGGTAGGGGGTTAAGGCTGGAAGCAGGAAGACCTTGTGGGAGGTGCATCAAAGGTCCAGGTGAGAGGTTTTGTGACTTGGTGTTGCACAGAAGAGGGTAAATTTGAGATCTAGTTCATAGAGTTCTTTTTCGTGTAGTGGCTTGCAGACTTTTTGACAGTGAGTCTGCCAAAAGAAATTTGCATCGTGGGCTCGGTACACAAATGTGTATGTATGTCTATGTGTGTGAAACAATAGCTTCATAAAACAGCACCCCTTACTACAGGCAAGGCGTACATACATTTCATGCCCAGCGTGTGTCATGTGTTTGAGGCGGACAGAGAGTCTGGCGGGATTTTATGAACCATACTAATGAGTCAGGATCTTCATCTTAAATGAAGGAGGATGTCTCCAGATTTTTGTTTTCATTTTTATTTTTTTCAAAATGTTTATTTATTTTGAGAGAGAGAGAGAGAGGAAGGGAGGGAGGGAGGGAGAGGGAGCGGGAGAGAATCCCAAGCAGGCTCCATGCTCAGTGCAGAGCCTGATGTGGGGCTTGATCTTATGACTGGGAGATCATGACCAGAGCTGAAATTAAGAGTCACATGCTCAACCAGTGGAGCCACCCGGGCACCCCTACCTCCAGAGTTTTAGAGCAGGTGTGTTCTTTGAGAGAGAGAACTGCACTGTCAGGGAAGAAAGTGCCCTGTGACAGGAACGTGAAGACTGAGTCATTTCTCTAAGCACCCTCATCTTCCTTTTCTTCTTTGTTTCTGGCAGGGGATCAGCAAACTGGTTATGTAAAAGGCCAGAGAGTAATAAACATTTTCAGCTGTACAGGCCATTTGTTCTTTGTCTGCTGCTCAGTTATGCCCTCGTGATGGCGAAGTGGCTGCATAGAGACAGTATGTAAAAAAAAAAAAATCAGCATGACTGTATTACGCATAAAACTTTATTTACAAAATAGGCGGTGGGCCAGATTCGCAGGCTGTGGTTGGCCAATCCCTGCACGGGGAGCAGAGGTGAATAACCTGTAGAGTCAACCAGAAGAGAGGAGGATTTGTGTAGATAAAGTCAGTGTGCCAGGGAGGGAGGGCTGTTTGTCTCACCTGGTCGCCCAGTGGGATCACAGCATCTGGAGTGTGGTCGTCTTTCCCAAGGGAGGATGTATTCTGCTGCTCAGGGTTAGCATTTGGTGAATCTGGGGCTCAGGAGTCGTTGGACTTAGGATGCTTACTTAGAGATGTCCCATCTCCCAGCCTCAGATTCAGCCACAGACAGGATACAAACTGTAAATTGGATGTTTGGCTCAGTTCCCGAGGGCAATGAGGCCAAAGCTGGACTTGATAGCAGGCCAGGGATTAATTAATACAACCCTTCTGGGCAAAGCTCCCTACTGTCAGGGCCACGCACTGGGAAGGCAGCCTTTGTGCCGGGAGAAACAGCTCCTAAGAGGAGACGGCTCGAGATGGCTGTTGGGGCCGCTTTTCTTCTCTCCAGGAATTCCCAGACCTGCGTGGCACACCTCCGTGCACCCAGAGGCAAACGGTAAGCCCAAGCAGGTGCCAGAAACTGGTACTTTGACGGTAAAGGGGCTGGAGAGGGAGGGTACACAGCACTCCTGCTGACCCTGGCAGGTCAGAGGCCTTCACCCTGCAGCAGGGTGGGGTCATGGCTCCAGGGCCCGTCTGTGCCTTTGCCCTCTCCCTCTGCCATGCTCGTGGAAACCCCTCTGACCCTCAAGGGCCAAGTCCAGAGTGTTTGTCTCTGTGGAAGCTGACTCTTCCTGGCAAGGACAAACTTTCCTCTGTGGACTTGCTCAGCCCTTTGCATGCTGGCGAGCTCAGGTTGATCTGGAGGGGGAGGACTCGGGTAACTGTCGGCCTCCTGGAGTGGATGATAGGCTCACAGAGGGCACGGTCTGTGGCTCCCTTGAATCCTGTCCTCTCGCCCTGTATGTAGAGGGAACATGGCCCACGGGAAAGCCGGCATGCTGTTTTGGAATGGGCATAGGTTTGAGGGCCCTGCCAATGACTTCCTCTGTAACCTTGAGTGAGTTAATGGGACTTCTTTGAGCTTCAGATTCCTAATATGCAAAATGGGCCTAATAAAGCCAGTACTAGGGATGTTCTGAGGAAGACAGACAAAACACATGAAGCCTGCGTAGCCCTTCTGTCGTGGACAGTTTCGCTGTTGTTGCCCTGATGCAGTTGCTCATGAGAAGGAGCTGGATTGTTTGGGGTGTCTGAGTTCCTTGGGTAAATTCTGAGCATTCAGCATGGCATTGCTTCTATTGACTCTGAGACACCATTGAGTGTAAGGTGCTCTGTTATTGTACCTACCTCGAGACACTGGAGGCACCTGGGAGCTTTCATGCCTCGATGCCCAGGCCATATCCCAAACCCAAGTACATCAGTAATTTGAGGTTCAGGGATTGGTTTTCATTCATTCATCCATTTATTCATTCCTTTCTTGTCTTATTTGTTTATATTTTATTGGTATTTAAAATTTTTTATTATGCTTGTTTATTTTTGAGAGAGAGAGACAGATTGTGAATGGTGGAAGGGTTGAGAGAGAGGGGGACACAGAATCTGAAGTAGGCTTCAGGCTCCCAGCTGTAAGCACAGAGCCCGAAGTGGGGCTCGAACTCACAAACTGCAGATCATGACCTGAGCCGAAGTTGAATGCTTAACCGACTGAGCCACCCAGGCACCCCATTGGTATTTTTATTTTATTTTATTTTATTTTTTAATGTTTTTTTTT
>NW_027528369.1:4489213-4577977 GCF_008692635.1 Crocuta crocuta | reverse complement strand
CCCCCCCCCCCATTGGTATTTTTAAAAACACCCCAGGTGATGCCAGTGTGCAGCCAAGAGCCTCTGTACTAAAAAGAATCCAGCTATCAGTGATATGGCTCAGTGCTTCTTTATCAAGGGACACTTTTATTTTCATTTGTTTGCAGAGCTCTTTAGAAGTTCCCTGAGCTCCTGAGGAGTCCCTATCCCCCTCGTCATCAGGGAGGACCTCCACAGGGGGCATTAACACAGCTGGCATGCACCAGATCTGGGCAGTGGTCAGTCTCTCCCTGGCCTTGCCTGGTGCCGGGACCCCCAGTGTGTAGTGGGGGAGGGGGGGCTCCTGGAGTCAGGTTCTGTGGGGAGTGGATAGGTGGATGGCGCCACTTCCTCCAGTAGGTCCCAGTGGAAGGACTCTCCTGTGGGACAGCGTTGTTCTGCTCAGACCTGCTCGGGCCGTGGGAAGGAGCTCAGGCTTTGGAGTCCGTTATGGGTTTGAATCCAGGCTCCAGGGTGTGACTTTAGGCAGACCCCTTAGTTTTCCCGAGCCTCGGTTTGCTCACCTGTCAGATGGGAACGAGAGCAGTGGTTACCGCAGAGGATTTCTTCGAGGAATCTGTGAGTTCCCGCGCGTGAAGCCTCTCACAGGACCCAGCCCGTGGGGACGGCCAGCAGACGCAGCACTCGCTCTCCTTAGTGTTCTTGTCCCGTGGCGACTGTTCTCCTCGTGACTTACTGTACTCCTGGTTTTGTCCAGGCACTGGGGACACTGAGGAGGATGCCTCTGACTGCCTGCGAGCAGGTGACATTTTTCTGGAGTCGCAGCAGAAACGTGTTAACCGTGTTCAGAGTCTCTTGAGTCTGAGCACATCATCTTCTCTCTGTAGCCACTTCCTCACGATGACATGATGTGGGTTCTCTCTGGTTATTTTAGTCTAGTCTCTTATTTAAGATCAGTTACACCAGTGGTGACTCTAAAGAAAGCCTTTAAGCAACCACACACGCTCCATTTCTGAAGTTGCTTGGGCTCTCAGGGTTTAATTTTAAAACCAGAAACGGTGTTGCAGATATTACAAGCCCACCACGTGCTCACTTGCTAACGTGCGTGTGGCTGCAGCTGACCCTCATTTGTGTGCTGGCCCAGGAGGAAAGTGCATCCTGAGTCCCAGGGAGAAACGGCCAGGCACATGCATTTCGGGCAGCATCGAGCCGTTCAGAAGCCACACTGAAGGCACCGGTAGACAGGTCCCTGGCAAAGTGCCCTGGATGTTGAAAGACTGTCGGCAGAGCACCGTGTTCCTTTGCTCTTTAGAAGAGCGCACACTCATCGCCAGAGTATTTCCTGTTGGGATCAAATGAAAACGACAACAAGGTTCGTTGGAGGCATTCATGTGCGTGGGTTGTTTTTGTACTGCCCGGTCGTCGGGCGCTAAATGGTGACTGTTCACAAACATGGCAGGAAGTAGCATCAAATCTGCACAGGCAAACCTAGTCCCTCGTCCTTGCTTCATTGGTATCCTGGCATTTGGAGTTCTGGTGAGTGCCAGGGGTTTCCAGGGTCCAGGGTGTCCGTGGGGAGGGAAGCGGTACGGGGAGTGCAGGTGGGCTCCCTGAACCAGCTGAGAACGTTCGTCTCCTCAGTCTGCGTGCATGTTGTATGCTCTCAGCGCCCTGGAGAAGCCCGAATTCCCTCTCTCCCCTCTCACTTCCCGACCTGCCTGTTTCTGCCTAAATGCTGTTTTGCTGTGTAATTAAAGGCCGGTAGCTTTACGGTACAGAGGACACTGTTGGGAAATGATCCAGCACAGGGAATATCGATGGTGCTTTGGAAGTTCCCCCCCCCCCCGAATTAACAGGTCTTTAAATGCAGAAGCTCCAGAGGAGGGCTGGGCTGGGAAAGAAGGTGAGCAAGGGAGACCTCAGTTTCCCCTTGGGCCAAGTCTGTGGTCATCATCTCTGCACAGACAGACACAAGCTGTGAGCAAGGTGCTTCCTTCCTCCATGACTGCACAGTGTGAAACTTGGGGACGTCCTCCTCGTTTCCACTATGTCTAGCCTCCTAGGACAGATGGCAGCATGTAGGGGTTCAGGATTGGGAGCCCAAGGGACCGTGGTTTCCTCTGGGGAGCTTGGGGTACGGATACTTGTTTGTCTCAATTTTGAGTTGCCGGCTGGTCCCCATATTGGAAAAGCAGGAAGTGTCCTCAGAGGTAACAACAAAATGCGTTGCATGCCAATGACTAGTGAGTCGTCTTATTAAAATGAAGACTCACAGACCCTATTCCGGATGATGGTGCAGAAAATTAAAATGATGGCTGTGATGAACTTGGCTTGTGTTGAACCCCTATGATGAGCTGAGTACAATCATTTCTTACAGCAACCCATGAACCAGTCCTATTCACAAATGGACAGACTGAGGCTCTGAGAAGTTAGATGACTTGTTCAAGGCCACACGGTTCCGGCTCCTAGACTCCTTCAGCAGGCCTGGGGCAGGGCCTGGGAATCTGCATTTTTACCGTCATCCTAGTGGGTCCCCAGACTCTGGCTTGAGAGACACTGCCCTGGACTTCAGGCTCACGGCGGGTAAGGACTGTGGCTGTCTCATGTCAGGCTCTATCTTCCGGGCCTCGCCCAGGCCCAGGGCATAACAGGTGCCCAGTCACTACTTGCCAAAAGAGTGTTGTTCTCTTCAAAGGGGTCCTTTGGGAATCTCAGGGTCTCTCACTCAGTTCTCCGGGAGCCTTTAAGTTGTCAAGCTCAGAACTTTGGGCTTGTTGCCTGGAACAGTCCCTCCCTGGCTTCCTGATTCTGCTCCTGGGTCCTTGCATTGTTCCCTGACCCCCAAGTCCTTGCCTCCTTTGTACCCTCCTGGTGCCTCCAGATCCCAGGCCCTGCCTTGCTCCGGTCAGTACCTTTCTTCGGCACTGGCATTCTGTCTCTACAAAGGCCCGGCTGCGGGGACCCTCTTACCTGGGCAGGTTTCCCCATGGCCCCCTGCTGGCCCGCTGCTCTGGGTCCCCCGTCCCACCACCAACCGTCTGCTGCCAGAGCCTTCAGCATCAGGCGGACACTGACCAGCACAGAGCCCGACGCGGGACTTGAACCCACGAACCATGAGATCATGACCTGAGCCGAAGCAGGACGCTTAACCGACTGAGCCACCCAGGTGGCCCTCCTAGTGGCCGGTTCTGCTTCAGCCTGCCTTGCCTCAGAGTACAAGCCACCTGTGTTTCTGATGGCCAGGTGACAGGGATCTCAGGGGCTGGGGTAGGCAGGCCTGGGTTCAACTGCTGGTCCTTAAGCAAGCACTTTAACCCTCAAAGCCTCAGTTTCTACATCTGTAACTCCGGTATGATGGTCCTAACCTCTTCATCAGTGAATTGATGTGAGGGGCAAATGGAGTTGTGCATGTCAGGTGCTTAGTGTCATGGCAGCCATGAGGTTGTCACTGTTTTCTCTGTTATGTGACGGTGTCTCATCCATCTTTAAACAAGTACTGAGTCTTACTTGCAGATTATTTTGACAGTTATTGTACATTAGCATTTTATTTTTATTTTATTTATTTAATGTTTATTTATTGTTGAGCAAGAAAGAGAGACAGAGCACGAGTGAGGGAGGGGCAGAGAGAGAGGGAGACAGAATCCAAAGCAGGCGCCAAGCTCTGAGCTGCCAGCACAGAGCCTGACACGGGGCTCAAACTCATGAACCATGAGATCGTGACCTGAGCTGAAGAGGGACACTTAACGGACTGAGCCACCCAGGCGCCCCTACATTGTATTTTAGGTTAGGTCTCTCAGTTTCACACAAAGACAGAACTGAGCCCGTGTCTCTCTCCCTGTGTGTTGGTGTAGCAGTGAGAGCATGAGCCTGGGGAACAGGCTTCAGTTCCATTACCGGCTCAGCCATGCGACCGACTCACTTAACCTCATCTGAGCCGCAATTGCTACATCTGTAAAATGGGGATAATCACCTTTCCTGGGTTTCGTGGGTGCTTTGGGGACAGTGCTCGGAAGGCAACCAACTGCGCAGGATAACAGAGGCACGTTGCACATGTAGGGGGAGCTGGGTACCTTTTGCGGCCTCTCTGAGCACCTCATAGCATAGTTGGGCCTTTCCTGGGAGACACTTAATAGAAAAAGGCCCCCTCAGTGCTCCCCTCTTCAGCCTCCACAAAACACACGGAAGAGCCACGTCATATTTTGCATGCNCCCATATTCACTTTCTTTCCCTATTCTTGTAATTAATTAATCATTTATTTTAATGATCAATTTCCTGTCTGTCTTCTACATCCCGTGGCTAACCCCCAGGGTCAGGGGCCTCATCTGTCCATTCCCTGCAGCCTGTCCCTAGCAGGTCTCATGAATGCCTCCCTGATAGTTGAGAAGACCTGAGAAAGGGTCTGGCTCAATCTCCTATTTTTCATGGAGGTTTTTGCTTCTTGGCTCCCAGAGAGGAAGCAGCCTCCTTAGATGTCGCCCTGGTAGACTCTTAGAAGGAAGCTGGGGGCTTTTGAATATCCCTCCTCAGGCTACTTCTATCTCTGTTGACCTTCCTTTGGGGCAGTGGCTGTGTTCAGTGTTTTACCATTAGGGTATCTTACTGTTGTGCCATCAGGAACTTCAGTCCCCCTTGGTTTGTAAGATGGGGCTCACCAAAAATAGTGAGGTGGAAAGAACCATCATCATAGAAGACACACAAGTAGTCCAGGATTCTTTCTGCATAACTCCCGAAGGTGAAGCTGCTGGGTGTAAGGTCGGGTAGTTAAGAGTGGCTGGCCTCGGGGCGCCTGGGTGNTGGCCTCTACACTCTGTGTCATCTGGACTATCTTCATCCATTCATCCACCCATCTGTCCATCCACCCATCCGCCCGTCCATCTGTCCATCCATCCATCCATCCATCCGTCCATCCATCCAGTTACCCATTTATTTGGCTTCCATCTTTTCATCTCATCTATGCATCCATCTATCCGTCCATCCATTTATCCAGTCATCCATTCACTTACTCTTTTATCCTCCTGTCCATCCACTTACCTACCCGTCCATCTGTCCATTCTTTATAGGATTTTTGAGTATCTACTGTATATCAGGAGCCATGCCAAGTACTGGCATATTGGGTGAGCAAAAACAGACATACACCCCACTCTTGTGACCAGTGGGTAGAACCTACAATAATCAAATAGTCCCACTAAAGGAGGCATAATTACAAAGCAGGAAGTGCTTGACGTAAAGAACTTTTAGGAAGGAATCTTATTGTGGGAGCCGCAGAGGAGCCTTCCTTATGTAAAAGGGATATTTGAGCTGATTTAAGAATAGGGAGTTAATAGTTACTGAGTGCTTTGTATGTGCCAGATCCTGTTGCAACTGTTCTTACCTAAGTTATGCGTGTTAACTCTTTTGTCCTCATAATGACCCCATGAAACAGCAGTGATTGTCATCCCCAGGAGCAACACAGAGATGTTTAGGCCTGTGTCCCCCTAGGGTATAACTACAAGTCAGTGACAGGGCTGAACTTTGAACCCAGGAAGTCTGGCTCAGAACCCACTTCTTGAATCTAAGGAGTGGGTAGGAGTTATTAGAGGAAGAGGTATGGGAGATGAAGGCACCCTCCAGGGCATCAGGGCCAGGCCCTGAGGTGAGGGTGGGAGGTATAGATGATTCCAGAAAGCTACAGGAGAATGGTGTCAGGAGGCAGGCGTTGTAGGTAGATGTAGATGCCAAACTTCAGTGCCTTGTAGACTATATGAAGGACTTTCCACTTTTTCCTTTGAGCACTGGGAAGCCACTGGCGTTTTAAATGGGGATGGGGGTGTGTGAGTGACATGATTAGATTTTTGTTATGAAAAAGAAATCTCTCTGGAAGCACTGTGGAAAAGGTGGGGAAGGGGGCTGAGATGGAAGAGGGGAATAGGGATTTCCCTTTTTTTTTTTAAGTTTATTTATTTATTTTGAGAGAGACCACAGCAGTGCGGGAACAGCAGAGAGAGGGAGAGAGAGAGAATCCCAAGCAGCCTCCACACCTTCAGCATAGAGCCCAATGCAGGGCTTGAACTCGCCATGAGACTATGACTTGGGGCAAAACCAAGAGTCAGATGCTTAACCAACTTAGCCACCCAGGTGCCCCTGGAATAGGGATTTCTTTGGAGGGCTGCTGTGAGGCAGTGACCTGCCCTTCCATAACGCCAAAGGAGAACCGTAAATGCCTTCAAAGGAAATTTAGGAGGTAAAATAATAGGTCTTGGATATTTCCAGGTAAGCAGGAAACCCTATGGTTGTCAAGATAACTGTGTACTCGGACGGCTGGCTTCGTTGTGGTGTCAGTGGTGGTGCTTAGGTCTTCCAATGCCCTGTGTGACTGTTGACCATTATGACTTGGGGCACACAGGATCCCTGTATCCTCAGGCCGGTGCCAACATACAGGAAGATAGTGTGTGCTCCCAGGTCCCTCCTCCTTTGGGGCCTGAGCCGGACATTATTTCTGCCTCTTTGCTGCTCTGGTCCACGCAGCCATAGTTAGCTTACTTGTACCAGGGTCCTGGTTCTGTCCGTGCATCATGCTTCAGTTACACTTAGTTGGATCTCATCTCAGTTGCTCTTTCAGGTGAGTAAGATGTGTCCACTTATATGCAGGAGCTTAAGCACCCCTCAGTGGCTACTGATATTTCTAATTGGGGATTATGTCTGATCCTGGGTGCCTCCCGGGGCTGTGAGCATGCTCCGAGGCCCTGGTGACCTCCCACTTGGCGGGATGGATTGCAGTACCATATGGGAGCTGCTCGGTGGAATCTTCCTGTCCCCTGTAGGAGCTTTATAAATGCTCTCCTTTCATCTGATCTCTAAAAGTGGAGTTTTTGGTTAGATGTGATGATAGTCTGGGTGGCTCAGTTGGTTAAGCATTTGACTTCGGCTCAGGTCATGGTCTCATAGTTCGTTGGTTCGAGCCCTGCTTCGGGCTCTGTGCTAACAGCTAGCTCAGAGCCTGAAGCTCTTTCAGATTCTGTTTCCCTAGCTCTTTGCCCCTCCCCCACTCACTCTCTGTCTTTCTCTGTCTCTCAAAAATGAATAAATGTTAAAAAAAATTTAAGTGTGCTATCAGACTATCAGTGTATTTTTGGAGTAATTTACCTCTCATTGAGCAGCCTTAAGGGAGCCTTAGAGCTAGTTGGATTGAATATGAAGAGCAGAGATGGTATTTCTTCCCAGGATTTCCAGGTTTAGCATCTGGATGAGGTATGTTGGGGTTTTATGGAACAGAAAACTGGGAAGCAGAGCTGGGGATATTTCAAGCTCTGGGTTAAGGCTCAATATGCAAATGGAACATCTTGACCAGTAACCCATGCCTGCTGCTATAGGGCATCTAAGTGGCCATTTGATTTAATTTTAAAAAGACTGCCAGTCTCCCGAATGGCTGTTTAACAAACGGCAGATGACAGTCTGATTGAGCCACCTGAATTTCTTTCAGACTTCTCCCACGGTGCACTATTCTCACAGCCCCTGTCAGTTCGCCTTGAAACTTCATCTAGCTATTTATCCATCAGCGTGGTCATCCATACTTCCACCGCCTCTTGCACACATCCACCTAGCACTTAGTAAGTACCTACTGTGCGCTGGACATCGCAGGGGGCATTATGAGCTGGAGGTGGAGGAGAAGACAGAGCTCAGTAGATCATAGGCCATACCCTCAAGGGCATATCCACACTGTCTTGGAGAGATATTCTTGTTCAAGTTTGTGTGCTGCTAAATGCTTTATTAATGAAGCCACATCCATTGGATCTGGGTGTCATTGGCTTCCAATATCTGTGTGGCAGTGTTCTCTCGTCCCTCTGTTAGGTAATGGCAGAAAGTCCACATTTTCTGCCAAGGAGGCCACGATACTTTGGGGCTGGACGTACTTTGGGGCTCGACGTTACTGAGCTGGCAATACCCAACGGACAGCATGTTGATGGGCCAGCTGTACATCCTACATAAATCAGATGAGGGGGAAGAGATGTGTCTGGTGTCAGTCGCATTTCCTTTTGGCCACTCATTTCCTTTTCCTCTCAGAACTGTGCCCTGGGAGGGCTGTATTACCTTGGGCACCTGCCAGGGTGGGGGCGTTCGGAGTTTCCTTCCCAAGCACCCTGCTCAGGCCTCCAGAGTGCTCCTTCCTGCCTCTGTCTGGCCGCCCACCTTCTCCCATGTAGCAGAGCGAGGTGCTGCTGCCCCTGGGCTGCTGCCTGGGGTTGGGAGGGTTCATTTTCTTGCTGCTGTGGCGAGGCCACCAGGAGACCTGAGGGGCGATGTGTGGAGGGGCCAGCAGCCAGCACGTCCGCGAGGCTGACGAGTGAATCCAAGAGAAGTACAAGGACAAGTGAAGGGCACCAGGCAGTGCTGATTTACACCGGCAAATAGGTACACAGACTCCAGGCGATCAAGTTGTTATTTTTGAGGGACTTTTTGGACATGACCTCAAAGCAGACACAGACTTAATTGCATTCAGTTGAATCACAATGAGCTGGGGTTGCTTTTTATTTTTTATTTTTATTTATTTATTTTTTTAGTGAGAAGAACATTTCTTTACACTTTACACTCTCTTGCCTCCCAAACTCACCATCCCCCCCACCCCCCATGGTGAAGCTGGTTAGCCTGATCCATTGTTGGTTGGATAATGGATACTTCAGGATCCTGTTGGATTCTGTACCCCTCAGTGTCATATCAAGTGTGTTCCTTCTGGGGACATCAGGCATGGGGTAAAGTGTGAGAGCAGAGGCAATAGGAGTGTCTCTTGAAAAATTAAGCTTCAGATTTAATGAGTATTTATTAAGCCCCTCTTAGGGCCGGGTGTGTTTCTTTCAAAAGCATCTGTCCCACAGAACAACCACGTGAGAAATACTGTTATACCTGCATTTCTTTCTTTCTTTTTTTTAAAATTTTTTAAATGTTTTATTTATTTCTAGGGGAGCGAGAGAGACAGAGTGAGCAGGGGAGGGTCAGAGAGAGAGGGAGACACAGACTGAAACAGGCTCCAGGCTCCGAGCTGGCAGTCAGCACAGAGCCCGATGTGGGGCTCGAACCCACGAGCCGCGAGATCATGACCTAAGCGAAAGTCGGACGCTTAACCGACTAAGCCACCCAGGCGCCCCTACACCTGCATTTCTGAAGAGGAAAGAGAAGCTCAGAGAGATAAAGTCATTTGCCCAGGGCACACAGCAAGTGGCTTCCATTGAATCCCACAGCTGTTAGGATCCAAAGCTTGAGCAGTCTGGTCTACGATGCATCCCAGGTGTTCAGAGGAGGAGAGAGCTCTTAGGTGTGGGAAAGCTGAGTCGTGAAATGTTCATAAAAACAGGACTTTCTGTGTGGAATGTTTTAAACATTCCAAGTAATTCTGTCTTTGCCCCCTCCCAGGTATGCACACAGGCGTGTCAGGTCCGCCCACCCCCAACCCTCCCCACCCCACAGTCAGTGTCTGGTTCTCTGCATGAGACATTGGGCCGATTAAGAGATTTTGACCCCAGTGGTCAAGGTCTGGGCTTTGTATTTTTCCATTGGGTGATTTCTCCTGTGCTAAACACAAAAACGCCCCACTTCCTGTTGGCCTTCTGGTTTGTCCAGAAAGTCGTCTTCATGGTAATAGCCCTGCTTACATCAAACCCTCCCACCCGCGTTTCTCCCATTAACACGGTCAGTGTGTAAGCGTGGGGCGGTTTGCCAGGCGTTGGACAGAACCTTTACTTTGTGTCGGTGTGCTTTGCCCTGTGTGTTTACATGCTGCAGAGGGACTATTGTTGCCATATTTGCAGCAAGCAGCAAGGCTGCAAATTAGTTTTAGTGACTACTGAAGATAACCAGCTGTAGTTTGGGATTCAGATTGGTCCCGTTACAAAAATATGTATTCACGCAACTAAAATTTCAAATCACTTCCTTCACATCTTGAAATAAATAGTGCGTTGGGTATGTGACATGCAGTGAAGAACTATTTCTGATTTTTTAGCAAAACTGAAAATTAGCATATTTAAAACCCTTCTTGGTGACTTGGCTTTCTAAAAATTTAAAACACAGATCCCACGTGTGTGCACGTGTGAGCAAATATCATTGTCTTCTCAGTTTTTGTTTTCATACTATTCAGTTTACATCCCTTTTTTCCCCCTCTTCACTTAACAAACAATATGCTACTATCATTTGCCGTTTGGTTACACAGCCTTTGTAATTACAATGTTTGGTAGCTGTACACACACACACATACACACACACACACTGGTGTCACAATGCACATCTTCATGCACACATCTAGTTTCCTTTTTCCTGTTGGATTATGTCCATAATCCTCATTGAGTTATATTTTACTTGGTCAAAAGACATGGGATTACTTGGTCAAAGGACACGGACATGACTTGGTAAATACTGTCAGATGACTGCCGGGAGTGCCGATCTATAATGCCGTGTGCCACCTTTAGGTAATCGGCCGCAGAAGAACCTTCTTCCACATCCAGTAGATTGTGCTGTCATGTGACTTAGGTGTTCCTAAACATCACCACGCTCCCCAGAATCAGGGCTTATGGGAAAGCGGGGGTTAAGGCACAAAAGTCAAAATGTCTGTCAGTGACAGTAAAGAAAGAAGAGGGCACAGTTTTGCCCCTTTTAACCGGTTGAGAAACACACCGGCCTGCAGAAGTGGGTGCGAGAAGGCCAGCTGCCTGTGAGTGACCCCGGGGTGGGGCCAGGATGGGCTGGCTGACCTGAGGACAGGGCGGAAGGCACGCACACGGGGAACCGAGGCGACGGGCAGCCGGGTGAGTGTGTGTGCCTTTGTTGTGTCCTTTGGGGCTCTGTTCATCTGCGTGGGGGCTTCTGCCCCCCCAGTATTTCTCGCGGATGAAAATCATGTACAAGCAAATGCAAAATTCACATTATGTCCCACTTGTCCCTGCCTATGAATTGCGTCGGAACAAATTTGTGCTTTCAAAACAAGTTATAGCAGAACTCAGTGTACCTTTTCTATTTGTATTTCCTCTTGTTCGGCGACTTACGCTTCTATTCAATTTGCAAACAGGGGCTGCGTTGCCAGAAGAACATTTTTATCCTTGTATTTAAAAATAAGAATGTAGATAGGTAATTGCCTCATTTCGCTTTATAACAAATAAAGATTGCATCAATTTTACTTCATAATAAAGATTCCATCTTTACCTGATTCCTGACTGCTCTGTCTTCTTACTTTGGAACCGAGAATAATTTGTACTCCAAAATGAGCTTCTAGTACTTTCCATTTATAAGGGGGAAAAGCCACATGCCATTCATTCATCAATTCATTCAATTTTATAAAGAAGTCTGACTATCAGCAAATATTTATCAATTGCCTCTTGAGTACAGCGGTGCTTTTACAGACAAGGGACAGGTTGAGTTTTCCTCTTGATAGAAATCTTCTCTGAGCCTCATCCTAAAAATGGGATGGTATTGGCAGCCTTGGAGGAGAGAGGTGAGGCTGTCCCCTGATAAGGGTGTGACTTCCCCAGTTCCTCTTAGGTGAAGCAGAGTTTCGTCTTATGCATCCATCCCATTCTGCTTTTTCTTACTTAAAAAATTTTTTTAATGTTTATTCAATTTTTTTTTTTTGAGAGAGAGAGAGACAGAGTGTGAGTTGGGGAGGGCAGAGAGAGAGGAAGACACAGAATGTGAAGCCGGCTCCAGGCTCTGAGCTGTCAGCACAGAGCCTGACACAGGGCCGAACCCATGAACTGTGAGAACACGACCTGAGCTGAAGTAGGATGCTTAACCGACTGAGCCGCCCAGGCGTCCCCCATTTGGCTTTTTCCATTGACCTAACATCTTCCTCAACCTTCCCGTGGGATACAGGGGAGAGAAGGCCCTGTCTTTGCCCCAGTGATGAGGAGCGTGGTGCCCTTCTGCTGGAAGAGGTACCATCTGCCTTGCTTTCTGGGTAACTGTAAGGTGCTGTAGCCTGCCTGGGTATCCTGATATCGTACTGGAGAGAAAGCACTTATGGTCCAAGGGACATCGACAATCTCTTACTGAAGTTTTCCCAGCGAAAGGTGATGAAACGCTTGTGCCATATATTATAGTGCCCTTGAATTACCAGTGCTTGACGCATGTCCAGCCTCACACAAACTGCATTCCCCTAACTTTATGCGGCTGTCCCTGTTGCGTGCTGGGCTTGGTCATTGTGTTATAAACAAGGATTTCTTTTCTTTCTTTCTTTCTTTTTTTTGTATAAACATGAATTCTGTTAAAATTTAGAAAAGGATTATGACTTCAGTGTTGGGCCTGGACATCAGAATGATGCCACTAAAATGTCTGGAATTTGGGAAAGGCAGCCTGAGAGAGACTTTGGGTTCTGGCCTCCCTGAGGTTGCCTTCCTACTGGGGCATTGAAAATCACAGAACTAGAGAGGGTGGCCTTGGCTGTCTAGAGTGTTATACTGAAGAAGTAATTTACTCAGTGCTTTTATGTACTACATTCTGTGTCGAGCATCTTGGGTTAGTCTGGGTGATTGGAGTGGAGGCTGTGATTGACTAGTGATGTCTGGCATGGGTGAGGAGAGGGTGAGAAAGGAAAGAAGAGAGTTAGTGAGTATTCAGAGAGCACTGCCTGATGTATCTGACTGATCGGTAGGGCAAATAACATTTTGTTCAACTCAGGTATTTGAGTTTTTACCGGTCACTTTCACTTTCCAGGACCCCCTGACCACATGCATTCATCTGCCACCTTGTGCAGCTCAAAAGGTCACCCCATGTGAGCTTTGGGGTTGGGTATAAGGTGCTGTGAGGGGCACACAGAGTGCTGTGCAGCTGGAAGAGGGGGGTAGGATCCCTATGCTTACCTGGATTCAAAGTTTGATTCCAGTGTGTTGTTTCCACAGGGTGAGGCTGTTATCCAAGGCCGGGTAAGGCTAGGCATGGTTCTGGGAGGGGATGGGGGAAACCCCGTCAGGGAGGCAGGACTCAGGGGAGCCTGTATGCAGGATCCAGGCCTGGAGTAGACCCTGGCCCCCATATTCCGGTTCTGGAAGGAGGGCTGGTCACTAGTCTCTCTCCTTGAGCCACAGGATGATGCAGGGTAACCAGAATGGTTCCTAGAGGACCCCACAGGCCCTATGGCTGGAGCCGCCACAGGCTGACCAGGACACCTGCTGTAGGGCAGCTTGGATGAATGGCCATTGACCTACGGGCACCCGTCTGCACCAGAGGACATTAGGGGCAATCTAGGGAACAGTGAGGACTCCCACATCTGTAGCCCAGCCAGTCCTGAATCTGGGAAGGTAACAAGCCTCAGGCCCCCCATGTTCCTTCATTTATCAAACATTTATTGGACACCTACTGTGTGACAAGCCTCATCGTTCACAGTTGAAAGACACAGCCTCTGCTAGCAAGGAATCCACAGTGTAGTTGGTGAGATAACTTAGTTTATCATAATGCTCTAGATGTAGATTTTCTATGAATAAAAGGAAACTTCGTAAGTAGAAAAGAGTATAAAGAAGATAATTAACTCTAATCTTACTTCCTGGAAATAACATTCCTTTTAACATCCTTTCTGCCCTTTTCGTGTGTGTGTGTGTGTGTGCGCGCGCGCGTTGTGTATTATACGTGTTTGAGATAATTCTATAAATAAGGTGTTATATACTTGTTAACATTTTCTTCTTTTTGTCGAGGGTTATGCATATTATATGCTACACGACTGAGCTAACTCTGTGATAAAATTTTGTATCAGGGTGTATCCGTTGTAGACTCAGTGGCTGAGACTAAGTTCATGATTTCTCATGATCAGTGGGTGCCTGTGCTGGTGACATCAGGCGCACTCACTTAGCTGGGGTGGAAGGTCCACAAAGGCCACACCTACCATTCTGGCCTGCAGTTCCGGCCGGTGCCTGGGTTCCTTGTCCTGTCATTCCTCAGTAGGCTAGATGAGTCTCTTCCCGTGGGGGTTTCAGAGCGGTGAGCCAACGAGGAACAAAGTACAAGCTGCAGTATCTCCCAAGGCTTATTCAACATCTGGAGTTGAACGGCGGCACTTTGGCCACATTCTGTTGGTTAAAGCAAGTCACAGGGCTCGAACAGATTCAAGGGATGGAAAACAGACTCCACCCCTGATGGGAAGAGAGGCAAAGTCATATTGCAGAGGGGCACGGACACACAATGATTGATTCATCGAAAGCCGTTACTGGAACTACTTAGAATTCTCTGCAGCTATGAAAATCATTGTCGTTCATTTAATAGTTCGTCACTTTCCCACATCGCTAAAGCCTATTTGTTAGATACAATTTTTAGAGCATGCATGTTTCCTCTTAACTTCTTTGTGGGAGGGTTAGATTTTAGTTTATTTCCGCGTTAACACCACAGTAAATACTCATGGTGCTTTGCCAAATTTTCGGAGTCCTTGAGGAGACCTTGCTGGGTCAAAGCACAGGGACCGGTTAAGACTCGTATACCTACAGTAAAAGTCCCTTCTGAAAGCTGTTCCACTTCACAGTGCTGCCCCAAGTGTGCCCATCTCACCTCCCCTTCACCAGCATCATGCATTATTGATTTTCAAAGAAATTGCTAATTTGATGGATTAAACACCAGAGCCTCATTCGTTTTTGTTTATATTACTTTGTTCTTTTATGAGATAAAATGTTTTTACATATTGAAAAGCCATTTGTGTCTCCCATCTGTGAATAATTTCTTCCTGTCCTTTGCTCATTTATGTACTTTTCTTGATGATATTCTTTGAGATCCTCCTAGGTTGATTCATTAAGCTTTGTGTGACATTGGCCTGTTTTTCTCCATTTTACCATGTGCCGTTTGATTTTGTTTCTGTTTATCTACATTTTTTTGGAATGAAAAATATTCTTTTTTTTTTTAAATATTCTTTTAAAATGTAGGCTATCTTGAGGCTCTCAGGGGGCTCAGTCAGTTAAATGTCCGACTTTGGCTTATGTCATGATCTCATTGTTTGTGAGTTCGAGCCCTGCATTGGGCTCTTTGCTGACAGTGCAGAGCCTGCGTGGGATTCTCTCTCCCTGTCTACCCCTCCCCCCAAGTAAATGAATAAACTTTAAAAAAATGTAGGATATCTTTCGGCTAAAACTCAGATGGCTGTTTACCTGTTTTCTTTTTTCTCTTGGATTTCATGGTTTTGTGTGGGGGGTGGGGGTGTGTGGTATTGTGTGTAAGTCTGTTTCTGAGTCTCGAGAGCACCTGGAATTAATTGGTACACAGACTCCAAACTCTTATCCCTGTATCGTGCAGTGAGTGTGTTTTCCCTCTCATTCCTATTTAATTGTTCCAGTGGCACTTATCCAGGAATTCTTCCTTTTGGCACTGATTTTTGAAGCCACTTTTTTTTTTTTTTTTAAATAGATTCTGTTTACTAAGGTATGTATGTGGGCTTTCTCTCTTGTTCAGCTGATTGTTTTCTTCCTTGGCCCCAATACTACACAGACAATGATCACGGCTTTACATTGTTTTAGTATGTAATTATAGCAGTGCTTCTTTATTATCCTTCGTTTTCAAAACTTCTCGACTATTTCTGTTTAAATCTCCCAGAGGTACTTAAGAATCATTTTGTACAGTTCTGAAAATGGGACCCATTGGGACTCGGATTGTAACTGCATTACAGCTATCGACCTGTTCGTTGCAATCTGACATCTTTAATAAATGAAGACTTCCCATCCAAACACATTGTACATGTTGCTCCATTCATTTGAGCCCTTTAAAATAGCTCCACAGGATTTTGTGGCTCTTCTTCTTCTGGCTTCTCGATGTTTCTTGTTCAAGTTAAACTTTGCTATTTTAATCCTTTTGGTTGCTTTTTTGGAATGCATTCATGCTTCCCATTATGTCTTCTCACTGGTCATTTAAGTTGTATGGGAAATACAGTAATTAAAAAAATACATATTTTATTTAAAAAATTTTAGATGTTTATTTAAAATTATTTCTAATGTTTATTTATTAAAAATTTTTTAATGTTCGTTTATTTTTGAGAGACAGAGAGCCACAGAGTATGAGCAAGGGAGTGGCAGACAGAGAGGGAGATATAGAATCCGAAGCAGGATTCAGGCTCTCTGCTAATAGCACGGAGCCTGACACTGGGCTCGAACCCATGAACTGTGAGATCATGACCTGAGCCAAAGTCAACACTTAACTGTCTAAGCCTCCCAGGTGCCCCAATGTTTGTTTATTTTTGAGAGAGAGAGAGAGACAGAGCGTGAGCAGGGGAGGTGCAGAGAGAGGGAGACACAGAATCCAGAGCAGGTTCCAGGATCTCTGCTCTCAGCACAAAGCCTGACACAAGGTTCGAACTCACAAACCAAGAGATCATGACCTGAGCCAAAGTCGGACGCTTAACTGACAGAACTGTCCAGGTTCCCCTTAATGTTTATTTATATTTGAGAGAAGACAGACAGACTGACAAGAGTGTGACTGAGGGAGTGGCACAGGGAGATGGAGTCAGAATCCAAAGCAGGCTTGAGACTCTGAGCTGTCAGCACAGAGTCCTGATGTAGGGCTTGAACTCATGAACCATGAGATCATGACCTGAGCTGAAGTCAGTCTTAACTGACTGAGCCACCCAGGTACCCCTATGTATATATATTTTTAAATGTTTATTTATTTTGAGAGAGAGAGAGAATACAAGTAAGCAGGCTTCGTGCTGTCAGGATGGAACCCAGCGTGAGGCTCGATTCCATGAACCGTGAGATCATGACTTGAGCTGAAATCAAGCGTCAGACACTTAACTGACTGAGCCACCTACATGCTCCTAAAAAAGTATTTTTATTGATTAAAGTGTGGGACTGATGCCACATAAATAGCTTGCAATTGAGAAAAGTTCAACAATACAAAAGAATATTGAATAAAAATGAAAGACCCCCTTCATGCGTCTTTCCCATCCCACTCCCTGCCTGAGAGCCAGCCATTGCTAATAATTAGGCAATAGTTACAGACAATTAGCAGTGGGTTATTCTAGATCTTTGTCATTTACATATGCATATTTCAATATAAGTGGGATGCTACTGCCCTATCAAAGCATATAGCTCTACTTTATTTCCATGAACCCTTCTCCTTTGATAGATGGTTACTGACAGTCTGCACTTCATTCTTTTCCCAGAATTGGATACCAGAATCCAAATTGCTGGGTCAAGGGTATGTGTCTGTGTGTTTTGTTTTGTTTTTTTTATTTTTTTAAATTCCTAGTGGCTCAGTGAAACAGAGGTTTATTTCTCAATTCTGCTATAGGTGCAGGGCTGGTTGGTGGGGTGTTCTTCTCTACCCTGTCCCCCAGGGGCCCAGGCCTGTGTTGGAGGCTGAACTGTCCCTTAGCTACAACCAAAAGCAACTTGGCATCCTTGGGTATATGCATGAAAGAGAGAGAGCAGGAAGTGAAATGTTGTTCAGAGAAGACATATGTTTCTTCTGCTCAGGGTCCCTTGGCCTGAACTAGTATGATGTGACTGTATATACCCTGGGTGTGTGGCAGGGAGCATTTAAAAATTTTTTTTGTTTTTAATGTTTTATTTATTTCTGAGAGAGAGAGACACACACACACACACACACTTAATCTGAAACAGGCTCCATGCTCTGAGCTGGCTGTCAGCACAGAGCCCGACGCGGGGCTCGAACCCACGAACCGCGAGATCATGACCTGAGCCGAAGTCGGACGCTTCACCCACTGAGGTACCCAGGCGCCCCTAAAATGTTTTAAGATGTCTGTTAAATGTGCTTTAAAATTTTTTGTAGGGATCCAATTACCCTCCCTAAAGGAGATACCAATTTACACTCTGACCAAGGGCACACATGGTCGCCCTTTCCCTCACACCCTTGCCAGCACATATCATCATCCTTATTTCTGCCTGTCTCTCTCATGGTTTTGTCTTCACTTTTCCTGATGAAGGATGAGCTCAACTCTCCTTTTTAATTTGTTGTGTCCACTTTAAATTCTTTGAATTTTTTATCTGTTTCTTTTTGACCCATTTTTATTGGTTTTTAATTGTTTTAATGGATTTAAAATGTTTTCTTAATAGTTTGGACATCAACCCTTTGTTATATGTGTCAGTATTTCATCAATCTGTCCTTTGTCTTTTTTTTTTTTTTTTAATTAACGAGCGCACATTGACACATCATTATCACTCAGGCCTGTAGTTTACATTAGGGCCGCTCTTGGTGTTATACGTGCTATAGGTTTGGAGACCTGTATAATGACATGTGTCCAGCATTATACTAGGGCAGAGTAGTCTCACTGCCCTAAGCTTCTCTGTTCCCCCAGCCCCTGGGAGCCATGAATGGTATATCTAAGTGTAGCTATGATTCTCTGTTGGTGTCCATTCACTCTTTGATTCCTGTTATGGGTAAATTGTCTTTTCACTCTTTTTTTCTGCATCTGGCTAGGAGTTTATCAATTTTATAATACTTTCAAAGGTGTCATTGATATTCTCTATAATCTAACTGTTTTTAATTTCATATATTTCTGACCACTTTTTTTTTAATGTTGTATTTATTTCTAGTAGAGAGAGACAGCGTGAGCAGGGGAGGGTCAGAGAGAGAGGGAATCACAGACTCTGAAACAGGCTCCAGGCTCTGAGCTGGCAGTCAGCACAGAGCCTGATGCGGGGCTCAGACCCACGAACTGGGAGATCATGACCTAAGCAAAAGTTGGACGCTTAACTGACTAAGCCACCCAGGCGCCCCTGATCTTACCACTTTATTATTTTCTCCTTTTTGCTAGCTTTGACTTTAATTTGTTCTTTGTAGTTTTTTAAGGTGGAGGCTTAGACTTTCTTCTTTTCTTAGATAAGCATAGAATGCTATAAATTTCCCTCTGAACACTGTTTTACCTGCCTCCCATAAATTTGGATATGTTACCTTCATTTCACTATCATTTAGTTTAAAATATTTTTTAAATTTGCCTTAAGACTTTTTTGACCCACAGATTAATTTTAGAAGTATGCGGTTTAATTTCCAAATATTAAAGGTGAATTTCCAGATGTGTTTTTTTTTAAATTGGTAGTTTAATTTTGTTATGGTCAGAGAACACAGTTTTAATGATTTCTGTTCTCCTGAACTCCCTATGGTTTATTTTATGGCCCACAGTGTGGTAAGTGTTCTGTGTGCCCTTGCAAGGAATGTGTGCTCTGCTCTTTCTGTGTGAGATATTAAAAAAAAAAAAATGTCCATTAGGTCAAATTGATTCATAGTGTTCTCAAAGTATTTTTTATCCTTATTGATTTTATATTTTCTTGCTCCATTAGTTACTGAGAGTAATGTTGAAATCTCCAACCATAATTGTATATTTTGTCTAATCCTTCTTCCAGTTCACTCAGTTTTTTCTGCATGTATTTATAACTTTAAGTACATGAACATTTTGGACTGGATAGATTCTTAGAGAAAAGACTCTTTTATAGTTGTGTTATATTCCTGTTTTTATTTAGTTGTATTCTTTGTTTTGAACTCTACTTTGTCTGATATTAATTTAACCATTCAAACTTTCTTTTCATTATTGTTTCACAGTATATTTTCCCATCATTTTACTTGTACTCTAGTTATGTCTTTATTTTAAAAGAAATTAGTTAAAACAACATATAGTGGAAGAGCGCCTGGGTGTCTTGGTCGGTTAAGTGTCCGACTCTTGATTTTTGCTCGGGTCATGATCTCATGGTTCGTGTGATTGAGTCCCATGAATCTGCTTTGACAGTGTGGATCCTGCTTGGGATTTCTCTCTCTCTCTCTCTCTCTCTCCCTGCCCCCCTCCTGCTTGCTCACATGCTCTGTCTCTTTCTCAAAATAAATAAATAAATAAATAAACTAAAAAAGGAATAACAATGGCATATAGTGGAGTCTTGCTTTTTTGTCCAGTTTGACCATATGAATCTTTTAATTTGATGTTTATGCCATTTACATTAATGTAATTATTCATATAATTGTATTACAGTCTTGCATCTTGCCAGCTGTTTTTTATTTGACCCATCTGTTCTTTGTTTCTTTTCGTTATTGTTTCACAGTATATTTTCCCCGTCATTTTACTTGTACTCTAGCTTTGTTTCATTTTTTTTCCTACTTTTTCCGCCCTCCTTTGAGTTAAAAGTTTTTCTAAAGCTTAGCATTTCTCATGATGCTTTTTTTTTTTGTAATTCTCACAATCACTTATACCTCCTGTTTATGTTTTCAAGTATTTGCCTTAAAGTTTACATATCTTTACCCAGTTTACCTGCATGTAACTTAAACTGCTTCACATGTAGTTTTATGATCTTGCAACAGTATATTTCCATTCCCCTCCCTCTTCTGTCTTATTGTTGTGTTTCACATGACTTTCACATTTGCCGTGAACATATATACGTCTCTGCTCCTTTTACTTAGAGTTATTAAGGTAAGAAAAAATTTTATTTTTACCTTAATTTATCCCATTCCCACTCTTCTTTATTTCTTTGTATGGATCTGAGTTTCTGCCTGCTGTCCTATTTCTTCATCTGAAGAATTTCCTTTAACATTCTGTTTAGAGTAGAGTTATACTGGTGGTGGAGTCCCTTAATTTCTGTCTGAGAAATCTTTCTTTTTCATTTATGGAAGATATTTTTGCTGGATACCGAGTTATTGATTAATAGTCTTTTTTTTTTATCACTTTGAAGATATTATTTCTCTGTGTGCTGTCATGCATGTTTTTTGTTGGTTTTTGATTTTTCCACATATGTGTGTGTGTGTGTGTTTGTGTGTGTGTATATATATATAGGGAAAATATATATTGTATATATATATGGAAAACGTATATATGTTTATCATTTTAAAATAGCCTTTCCTTTTTCTTTTTATTATTGTTATTATTTTATTTTTAATTTATATCCAAGTTAGGTAGCATACAGTGCAATAATGATTTCAGGAGTAGATTCATCCCCTGTGTATAACACCCAATGCTCATCCCAGCAAGTGTCTTCCTCAGTGCCCTTTGGCCATTTAGCTACTCCCTCCACCCCCCCAGCAACCCTCAGTTTGTTCTCTATTTTTAAGAGTGTCTTATGTTTTGTCCCCATCCATTTTTTTATTATTTTGCTTCCCTTCCCTCACGTTCATCTGTCTTTCATCTTAAACTCCACATATGAGTGAAGTCATATGATATTTGTCTTTCTCTGACTTATTTCGCTTAGCATAATACCCTCTAGTTCCATCCATGTTGTTGCAAATGGCAAGATTTTATTCTTTTTAATACGCTATTGTGTGTGTATACACACACCACGTCTTCTTTATCCATTTATCTTTCAATGGACATTTGGGCTCTTTCCATACTTTGGCTATTGTCGATAGTCTGCTATGTCATGCATGGTTTTTGATAAGAAATCTGATATAATTTTTCTTTTTGTCCCTTTCTGTGGTAGATGTCCTTTCTCTCTGATGGCAAGATATTCTCTTTATATTTTGTTTTTTGCAGTTTCAATATGATATGACTTGGTATATTGTATTATATTGTGTTCTTTTTGGAGGTGAGCATTTATCCTGCTCTGTGGATTAGTGGTTTGGTACTATCATTAATTTTGTACGTTTTTGGCTATTCATATTTCAAACATTTTTTCTGCCCATTCTCCCTTTCTTCTCACTCTGGGATTCCAATGACACATATGTCAGAGTATTTGGTTTTGTTCTACAGATTCAGATATGCTTCTCCCTGCGCTCAGCTTTTAAACATGTGTTTCTATTTGGCCAATTTCTATTGATCTACCTTCAAATTTTATGATTTTTTTCTGTTAGTTATGTTGGGTCTGCTGATCACTCTCAATTGCAGTTCTCATCTATTTTGTTATGGTTTTGATTTCTTACATTTTACTTGATGAATTCTTACAGTTTCTTTAAGAATTTTTTAAAGAATTTAAAAAATGTTTAAAGAATTTTTCTTTAAGAAAAATTTTTTATAAAGAAAATTCCACTGAATTTTCCCATCTGATCTTGCAGTTTTCACCTTCTCCATTAGTGCTGGTGTCCGGGGATATCTACTTAGGGTAAGCATCTTCCTTAGTCTCTCTCTGCAAGCATCTGAGATTTTGAGCTAGTTGTTTTTTTCTCAGTATCTGCTCTCCGGTGAGTTCTAGATAAGTCATGAACATAGGTTTGTCTGGATCTTATTGTTGTAAAGTGAGGAGCAGTGCTTTCTTCTAACTCCATATGCTGAGTAGAAAATGGAAGGCTAGTCCATTTTTTGTTGTTGACTCATAATTTTATGAGAGAAAACTGAGAAATTATAGATTGTGGGATTTCTTTTCTGTTTTTCTAGTGTGTGGAGATTTTCCTTGCAGTCTAATATATCCTTGTTTTTGTGAATACTTAATGCATATTTGAAGAGAATGTGTAGTTTCATTTTGAGCAAAGTTGATAGTGAGTTATTAATATTTATTTTATATTTAATCATTTGCTAAACTTTATACATTCTGGTCAAGTCAAATTTTACATCTCACATTTTCTAGACATATAAGATGTGTAATCATATTATCTACAAATAATGATAATTTTGATTCTTTTTCTTATCTTCATGTCTCCTTTTCCTATTTAATATTTTCTTGTGCTGTTCTTTTCACCCAAAATAGCTCAGTAATGAAATCATTGTGTATATCTTTGTTTCAATCTTGACTTCAGTGGGAGTGCCTATTACATTTTATTGTTAACATTGTTGCAAACTGCTAATTCAATATAGCTTTTCTTTGTCATATATATTTTTAGTCTCTTTTTTTTTTTTCAGGGGAAGATGGTCTGGAATGAATTTAAAATTTGGGTAATTGACTGTTAATGCATCTATTAATAGCATGTCATTTTTCCTTCTTTTACCAATTAATGTGAAACTTATCTTTGTACTTCTAAAATTCAACCATCTGTAACTTCAAGATATTTTATTCTTTAAATATATTATTTCTTTTAAATGTTCTTGTTCAGTGTATTTGGAAGCTTTTTATTTTTTCTCTCTGCACTAAAATAATATCTGTACTATTGGAGTTACCTAAATCTTAAATATCTGAAAGATTCTTGGGTCGACTTATTTTAGGTTAGAATTTTTCTTAGGAAATTATTTAATAACTACCAATTTTTTCCCTATAGTTATTCTGTTCAGATGTTTAATTTTAGTAACTGTATCTGTTTCTTTCCAATTTTAATTTTTTTCTGAGCCGTTTTTGCTAAGGCATATATTATTTTATAATACGCATTTCACCCAGTATTTCAGACTTTTCAGCATGTTAGAATACATGGTATGGCATGCCTTTAATTTACATCTGTTATATTCTCATTTTTTAATTTATGATTCATTTTATTTGTATTTTATCTATCTCTTCTTCAGTGGGATTAATTAGTAACTCATCTATTTTATTGCTTTGCCTCAAGAATCAATCTTTGTATTATACTGCTTTGATTCCCTTGTCATTTCCTTTACTGTACATTTTAAAGATAATTTCTTAGTGGTACTATGGGGGCTTACCAGTAACATCCTAAGTTTTGATTTCAGTGTAACTTCAATATCATAGAAAAGCTCAGCGTATGTACAGATCCCTCCTCCCTTTTTTGTTATTATAACTAATTATATCTTTACATAAGGACCCATTAACATAATATGTAATTATTACTTTATGCATTTGTCTAAATCATATAGGAAACAAAAGTTACAAATCTAAAATACAGTAATGCTAGATTTGTTGTCTTTTCTGGAGTTTTTTATTTTTTCACATGGCTTCAATTTACTACCTTCCATTTTAGCCTAAAGGACTCCTTTTAATATATATTGTAGGGCAAGTCTAACAGTGATGCCATTACCTCAGCTTTTGTTTATCTGGGAATATCATAATGTTTCCTTCATTTTTAAAGGATAGCTTTGTCAGATGTAAAATTCTTGGTTGACAGTTTTTTCTTTCAGTATTTTAAATATGTGATTCCACTGCCTTCCCACCTCCATAGTTCCTGGTGAGAAATTAACTGTTAATCTTATTGAGGATCTCTTGTACATGATGTGTCATTTCTCTCTTAGTGCTTTTAAAATTTTCTCTGTGAATTTGTTTTTCAACTATTTGATTATACNGGAATATCATAATGTTTCCTTCATTTTTAAAGGATAGCTTTGTCAGATGTAAAATTCTTGGTTGACAGTTTTTTCTTTCAGTATTTTAAATATGTGATTCCACTGCCTTCCCACCTCCATAGTTCCTGATGAGAAATTAACTGTTAATCTTATTGAGGATCTCTTGTACATGATGTGTCATTTCTCTCTTAGTGCTTTTAAAATTTTCTCTGAATTTGTTTTTCAACTATTTGATTATAATGTGTCTCTTGTAGATCTCTTTGAGATTACCCTACTTGGAATTTGTTGAGCTTCTTGAATGTGTAGACATGTATTTCATAAAATTTGGAAAATTTTGGCTCTTATTTCTTCAAATATTTTTTCTGTACCTTTCTTTTTCTCCTCTCTTTCATTGTGTGTATGTTGTTACCCTTGTTAGTGGCTTACAGATCTCTTGGTCTGTTTTGTTTTTTTTTTTTCCCATTTTTTTCCTTCTGCTCAGGTTGGTTAATTTCAATTGAGCTGTCTTCAAGTTTGCTGATTCTTCCTTCTGTCTGCATAAATCTTCTAGTGAAACTCTCTGGTGAAATTCTCATTTAAGCTAGTATACTTTGCAGACCCCCAATTTCTATTTGGTTCCTTTTCATGATTTTTAAAAATCTCTATTGATATTTTCAATTTGTTGAGACATCGTTATCGTCTTTGAAACCTCCTTGTCTGTGGTTTCCTCTAGCTCCTTGAGCATATTTAAGACAGTTGATTTAATTAGCAAGTCCAATGTCTATCCTTCCTCAGGAGTAGTTTCTATTAATTTCTTCTGTTAGTAAAAGGCCATATTTCCTGTTTATTTGAATGTTTCATAGCTTTTTGTTGAAAACTGGACAGTTAGAATGTTATAGTAACTCTGGAAATCAGACTCTTCCCCCTCCTCAGGCTTGATTTTATTTCTTGTTTGTTGTTGCTGTTTGCTGTTTGTTTACAGTCTTTCTAAGCTCTTTTTGTAAGGTCCATATTCTTTGTCATATGTGGTTTCGGAAGTCTCTGTTCTTTTAGCTTGTGTGAAGCTATTTGTAACAGATTTCCTTGTATTCTGGAGAAATAAATATAAAAATAAAGAATAGAAAGAGAGAGAGAGAGAGAGAAAGAAAGAAAGAAAGAAAGAAAGAAAGAAAGAAAGAAAGAAAGAAAAAGAAAAAGAAAATGGAAGGAAGGAAGGAAGAAAAAAGGGAAGAAAGAAAGAAAGAGAGAGGGAAGATAGGAAGGAAGGAAGAGCAAAAAGAGAGAAAGCAACTCTCCTAGATTGACTCTGTTGGGACATTCCTTCAGTGTCTGACCAGGCCATTTACAACTGCCTTATTTGTCACTTGTGCTTGCACTAAGCCTCAAGATCAGCCAGAAGTGAAAAGTGTAGGTCTGTCTCAATTTTTTCTTGAGCATGCATTCTGCCCTGGGCATGTGCTCAGCTTTCTAAATTTCCAGTGTCCATGGGTACTTCTGAATGCTTTAATTTTCTGAAGACACTCTCCAGCTTTTCCTCCCAGGCTTTCTGTGCATCTATTGTTTTTCTCAACAGCACTCTTTTGACCCAGTTGGCAGCAGATTGTTCACTTGCTTTACATTGTTTTGAAAGAATGACTCTGCATGGCCACTTTTCCAACCCAAGCAAGCTTCAGGATTAACAACATGAAAGCAAGTGCTTGTATCTGTCTTTCAGGTAGCCCGTCGACCAGTTAGAACAAGCACAGTTCTTTGAGAATCAGGTCTGCTCCGCTCTCTCCAGAACCAAGGACCATGGTCCTGCACTGGGCATGTAGGCTGCCATATTCAGCACTGCTGACGAGCTGGGGAATGGGAGGGTCATGGGCAAGCAAAAATGACACAAAGCTTTCCTACTATTTTTAAGTCGTGTTTTTTCTTGATTCAGTATTTCTTTGGTTACTATTAACTTTGTTTTCCAGAATTCTAAAAGAGTTGATTCTGATGTTTTCACTTGATTTTTCAGTGTTTCTCTGGAGGGTTGGGCTTTTAGAACTGCCTACACTGCCATTTTTGCTCTTTATTTTAGTTTTTGGGTGGCAGTAGGTTCAGGTTTTGTGTATTTTCTAGTTTATTAATTTCTAATTTAGAATTTATTCTTTCCTCTTACTGCCCAAGAGTGATTTTTCTTTTACTGATTAGTCAGGGTTGATGTGGAACTTCCTCCTTCCTCCCTTCCTCCTTCCACATCCCAACTACTTCGATAATATGTTTGTATTCAGTTTTTACTTTGTAAAGAACTATTATTATAAATTTTCTTAGGTGTTTATCTGATGGTTGCTGATTTTACTGGTTACTGTTTTTTTCTTCATTGGTAAACTTGTTTAGAATTTATTTTTAAATTGTGCTTTTATCTAGCGTTGTAGCATTGTATTAGAGAACACTGTACAATGTTTCCCTTTTGGCATTTATTAATTTTTCTCTGATATTTTAGTTTATAATCAATTTTGATAAGTGTTTCAAAGTGGTTTTCTCTAGATTTTTTTGGTAGCTTTTATTTTCCTTATAAATTATGAAGTTAAAAGTTTCTGTTTACACAAATACCTGCAATATTTACTAGAATGACTATCATATTTTTATTATTCAGATTTCTTATATCCCTAGTTTCCATCTGTTTGATCTCTCCATGTCTGAAAGTATTAAGTCTTCAGTTCAAATTGCTTCTATCAATTTCTGCTAAATAATTTAGTAATTTTTTGATCTGTTATTTGCTGTAGAAAAGTTCATACCTATTATATATTTAGTGAATATTTTTGATTTAAAATACCCTCATTTTGCTCCTCAGTTTTACTTTGATATTCTGTACAAAATTTGGTATTGCCTGGGGCACCTGGATGGCTCATTCAGTTAAGCGTCCGACTTCGGCTCAGGTCATGCTCTCACAGTTCCTGGGTTCAAGCCCCGCATCAGGCTCTATGCTGACAGCTAGCTCAGAGCCTGGAGCCTGTCTTCGGATTCTGTGTCTCCTTCTCTCTCTGACCCTCCCCTGCTCATGCATTCTCTATCTCTCTCAAAAATAAATAAAACATTAAAAATAATTTAAAAAATTGGTACTGCCTGATATGTCTTATTCTTTTCATTTCTATCATTAATACATAATGAGTGCTTAAAATTGGTTAGGTTTTATGATTGTTGTTACTATTTTTGTGTTTAGTTTTAGTATACAATTGTGTATACTAAATGCTACACTTGTACTTTTAGGAAACCATTTGGAATAATTACAGATTTTTGGAAGAATTCTGAAGATGGGACACAGATTTTCCATCTACCCTTTAACCAGTTTTCACAGTTACTTACATTTATTGAAACTAAGAAATTAACATTGGTGCTGCATTGTGACCTAAACTATGGACTTCATCAGAACTTCACCAGTAATTCATTAACATCCTTTCCTGTTTCAGAATTGGTCCAGGATGCCACATTGCATCTGGTTGCTACTTTCTCAGTGTCCTCTAATCTGAGACAGTATCTCCGTCTTTCCTTGCATTACATGACCTTGACACTTTTCAAAAAATACTAGTCAGGTGTTTCATAGACAGTTTCTCAGTGTGAGTTTGTCTGGTGTTTTCTCATGAGACAAATGGGTTTGAGGAATTATACTGTAGAGGAAAGTGCTCTTCTAAGTGACCTGTGTCAGAGTATGTGTGACATTTTTCCCTTCACATACTCTACTTGTTAGAAAGACATCAGTAAGTCCTGTCTCTCATGGGGAGAGGAATTAAGCTCTACCCCCTAAAGGAGGGACTATCAGTAGTTGGGCATTTGTTAAAACTACCATGGTGGTCAATAAGTTGGGGGATATTTTGATGCTCCAAATATCTGATTTCTCTTTAAAATGTTAACCACTAATTTTAGCATCTGTCTGTGGATCTTTGCCTATAGCAATTATTTCTGTGGTATTCTAGTGGTGATTTTTCTATTTCCATTATTCCCTTATTCCATTTCTTATATGGAATTCTTCTGTAAGGGATATTGGTATTTTCTCTCCCCTACTTGTTTGTTTATTCCAGAGTCAGCAAACCTTTTCTGTTAGAGGCCAGATAGCAAATATTTTAGACTGTACGGGCCATGCCGTCTCTGCCACACAGCTAGCCCTACTTTTGTGGTTTGGAACACCCGTAGATAATACATAAATGAATGGGCATGGGCACGTTCCAATAAATCTTTATTTTTAAAACCGGCATTGGGCCAGATTTGGCCTGCAGGCAACTTCTGATAAGTAATTCACTTATTTATATCAGATGAACTCATGGATATTTATTTTACGGTTTGGGTTATAAATGTAGTACTACCACTATTTATTTTTTTATTCAAATTGTTCTAGCTTTGGCCACTGAGAGCTCTTTCAGTTGGTTCCTTTTGGCATTCTCCCATTATTTAAGGCTTGTTTATTTTAATTTTTAAGTACTTTCTTATTTTCTGGCAATACAGGATCATCAGGGTCATTTTTTAAATGGATAGTTTTATATATTTTGTTCCTTCACACAGGAGATATCTTCCGCCTTCATTTTCGTCTGAAGGCTCACCTCACCGGCTTTAGAATTTTTAAGTTTACATGTTTGTTAACGTTCTCTGAAGTCCGCCTGATTTTTTTGCCTCCAATTTTGGATGGTGGAGGGTTGGGATGTGAGAGTGGGAATTTTAATATTTTGAAGTTAAGAAGTTCTGCAAGAACAGAAATAAAGTCGATTGATTCTCAGCCTCTGCATTCCCCATCACTGAGATCTTTCTTTGACCTACTGACTCAAGATACGGAGATTTCTTCTGGTACGCCTGGTTACTGTTCTTGGCCTATTTTGTTTCTTTTCCCCCTCTCCCAGACTACGTTGGTTGGTTCTCTGAGCCCTCCTAGATGTCTGTTTCTCACGTTCCTTACGGTTTTCTTTAAAGATCTCTGTGTCCTTGGAGAGCTTTTCAAGTAAATCGTCTCCATTACGGATTTGGTTTTCTGCATGTTGATTCTGTCCTTTTGTGGTTCCAATGGGAATTTTATTTCTTTGCTTGTGTTTTTTCGTTTGGTTTCCTTACACCCTTTCTTATGTAAATGAGCCTTCTTTCATTTCAGTTTCCTGCTTAACCTATGGGTTTCATTTCATCTTTTACCTTTCTTTCTCTCATCTAAAAACGGAGGTCGTATTTTCTGTCGCCTTTGAAAACATGACACACATGCTATGTAAAAATGCGCAGTGGTGCTTTTCTTAGTTATTTTGCTGAGAACTTTTAGTGATGTTTGTGTTCTGATGTGTTTCAGAAGTTCTCGAAAATATGTCCCACAATGATGTTGCTATTGCCAGCTTCTGTCTGCATGTTCTTGATCAAAGAGTGACCTCTCTGGCTCAGTGTTTCCCAGTGGAGGGGCATGGGAATTCCTCTCGGTCCCTCTGGATGCTCCTGAGCTCCCCACTCAGACTCTCACCTGGAGGCTAACTTAAATTATGGCTCTGAGCCAAATTTCTTGGTTTGGCATCTGCTTCTCTAGTGCAGTTTTGCTGGACTGAGTGGGAAACACTGCCTATTTATACTGCCTTCTCTGATTAGATAATCTGGAGCAATCAGTCTTCCAGACCTGAAACAGCCCATGCCTAGTGGCTTCCGGGACCTGTCTTGTCTGTATCCTTTCTGAAGACTTCATACCCCAAGTTGTAATGACGGGGTTCCCGTCCCTTTTAGCCCCCAAGGGAGTTGTCCCAGATGTTGAAAGGGCGCAGAGAGGTCCTTGCACATGTGGGCTTGGGCTCCAGAATCTGGGGATGTCTCAGGATGGCTGTGCTGGTATATGTATTAGCACACAGCAGGCATGGGCATCTTTCTTTATTCTTTCTTGCTCTTGCCCTTGGCAGTCAGAGGGCAAAGCATGAATTAGTGATGCAGAGTGTCTCAGTCCACCCCGCTTTGGTGTGGGAGGCATTCCTTCAAGAGTCTCAAAACCTTTGGTAACCCTGGGTTCCTGAACTATTGTAATTTCATATACTGTTTTTGTTTGGTGGGAAGCTGGGGTACAGAATATGATTGATAATTAGTTTGTTTCCATTTGAATCGACGGAGAATTGGAGCAGCAGGAGAGGTAGGCCTCAGGGCAAGCTAGGAGAGTCAGGCGCAGGAGACTTACTCCTAAGCCATGTAAAGGTGACGTGGGTCTTCTGTGACCTTGGCAGTACTGGGAGCAGATGTATGAAGCTGTAGGTAAGCTGTTGGTCTCAGTCAGATTGGGCCTACTGGGCAAGAGTGGGTGGTGGGTGTACTGCAGTCACTGAAAGTATGGGGTCTGGAGCCAAGATGCTTCTGACCAAGTCTTAGCTCTCCACTGCTTGTCAGAGGGGAGGCCTTGGCCAAGGACCTGAACCTCTGTGTGCCTCAGTTTTATCCTCTGTTAAAAAAAAAGAGAGAGGGCGCCTGAGTGGCTTAGTTGGTTGAGTGTCCAACTTCAGCTCAGGTCATGATTTCAAGGTTCATGGGCTCAAGACTCACATCGGGCTCTGTGCTGACAGCTCAGAGCCTGGAGCCTGCTTCAAATTCTGTGTCTCCCTCTTTCCCTGCCCCTCCCCTCCTCATGCTGTCTCTCTCTCTCTCTCAAAAATTAATAAACCTTAAAAAGAGAGAGAGAGAGAGAGGCACCTGGGTGGCTCAGTTGGTTAAGTGTCCATCTCAGTTGGTCTTGCAGTTTGTGAGTTCAAGCCCCGCGTCTGGCTCTGTGCTGACAGCTCAAAGCCTGGAGCCTACTTCGGATTCTGTGTCTCCTTTTCTCTCTCCCCTCTCCCACTTGAATTCTGTCTGTCTGTCTGTCTCTCTCTCTCGCTCAAAAATAAATAAACGTTAAAAAAAAGAATAAAATTACCTGCCTTGTTGGCTTATTTTCAAGACTAAATGAGTTCCTGTGTATAGCATACAGGCAGTCTATAGGGATCACTTTCAGAGGTGGCTGGCACTTCTTAAATGCTGAATAAATGCTGGGTGTTGGTGCTATTTGACTGACCTCCTAGCAGAAGGCTGAAGAGGGAGGTGGGGGGTGACCTTTCTCCTTTCTGCTTGGAAAGGCGTCTCACTAGCTCAGAGGTTCTCCACCTCTGAAGGCCCTGTTTGGTGTCAACTTAAATTTTTCTTTCTCAGAGAAGTCTTCCTACTACCCACCCGATCTGAAGCAACCCTATTCCCTCTGCCATTGATTCCCGCATTACATTCTCTTCACTATCATTTGTTACCGTAAAGTGTTACTTCACGCTTATTCATTGAAAGGCTGTGACCCCCAGTAGCCACATGGTTTCCCACTGGTGAGGTGTGGCCAGGGGGTCAAGGACTCGGCCTGAGGGTCCTGACTGACTGGAGCTCCAATTTTGGCTAACCACCCCCCGCTGATTCTGTGATGGAGGGAAGGTTATCTACCTTCTCTGAGCCTCAACTTTCTCACCTTTCAAATGGTGAGCATAAAGCCCAGCTGCCTTCCTGGGTGTGAAGGTGGAGTCTGAAACCTCATGAATGCTTAGCACAGTTCCTGGAACAGCGTGTACCAGTAAAGGTGATTATCATCATTATCATTCCTAATGAGACAGCCATCCGTCCACTCGTCATCCTGGTAGTGGTAATAATAATTGCAGTGCAAGTTCCCCCTGCAGTAGAATATTGTCTCATCCTGGCTGGGGTCACAGGGAGTAAACGGTAATTAATGATTTGGTTGAGCTCTGAGAAACAGTTCAAGGTCTCAGACTGCTTATCTTTGAAAGAAAGGAGCTAGTGGGTGTGTGTGAGCTTACGAGGTTTCAGTACCTTTCATGTGTTTGTCAGTAGTTACAAGGGGAGGGAGGTGATGACTGTTTGCATCTGGAGGGACCGACTTCAGGTAGCGCAGGGCAGGTGAGGTGGGAGTGGTGCGCCAGCAACAGCACTGCTGAGATGTGAGGCCCAGGTCTGTGCCTTCTGCAGGTGTGAGGGGTTAGGGGTCAGCAGAGGAGGCTGAGAGAGCATGAGGGGAAAGAAAGGATTTCCCCAGAGAATCTTGCGGCCTTAGCAAGATCAAGTCCTAAGTGACATGGGCTTTGTTATCACCGGCACAGATTAGAATTCTGGTTCTGCTGGAGACTCTCCTGAGAAGAAGTGGAAAAGAGGGTCAGAGAACCTATGTGGGGGATGTAAAAAAGGAAATTAGGTCCTAGGAGACTGCAGATTCCAAGTATGCTGGGAAATTTGGAGCCAGCTTTCCTCTGAGCTCCTGGTGGGTATTTTTGTCTTGCAGAAAAAAGCAAATTCATTTTGTGAGCCCATTTTATAGATGGGGAAACTGAGGCCCAGATAAGTTGGGCAGCTTGCTCAGCGTGATGTGGATAGAAAATGGCAGGGCCAACAGTCTCCCCACACACATCAGGCTATTTGGGATGATCCTGTCCATACCATTTGCTGTTGGTGTTGGGTAAATTTAAGTAGAAATGGCTGTCAGGGCACCCAGTGGCTTTGTGGATAGGACCAGAGGTGGAGGCAAAGCCACTTGTGACTCTGACTCAGTCCCGCAGTAACTAGAAGAAACCAAGCCCCCCACCCACAGTGTGGCCTCAGTAGCTGCATAGACACTGCACGCTTGCGACTCCCCAGGCTTCTCGAGTAGGACTGGTCTGCACAGCCATCTCCCACGCTTGGAAGGACTTACATAAATAGGTTGACTCTCTCTTCTTCCCAGGGAGGAGTTGATTATCCTCAGGGGGTCATATTCCGCAGGGTGGGGACACATTCTATCTTTAGATATCACCAAGGTTTGTATTCACAGGAGGATATGCAAGATTAAGTGACCTTGACTATGGAATGCAAAGCTACTTATTTGTATATTCTCCACAACCACCCTGTGAGGTAGGTGCGATTCTTTCCCCCTTGCCTGATGAGTCATCTGAGGCCCAGAGAGGTTGAGCTTGCTCAAGAACACATAATAAAAGGCTTACCAGGAGATTTAAACCAGATAGTGTTGTTCCATAGCCTGTGTTCTTAAATACTTTACTAACCTCATTTTGATGAGTGAGTACCATCCATCCATCCATCCCATAATCCATCCATCTATACATGCATCCACTCAGCCATCCATTTTCACCCATCCACCCACCCACCTATCCATTGTGTTGGCTGTTTGTCTAACGTGGTGTTCTGCTTTGTCCTGGGGAAAGAGTTTCTCCGTATGTTTTCTGAAGCTGGAGACTTCCATGCCAGCACAAATCCCTTAGCTCCTAAGAAATATCTGGGCTTACTCCTGATACTACTAGGCTGGTGCCCTTGGGAATGCTGCTATTCCAGGCAGTGCCAGGTTGCTTATTCCCTTTCCTCCCTCCGTAAACCTGGAGAGGGTTTCGCTCTTCAAAGACCTCCCAAAGTGCAAAGGTGTAGGCTCTTCCACAAAGACTTGACTTTCTCAAGCATCATCACAGATGAATCCTCAACTAGCTCCGTTCTTTGATCCAAAGATTGGAAGAAGGATTACTTTGGCATGGATATACTTTTTAAAACTGTTATAGAGTTTGCGTGATACATCTAAAAATTATGTAATAAATCTAAAACAGATGTTCACGGAGCATTTTGTAAGGAAAGGAGTTTTAATAGAAATAGGCCAATTTGATTGCAGATAAATCAATTAAGGAAACCATTTAAATTGTCTCAAAAGAAACAGTGTTATGAAGAGGCAGCATGGCCCAGCTATTTGCATATTTATTAAGTGCAAAGCAATGAAAATCATTTAATTATTTTGCATAGCCTCTGTTGTACATAAACCATTGGGAGACAATCTTACTTTTCAGAGTTATTTTTACCTTCTATTATGGAAAATTTTAAACATAAAAATTCAAACACGTAAACATGAACAGTCATAGAGCGAATCCCCATGTACTTGATACATGAAATATGAAATATGATCTTGAAATATGATTGACTAAACTTGTATTGACTTCTTTCTTCTCAGTTTGTTTTTTCTCTTCTTGAGTTTCAAGGATATTTTCCTCACTTATTAATTTCATGGGGTCAAAATTCCATTATGTTGACATAGAAATATAATCAGCTTCTGAATGTAGTTGTTTTATTTTTTCATTGAAATTTAGCTTTTTTTTAGGGTAGAGCATTGTGTATTTTCTGACTTTTTTTTTTTTTTTTTTGATTTAAAGAATTTTAGGTTAGGCCAAGTTGACAGGATAATAAAGGAACCCTCACATGTTCTTCCCCTTGATAGACCAGTTATTAGCATCAGGACTGGCATTTTCCTAAGTGCATTCTTCCAGGAAATTACTTTGAAGACAGGGGAGGTTTTCATACCTTTGAAGGTATGTGGACAGTAGCACAGAGTTTTAGAGTCAGACAGATAGAGGTTCAGACCTCACCTCCACCACTGCATAGCCCTGCCTGCTAGGCAAGTTACCTCACACTCAGCCACGTCATCCATCTAACAGGAATAATAGCAGTTATACCCATGGAGTTATATAAGGCATATAATAGGGTCCCAACAAATGTTAGCTATCACCTGACCTACCAGCTGTACCCTCCATGTTGGGGGGCGAGTGTTGGGTTTTGTTGATTCAACTCATTTTTGGTCAGTATGGAAGATTTTTGTACTAGAGAGCGTTGGTATGGCCTGTGATTAAGACAGTAAGTCTGGGGTAAGAGTGATTTAAATCCCAGCTCTGCCCTTACCAGCTTGGGACTTGGTTGAGTGACTTAATCTCCCTGAAGCCTCGTTTCCTTAAGGGTAGAGCAGAGATAACGAATACCTACTGATTGCACTGGGTTGTTGTCAGGGGAAAATGACATGGGACCATCCATGCCCAGCATTTAGTCATACCACTGAGTGCGACTAATCATTCGTATTATTATAAAGAAGGACACATTAGCATAGTGCCTACCATGTAAATGTGCAATAAATGTTACTCACTGTAAGTAAGGGTGAAAAAGTCACACCAAATTGGTCTCCAAATGTCTGATTTTACTTCAGTGCAATGAAAAGAATAAAGATCTTTCGTGAAAGCTCGCGCTGTGATTTCAAGCAAGAGTAAACCCTGGAATGGACGGGCAGATGCCACCAGCCAGGCATGGCCTCACACAGTTGTCATGGGAAACAGCCGAGGGCCTTTGGTTCCATTCAGTGATATCCTAAAATAAACCAGCCTTCTTGAACACTCCTGGAAGCCTAAGCTTCCGGTGTTGAATGGCTATGTCCCCTGGTCCGTGTGACTGTCCTGAGGGCTTTGTGTTGATGTTGCCTGGGCCTGATTTCTCTCCTCTCCCCCTTTTCTCTCTCTCTCTCCTGACTCTCTCATATCGTGCTTCAGGTCGAAAGGATTGTAGACAAGAGGAAGAACAAGAAAGGGAAATGGGAGTATCTCATCCGATGGAAAGGCTACGGCAGCACAGAGGACACGTGGGAGCCAGAGCACCATTTGTTGCACTGTGAGGAATTTATCGACGAATTCAACGGGCTGCACGTGGCCAAGGACAAAAGAATCAAGTCAGGGAAGCAGGCCAGCACCTCCAAGCTCCTGCGTGACGGCCGAGGCCCGTCGGTTGAGAAACTCTCCCACAGACCTTCAGAATCCGGGAAGAGCAAAGGGACTTCCCATAAACGGAAGCGGATCAACCCTTCCCTGTCCAAGCCGAAGAAAGGCTATTCGGCTAAGCCCCCCTCGGGCGGTGACAGGGCCACCAAGACGGTGTCTTACAGGACTACCCCCAGCGGTTTGCAAATAATGCCGCTGAAAAAGGCTCAGAATGGGATGGAAAATGGGGACACCGGTTCCGAGAAGGAAGAGAGGCACTTTGGAAATGGGTCCCATCAGCCTGGCTTGGATTTGAATGACGTCGGAGGGCAAGAGCTGGCGGAGTGTGGTGTGAACCACGCAGCACTGGCGGAGAACGGGCTCGGTACGTGGCTTGTCTTTCTCCTGTGTTTGGTCTGGTCCAGGTGGCCGGGGGGCTTTGCGTGCAGCCTAGGGGAGTAGGTGAGACCTCCCTGCCCCCGAACCCCGGCTCTTAGCTAGGCAGGCATTCCGCTTCTGGCTCCCTCACCTAGAGTCGTGTGGACTTGGTCACGGGGCCATACTGGTTGCAGACACCTGTGCTCGTGGGGAGGCCAAGCCACTGATGCTCCCGCCCAGGCCGGTAGTGGGCTGAAAATCCCAAGGCCACGGTAACCACTCTAGAGACCTTGTTCTGAGGGTTGCTCGAAGCCCTCACCCACCAGGACCCGAGACCCGTGTCCCCAGGGGGCCGGCCAGTGCGTCTCTTGGGTGGCATGTGCTTCCGAGAGGCTTTGCCTTCAGTCTCATTGAGCATCCCCCCTCCAAAGCCGTGGAGCCCAGAAGGGCGGGTCTGGCCCTCTTCTCAGACCCAGTTTGGACTTGAACTTCTCCAGGCCCGGGCTTCAGCTGGGCCTCCGGCCCCTCCTCTGTCTCCAGCATGGGTGCTCTGGCCCCATGTCTAGAGCAGGTCTGAGAGCTGCCCTGGCCCCACCCTCTGCTACCTCTCTGGGCTTGCACCTCCTTCACCCCAGAAGCAACACAGCAAAGGCACGGAATCCCTCCCTCTTACCAAGTCCCCACAGGTAGAGTTAAGGAAAGAGGAGGCAAAAGGTAATTAAAGCTCCCAAACCTGACATTTTCTTAACGGTGAAGTTACTCCTTGACTGGGCCTTAGTGGCGCGGGCCCTCCAGGCTGGCCATCTGCACCTGTTTCGTGCACGCCCTCATTTCTCGGGTATCTGTGTGTCTCAGTGGTGGTGGCATTCTCCTCTTTAGCCGCCAGAACCCTAAGCCTTGGGATGAGCGTGGACAACCTGTTCCCGACAGAGCAGGGGCATCGATGCCCGATGTCGAAGCAGAATGTGTGTGTAGGGAGTAGGGGTGTGGGGTGTGGGGCGCAGGTGGCAGCATCCCGGGAGGGGGTGATGGAGGAGATGCCCAGGAGCGCGGCGGTGATTTCCAAGTTCAGAGTGTTCAGGGCGCGCCCCGCTGCAGAGAGAGAGCCCCGCGGTCTTGAGGGAGCCTTGCCGGGGAAGCTGAGCGATGCCTTGCTCCGGAGGGAGGGATTTCACCCAAACAGGATTTGCTTAGCAGTGTCTGCCCCAGATTGACTCATGTTTCCGTCTGGGGATCCCTGATGCTGACATGACTCTGCCTGCTAACATATGTAAAAGCTGTTTGTTTTAAAAATTCATCTCTCAGGGAGGAGTGGGCTTGTGTAAATGAGGCCTGGCATAAACATCCGTGTCTGACGTTCAGCGACAGCTGCCGGCGGGAGAGGGATTCCCCGGCTCGGGAGGGTGGCTGGGGGCGTGGGGGATATCTGAGGCTCCTTGGGTGTAGGTGCGGGGGGCCTCGGCCTGTACGGTCCCCTGCCCTGCTTCACATGTGGCCGCCTCAGGGGTGGGAGGAAGAACACGGAGGAGGACGGCTTGCTGACTGTAGCCGCCAGACTGCAGGGGGCCGTGGGGACACTGGATGCAGAGAGAAGGGGAGATGGACCTTCCTCTCCTTCCACACAGCTTTCCAAAGTCGCCCTCCATCTTTGGGCCTGGTCGGCACCCCCTGGTTCATGATCTGCCTGTGGGATGTGGTGCCCCACGAGCAGGGAAAGGCCAAGGGTCCCAGGTGGCCTTCTTCAATCCCAACCTTGACTCCACAATGCTTCTCTAGACCTTGTCTCTGATCTCTTACTGGCCTCATTTTTTTCTTCCTGACATTGAATCTCTTCCACTTGGGCCCGTGCCTAGGAGGAGAGGAGGAAGCTACCTGCCTCTTTTTTTTGTTCTGTTTTGGGTGTTCTCAAAGGGCTCTTTTGCTTAATCACATTCCCTAGTATTGGTGCCCTTGAGATTCCCCTGCAAGGTTAAGGCTGCGATTCTCAAATGTTATGTGTGTAAGATTACCTGGCACCTTGTTGAAAATGAAGGTCCCATGGAGTCTGATTTACTAAGCCTGGGGTGGAGCCCAGAAGGTGGGTTTTTAAATGAGCACCCCACGTGACTCTAATGCATTTTGAAATGTGCTCTGTGGCGAAATGGGGGTGGCAACGGAGGTTCACATCAGGTGTCAATTTAAGTCAATTGAGTGATTTCTTTTTGTTTTGTTCTTTTAGCACTTCCTAAGAGCTAGCCACCATGCTAGGTGTTTGCAGTAGAGCAATAAAAGATAGGGACTTCTCCCTCCAAAATTTACAGTTTAGGGATGCTCAGTCAGTTAAGTGTCTGACTCTTGATTCAGGTTCAGGTCATGATCTCATGGTCTGTGAGTTCAAGCCCCGCATCAGACTCTGTGGTGACAGCGTGGAGCCTGCTTGGGAGTCTGTCTCTCCCTCTCTGCCCCCTGCCCTAATCTCCCTCTTTCTCTCTCAAAATAAATAACTAAACTTAAAAAAAAAAAGTGTCTGTAACTTACAGTTTACTTCCAGTTAAGTTGAGAGTGCACGGCTCCACTTCAGTGTTGAGAAGATTCCTGAGGCTGGCTCATCAGAAGAAGTAATGTGTATATTATATACATGGTATACCTTTGCCACGCCCACATTTGCATCTTCTGTGGTCACTGGGCTGATAAATTCTCCAAACACTGTCAGCCTTTAACATTCTAGTTAGAACAAGCTTAGAACAATTTCCCCTGTGTAGGTCTCGGGGAAATTGGGGAAAGGAAAAGACTAGGAATCCTTACCAAAGAGAGAAAGGTGGTTTGGGGTTCTTAGATAAGACAGAGGGGTTTTCTGGTTCCAGAACTTGCCAGCAAAGGGGCCAGAGGTGTAGTCAAACAAAACATGGCTCCACTCAGGTTTTCAACCAGAGAAAAGTCTCCATGAAGCCAGTGTCTGTGCCCGTGTGGAAACCTGAGCGTCCGCTCTCTCCCCACCTCCACCAAAGAAACCAGTTCCTCGTGGCACAAGGTGAGCCGGTGGGGTCTGCAGCCCGGAGGAGGGTTTATCTCTGCCTGGGAGAAGGTGATGGGGAGATCCTGGATTTGCTTTCCCGGCATTTGTTTTGGGGGCGGGCTTACTTTTTTTATGATTTCAACTTTTCGTTGGTGAATTAAGGTTCTGCATACAGAAAAGCAACTTATGTAACACGTTACTCATTTACTGCTGACTTCCTTGATCTGTGCTGTGGGAACAAATGCTAAAATGGGGCTCGGGGGGGGGGGGGTGTTTTGGTTTCAGGCTGCATTTTCCCCAGCAGTGTTTGGGAAGTGTGTATGCAGCGAGTCGGTACTGCGCTTGCTTCTCACTCCTCTGGTAATGACAAATGGCTCTGTGGTCCGGAACCGTCTGCGTCGGTAGCCCTTGGGGAGCTTGTTAAAAAATGGGCTTCACCCCAAATCCAGTGAATCCAGCCCTCAGGGGCAGGGTGTGGGTTATGCATTTTCACTGCTGAATTTTAAGCATACACTAGTTGCAGAGGAGGCATTTGGTTGTCGGCAATGAACGGTCCTTGGATCCATTTGCTGGGAAAGCCCCTTACCCCTTGGATTTTAAGGTTACGTGGGAATGTGAATTGGTCCTTCAGAGGTTTAAAACATAACCCTGACATAACTTCTTGCTGCTGATGCACTTTTGTCCCAGGCATCTCTCTCTCCTTTTCCCTCACACTTTTATTTTCCCCCCTAAAACACACCGGTTTCATGTGTACGGAAAAGGTGTTGAGTTAGCTAGCTTGTGCCGTGGTCCGGTCCAGGAAAGCGGGTTAGCACTCTCTCGTCTGAACGGATCAAAGCATCAGTACCTTCCAGATTCAGATGAGCCTCTGTCCTGTGGCAACGCCCTTACTAGGAGCCAGCGTTCCACACGGAGCCATAGCACAGCCCACAGACGCCTAGCGTTTTCCAGGTGTCCACGAAGCCCGTGTACTTCCGCTGTTGATGCTGATCCTGTGGTCCCGTGTTCATGTTTCTTTGAATTTTGAGAATCCTTTTCCTTGCATCCTGATGGCGGTTGTCTGTCGCTTGGGCGCCGTATCTCAGACGTGGCTTGAGCCAGGGTTTTCAGAGTTGTTCTGATCGTTGAATGAGCCATCCCACACCAACAGGCAACTGCCATTTTCTCTCCGTTGATCTTTTAAAGTTATCTTCAGCTCTCGCTCCTGTGACGCTTGTGTATCTCTTTGCTACTCCTATTCCAACATGATTATCTTCTTCCTCTTTATGGATCACAGGGGAATAGCCATCCTTTAACCCCTCAGAACCCAGCAGGAGCTTGGGTAATACCCTGTCGCTTTTAAGAATTTAGGGCTCTCTCTCACAGAGCTAGCATCAGAATCCCCTGAAAGGTGTGTTAAAACACAAGGGTGTGGGGGCACCTGGGCAGCTCGGTCAGTTGAGTGTCCAACTTCGGCTCAGGTCATCATCTCGCTGCCCGTGGATTCGAGCCCTGCGTGGGCTCTGTGCTGACAGCTGGAGCCTGGAGCCTCCTTCAGATTCTGTGTCTCCCTCTCTCTCCCCACCCCTTGACCCCCACTCATGCTCTGTCTCTCTCTCTCTCAAAAATAAATAAACATATAAAAAATTTTAAAAAAAATGACCCACAAGATTGTTATGCCAACTCCCATAATGTCTGATTTAGTAGATGTGAAGTCCAGCCCGAGAGTCTGAATTTCTAGAACATTCTCAGATGCTGCTGCTGGTCCAGGGACCCCACCTGCAGAACCATGGCTCTAGACTAGTAAGCGCCATGAGGGTTGAGATGAGAATGACAGACCGTGGTTGTAAGTGCCAGTTGGTGGTGCTGGAAAGAGAGGAAGTGCTTTTGGTCTGGACCTGGAGTTGGCATTCATGAGAATCTTTAAGTTGAAAGTTTGTGAAGCAAAAAGTTGTTTCAGTTGAACGTTTTAAGAGCATGAGGACTCCCCTACAAGGAGGCCATGGGGATTACAAAGGATTCTGTGTGATCCTTCTAGGGTCCTGAGAAGTCACTCCTGTTGTTCTACCCATTTTACAGAGGAGGGGACTGTGGGTACATGTGCCCAGGGTAGGGCCTAGGAGAGGAAGCCAGGCAGTTCGCCTCCAGAGCCGGGCTGCACATCACTGCCCTGCCTGGGCGGCAGCACAAGGAAGTTCCTGGACCCTGATCCCTGACAAACACATGCCCTGATTTGAGGGGCGGGGGCCACTTCATGGACTTGCCCTTGTTGCTTCTTACTGGAAGGATATAATCCTTCACTGTGCCACTCAGTTTGGAACCCTGGATAAAATGACCAGTTTCCTAAAAAAGAAGAAGAAGAAAAAAAAACAGCTGGATGGGACGGACTCAGGCATGACCAGAAAACCTACATAGATCACTAATGATTAGAGAAATTAACTCAGTTGTCACCCAGCTCATAGAAAGCAGGAAGAAGGCACAGAAGGCCCGGATGGTTTTACAACAAGACTCCCAAATATTCTAGAACAGATAATCCCTCTGTTCTCCAAATGATTGTGGGGAACAGATAAAAACGGAGACACACTCCAGCTCCGTTGCTGAGGCCAGTATAACCTGGATTTCCAAACCAGACAACGAAGGGGAGAGGAAGGAAAAGCATAAGTCGGTTCTACTTAAGCATCTAGTGCTAAAAGACCCAGCACTTCCTCAAAATTGTGACCTCCACCAGCTTCTCCCTCTGTGCCCTGACCTTCACCCCAGTTCGTGACCTTTAGAATCACTGCTGCTTCTTGAGGTGCCCAGCTCGTCTCCGGAAGAGGCAGAGAGTTTCCTGGCCCTGAGTCTCCTGCCCTGGACTGAGTCACATCAGTGGGCTCGTTGATGCAGGCATGTGTCCCCGGGGCCCAGCTGTTCTAACACGCTTCAAACACGCGCTCCCGGGGCCAACAGACCTCGACCAACCTTTTTTGTTACTCAAAAGTAGGTCCTTTTCCAAACTAGCAATGACAGCGAGAGGCCAGGGGGTGCGTCTGGTTTGTCTTTCAAAGTGTGGCAAGGAAGTGACTTTGTGCTAATGAATCAACTTAAAAGTCTCTTCTGCGGTAACGTGAAGACCTGCCCGCTTGGCCACTGCAGAGTGCCAGACGGTGATGAAAAATCTGACTGTTGCCTGACCCGTGGCAAACCCAAGGAGGAAGTCAACATTGTGGTTTGCTCCCCACTCCTGGATTTGATTTTTGGCGTCCCGAGAGGCCGATGTCAGGATCCAGAGATCGACTCATCACTTTCCTTGTCGGCTCAGATATTGTTTTCCTCTTTCAACTACCTCAAAACAAGTCTCAGGAACCGTTTCCAAGTTACCATTCATCAGTGGGGAGTCAACGCAAGTGGGGTGAGGAGTGGAAGTGGTCCCCTCCTCCCCCACTGTGTGCAAGCAGTAAGGGGGGGTCCCAAAACGGTAATGAAAATTGCTTTGCTGGCTTTGGTGAAAGCTCCCCAATCAGGGTGGACCCCCAGGCCTGTGGCTCATCTCACACCCCCGTTTCTCATACAAAAAGTCAGTCGTCGTTAATGTCGTTAATGCTTATGGCCGTGGTGGTGCTGAGCTCCTTTCTTTTGTTTAGCAGACCAATAGCATTCAGTCCCCTCGGTGTTTCTCTGAGTCAGCAACTTAATAACACAGCAACACAGCAAGGTTTGCTATCATTGGTCTTGCCTCTATGTAGGGAAGCTGAGGCTCAAAGGGGTTGAGGCGCAGAAGACCAAGGAGAGGCTTTGGGGTGTGGTGCCAGGTCCGGCGATGCTGAAGCTCTCCGTGGTCTGTGATCAGTTTGTTGTTGTTGTTTTTAAACTTTTTTAATGTGTATTTACTTTTGAAGGGGAGACAGAGCATGAGTGGGGGAGGGGCAGAGAGAGAGGGAAACACAGAATCCGAAGCAGGCTCCAGGCTACAAGCTGGACAGCACAGAGCCCGATGTAGGGCTCAAACCCACAAGCCGTGAGATCATGACCTGAGCCCAAGTGAGACGCTTAAACGACTGAGCCACCCAGGCTTCTCTGTGATCAGTGTTAAGAAGGGAAAGCAAAAGGCACTGCGGTGATTTAAGTTCACACCAGCAAATGTTTTCCTGTGTCCTAGGCCATGATTCTGGCCAGCCCCCTGCGGCCTTCCTATGGGGCATCTTTAGTGGTTCTAAAGATGCTGATCTCGTGTTCCAGGGAGGAGGAATGACTAGTAGTGAGTGGTTTCCCTCTGGGCCTCAGATTAAAAGATATGAGGGCGCGTGCACACACACACACACACACACGCTCCAGGCCTCACTGAGAAGGTGGCATCCAAGTAGAGACTGGGAATGGGGAGAACATCTTGTTTTAACTTAAAAATCCATTTGTGCCAGGCGTTTGGAGATCGGCTTCCCCTTTTAGCTGCCTAGAGTTTTCTAGTGTCCAGATAAGCTGTCCTCTCGCTGATGGACGTTTAGACAGCTTCCGTCAACACCCTCCTGCCGACGCTGGATGCTGCTAGTCTTTGTCATGCTTCCCAAATTCCGTCGTCGTGATTTCCGTTAACAAACGGGGGTGAGTGTCTTCTCCTGTTCTTTCCCTGGGGGTGGCCCGCATGCGGTCATGCCGCTGGCGCTCTGTGTGGGGAATAGACAGGGGCATCCGTCCACGTTGCCCCTGGCAAGTGGCTCAGCCTCTCTGGGCCAGTTCTTCACTCATAAACTACAGATGCAGTCCTCTGTCATGGGATGGGAGGGGGGAGCAGAAGAAATGAATTCATTCATAGCACAGCCTTAGAATGTGGCCTGCCATAGGGTAGACATTTGGTACATATTAGTGATTGGTCTGTCCACCCTTTCCTGGTTTTCTAACCGTATTTTCCCATTTGCATTTTAGAGTACTATACATAATGTATTTTTTTCCCTAAAGTTTTATTTATTTATTTAAAGGGAGAGAGTGAGAGGGGTGCCTGAGTGGTTAAGCATCTGACTTTGGCTCAGGTCATGATCTCACGGTTTGTAGGTTTGAGCCCCACGTCGGGCTCTGTGCTGACAGCTCTGAGCCTGGAGCCTGCTTCCAATTCTGTGTCCTCTCCTCCCTTTCTCTCAAAAATAAATGAACATTAAAAAAAATTATAGAGAGAGTGCGCACGTGCATACTTGAGAGAGTGTGCATGAGGGGGGAGAGGCGGAGAGAGAGAGGATCCCAAGCAGGCTCCGTCCTGACCAATGCAGGACTCAGACCCACAAACCATGGGATTATGACATGAGCCAGAATCAACAGTTGGATGCTTAACCGACAGAGCTACCCAGGTGCCCCATGAATCCTTTCTTATATATGTTAACTCAGCTCCTCGGGTGACTGGCATATCCCAGGAACTGTTTAGACAGTGCCTTATACCATGAGGAGATACACAGTTGATACAGAGGCAGCTATGGGCAGGGGTGCCTCAGACAGGTTGGGAAGGGAGTTAGGAGAGAGGGCTTCTTGGAGGAGATGATGCACAAGTAGCGTCTGATAGACTGAGCCAGAAAAAAGGCAGGGACGGTGGGGGTGATGACCGCAGGCACATGGGCACAGAGCCAAGGATCCACATGTGGGTGCCGGGAGCCACAAAGCAGGTGGCAGTTCAGCTACTTCTAGACCAGCCCGCAGGGAACACTGAAGCGCCAGGGAATTCTCCGTGTAGTCAGGGTTGGCTAAAGAACTAGACAGGTGGAGCCTGCAGGAGGAAGGTGTTTTTGGACTCTTTCCGGAAGGGGCCGAGAAAGCCCTTCCCACAGCCCCCGCTCTGGCGAGAAGCCTGCCTTGCGCCGTCCCCACAGCTGTCTCCCTGTGACCTGATGCGTGTTCCCCTCCTGCCAGCCCTCGTGTGAGCGCTCGACCTCTCCTCCTCCTTCGGGGCTCACCCAGGTGACGATTCCCCCTGGAAACCCTGCCGGATTCCCAGTGTAGGCAGCTTCGTTAGTGCACGTAGAGCAGTGTCTCTTCCTCTCCGTGTGTCATGGTCACGACCTGATCAGGTGGGTAATTTCCACTCCCCTCACTCTGTGAGATCCTGAGCCCCACCAGGGCAGGGGTGCTCTCTGTTTTGCTCACAGTTGTGTCTCTGGCACCTCACAATGCTGGGCACATAGTAGGTGCTTGAGAAATGCCTGCCCAGTGAGGGAGTGGATGAGTGAATGGACCGAAGAGGGAAGGCAGGAATCCCTTACTGCCATGAGGTGGGGGTCCTGGGCCAGATCCACCCCCCACCCCATTCACTCCCCGGCTTGGGCTGTCCTGTGTGCTCACACTGTGCTCCCTGCTTCTAGGGACATGTCAGGGAGAGCTAATGGTTTATCAGGGTCTTCGCACTGGCAACGAAGGATTCCCCTTCCCTCATCTGCCTGACACTAGTTCTCACCATCTGCTGTGAGCACCCTACTTACTACGCTTCTTCTCCCCTGAGTCACACTGTCTCACAGGCTCTTCATTAAATGCCTGGGCTTCACCCCCACCCCCCTGCCCCCCATCAAAGTTATTGGGGATCCATTTTGGTAGAGTGCATTTCACCTGGGCTGCGTTTTCTGTGTTTTGTATCATCCTTTGCTGTGGAAGGGAAAACGCAGTAGACTTCTGAGTAGAAATCCCAGTCACAGAAAGGACTAGATTTCTCCTTTGAACTTGCTGTAAACTCTGGAGGCAGCATGGCCAGGAAGACACCGGGAAGGGCGGGGATGGGCTTTGGGGACAGAGGGTCTGTGAGTGCAGTACAGAGTGTGCCTCTTGGGGAGCTGGTGACTCTATTCCCAGCTTGGGAGCCTCGCTTTTCACCTCTGTGCTCTGGGAACCACAGTGCTTCCCACAGAGCATGAGACGGCGGCATCTGGCTCACGGTCAGTGCTCAGCGAAAGCTGACTTCTCCTCTTCCCCTTGGGTAGATTGTGGTGCTTCTGGGGCCTCTCGCTTTTGCTCAGAGGCGTGCTTCTCACCCTACTGCCAGACGCCCTGCAGCTTTTTCCTGGACTCTAGGGTATTCGTCTTCATTCTGTGTGTGAAAACCAGGAAGATGAGTTCAGGAGGCTCCACTTCTGGGTGGGAGGATGCCCAACCCCGTCGCTTCCACCCCTGATGAAAGTCGAAGAGTCTTGAGCCTTCTCCCGCCACCTTGGTGACAGTGGTACTGGGTTGGAGGCTCTAGTCTCTAGGTGTGTTTTTTCTTCTTCTGTAATATAGTGATCTGGTGGGTTGTTTTTTTTTTTTTCCCCACCTTCAACCTCTTTCTTGCTCGATTCCCTCCTGCTTCTCCACAGTGGTGGAGAGTGAACTTGTGCTGCGTTCCTGGAGTTGAAACAAGATGTCCCCTCACTGGCCCGGCTTCCCACCCACAGCTCCTCACATTCACCGGGTGGGAAAGAGAAATAAGAGGCCGCAGGTTTACTGAGCATCTGTGTATGCCAGACATGGCGTAGGATGCTGAGGCTTCAGCTCTGTGAGACATGGTGAGGTCCCTGCCCAGCTCACCCTCTTGTGGGAAAGCCCGGGGAGGTAGCCAGACGTTGCAGCACATGGTGATGTGGCAGTGCCCGCGTGCGTGAGGGAGGGAGGGAGCCACCAGGGTCAGGAGGTTAGAGGCTGGACTCGTGGGTGGGAGCAGCATCTGATGTGGGACCTGATGGATGCTCGGAGTGTGGTCAGGCAAAGAGGAGAAGGAAGAATGTTCTAGATAGTAGAAACTGGACCTTATTAAGATTTCTATAAAATATGTAACATCCACTTCAGACATCATCAATAAACTACACTTGTGCTTTCTTCCTCAAACATTTAGTTACTGCCGTAAGCCAGGCACCATGGACCTAGAAGTGGGTCCCGTGTGCTGGGAATATAATGATGAATAACACAAGATGCTCACAGTTTAGGGAAGAAGAAAATAAATGGGGAAAAGACAGATCAATAATTTCCCTATATACCAAAAGAGACAATCTTTGTATATTGAACCCATTGCTATGAGCCATGCTCTCTTCTAAGCACCATATACGTAGTAACTCAATTAATCTCGAGGGTAGGGCCTATTTCTCACCCCATTTTACAGCTAAGGAAACTGAGGCATATAGAGGTGAAATAATCAGTTGGTAGATGGCTGTTCCAGGATTCAGATCCAGTTGGTCTGGCTTCAGACCCATATTCTTAAGTGCTGCTGTTTTGCTTCCTGAGAGATGGAGTTATCTGGGAGCTCAGAGGAGAGCTAATGATTTCTTGAGTGGGGGGAGGGCATCTGGATGGCTCAGTTGGTTGAGCATCCAACTTCAGCTCAGGTCATGATCTCATGGTTCGTGAGTTCAAGTCCCATGTTGGGCTCTGTGTTGACACCTTGGAGCCTGTAGCCTATTTCAGATTGTGTCTCCCTCTCTCCCTCTGCCCCTCTCCTGCCTGTGCTTGCTCTCCCTCTCTCTCTCTCTCTCCCTCCCTCCCTCCCTGTCCCTGTCCCTGTCCCTCTCTCAAAAATAAATAAACATTTAAAGAAAGAAAATGATTTCTTGGGGTGGCTCAGTCGGTTGAGCGTCTAAATCTTGATTTTGGCTCAGGTCATGATCCCAGGGCCATGGAATCAAGCCCCACCTCAGGGTCAGCGTGGAACCCACTTAAGATTCTCTCTCTGTTTCCTCTCTCCCCTCTCCCTGGTTTGTGTTCTCTCTCTCTCTCTCTCTCTCTCTCTCTTTAAAATAAAATTGAAAAAAGAAAATGCTTCTACAATTCCGTTAAAGAGGGGCTTACTGGTGTCTGCTCTGTGCTATGAGCTCACCTCGTCTTCCAGAGGATTTGAAGCTAATGAAGCCGATTAAGAGATCAGGAGGTCCCAGATGACCAGCTGCAAAGCTGAGCATGCTGCGAAGTCAGGAGCTGGACAGTCGGCCAGCAGGCATGTGGGGAGGAAGGGACAGACTTCCTGGAAGAGAAGTCTTTCAGGTGGCCCTGAGGATCCCATATGTGAAGGTTGAGGGAAATGGCATTCAGGGGCCAGGGTGCAGCTGACTCAGTGGGCCGGGAGTGGGGGGTCAGGAAGCCCCTGAGACTTCAAGCTCTCCTGGGAGGAGGGTGTTTTAGGGGCAGGAGTGAGGTCAGACAGGTGAGGCCAGCAGGCAGGGGTTGGGAGCAGAGCTACGGCAAGAGAAGATGAGACAGTAGATTTTAAACAGAGTCACTGTGCACTTTGAAGACCCCGGGAGACCCTCCGAGGTCTAGGATTCTGGCCTGTAGCGCTTTGGGGGTCAGCATGGTTCTGGAAGGGTTTTAGCACAGGACATGTGATATGACCTGTGGACAGAGTTATTTTTCATCAGGTGTTTCGCATGTCAGATTCATGCTTGGCTCTCGTATCCGAAACGTTTCATTATCTGACTGTAAGCATAAGATGTACCATCCGTCCCTCCCCACAGTTCCAAGTAATCTTGGAACTTCAACTTTCCTAAAATTCATGGCATGTTAGGAGGTGTCATTATAACATGCCAGATGATGGCTAACATTGCTAAGTATGATTTTTAAAAATCGACCTGTCAATTTGGGCTTTTCTCTTGAATTCAGGAATAGTTAGGGGCTGGGATGGTGCTCAGCCGTATATTGAGTTCAGGTGCAGATTGGGCACTTTGAACTCTCAGTGGGTTCAGTGATTGGGGCATCTTTTCAGATACAGCCCCCAGCCCCCACCTCCAAAGGTCCTGACCTCTGAGCTGTGCTTCTGTTGAAAGATGCTGCTGTCCCCAGCTGCTGAGTCTGACTCCCCCCGACGTGCAATGTGCTGGACATGCAAACGTTGCTTCTCCCCTCCCCCCACCTTCCCTGCTCAGTGTGCTCTCAGAATGGTCCACGACGCTTTAGGGATCTTTGGTGAGGGTGAGTCAACCACAGACCAGGAAATGGCTCTCATGCACAAGAACTATCACTTTCTCTTCTGAGAACTGCAGCTGGAACACCCAAACCCTGCAGTCAACAACGAGAGGGATTTGCTCAGCCGTGGAGCTGAGCGGTGTTGTCTGCGCCTGAACAGAGTGCCTGGTAGGCAGCCGCCGCTGTGCCCTGGTGTGCGTTGCCTGTGAGGTGTCCCAGCCCTCCCTTCTCTCTGCGAATCTGCTGGCGGTGCCTGGAGCCGTGGGGAGAATGGGCAGGAAGGGCCATGCCCAGGCTTGCATCTTCCTGTGAGGCCAGCAGCATACCCCTATCCTGCTCTCTGGCCTTTGGCACTCAGGCTCTCCTTCCGTCAGGGGACAGAAGCTTCTACAGGTTCTCCATTGTATGTGTAGCAGCTATTCATTTATCCACTCAGTCACTGGTTCAGCAGTGACCGAGCCACTTCTGTGTGCTGGGCGCACTGGTCCTGGAGATTAAAGAATGACCGTCTCACAGTTTGAGAGTTTGAGCCCCATGTCAGGCTCTGTGCTGTCGGCTCAGAGCCCAGAGCTGCTTTGGATTCCGTCTCCCTCTCTCTCTGCCCCTTCCCCACTCGAACTCTCTCTCACTCTCTATATATACAAAAATAAAAAATAAATAAACATATGAAATTTTTTTTAATTTAAAAAAAAGAAAGAAGGGCCAACATGGCCCTTGTCCTTATGAATCTGTCTGAGGGTGAGGAGGGAGTCCGGCATTTGAGAAAAGGTATGTTAGGATTCGCAAGGTATGCAAGATAATTATCCTGCAGCGTGGCTACCTGCACTGTCCAGTGCGGTGGCCATTGGTCACATGTGTTTAGATTTCAGTGAATTGAAATTAAACAAAAATTTTAAAATTTCAATAGCCGTACGTGATTATCGATCACTGTATTGGGCAGTGCAGATATAGACCATTTCCATCATTGTGGGCTGTTCCGTTAGGCAACCTTGAATGCGGGATCCCTATCTGTTTTTGCCTCTCAGTGTGTCCCAGATGCCAGGCATGTCAAAGGCACTCACTGATTATGTGCTGAATGGATGGTGGAAGGTAAAGAAAGGCTGTAAAAAAGGATGTACAGTCACAAGAAGGGGAGGGGAGGCTGCTCTGGAAGAATTCCCAAGCAGGTAACAGCAGAGCTGCACTGAGGGTGTAAGACCCTCAGCAGATGGGCATTCCAGTACTGAGAAGGGCTTCAGTCTCTCCACCTCCTCCTTCTGTGTGCTGATATCTCAGAGCCCAAAAGGTGTTACTACTTTCTGTGCAAGGAAAGGAAAATTCATAGCACTCACACTGCTCTCTTTCCCTGGGCATCTCTGAGAGGTGAGCTCTCGCTCGGCTGCTGTGCAGAAGGCCTCGATGTGATATGAGTCATGTAGGTGTGAGATCAGCCTGATTTCAGACAACAAATGTTTTCAGGCACGGGACTAATACACAGGTGTGGGAGTGTGACCAACACATTGAGCAATGAATACGGAATGCGTCCCAACGTCAGAAGTGCTAATTATGAGGTTGGCACATAATATGATGGGCTTGCTCCATTTGTTTGTCACTCATTCGTTTCCCCGATGAATGCTTTGCAGACGAGTTGCTATCCACCAGGCGCTGTGCTCAGTCTCCTAGACACGGAGGTGAGCAACTCTTGGGCTCTTCCCCAAACTGTTCAGTGGGGGCACCAGCCAGGTGTACAGATGATGATAACACAGCAAAATGAACTTGGCTTGGGAACAGCATCACATGACACCAGTCTGGGTGTAGTGTCCAAAATTTCCTTCCTGCATTGTTTAGCAGAGACTGAACTCTTTGGAAGAAAAGCAGAGCCAACACCCCCAGGAGGGCTGAAGACTAGTGTTAGATTTGAGTCTTGGTGCTTGAATTAAGCGTCGAGTTCGAAATCAAGATGGGGGAGGTTAAACCCTATCTTGGAACTTTCTGATGCCTTGATGACCTTGGCTTTTGGTTTCTCTTCTATAAAATGGGGGTAAAATTATGTCTTATAGGGCTGTTGTTACAATTGGATGAGGGAAGCTATGTGAATCGTATAAGCACCCGACAAAATAGAGGCATTGCATATGATGAGCCATTGAGAGAAAGGATTGAGAATGAGGCTGTCCTGACCCTGAAGTCTCCATTTTGGATGGTTCTGGGCGGGCGTAGACCTCTCCCAACCCTGCTCTCTGTGATAGTCAAAGAGTTGCCTGAGTTTCTGAGAGAGACCACGCAAGTGTGGAAGCAGCATGGACGATGCATCCCTCAGATGGGGGTAGCATTCTCTGAGATCTGTCTACACTGTCCCTTCCTTCCTCCCTGTCCAGAGGAAGGTTGGTGCTCTTCTCTGCCTGAGGCTTGACATGGTCTTGGTGGGGAATTTGGGCAAAGACCCTGAGTCCTGCCTGGCCTGGGTGTGTTTCCTGAAAACTGACACTATATGGTAGAAGTCTCCTGCGGTCCGTCCCTCATCTGTCCAGTCCTCTGTGGCCCCATCCAGCCCTTTAGTTTTGCCTTTCCCCCATCCAAGGGCACTTCCTGTGTTTTCCAATTTCTCTTTCTGTATCTTAAAAACTGTAGTGCATTTCCTGACATACCTTTGCTTCCTGCACATTGACAACCACATGTCATTTCTTGATACTTTTGGAGTCGTTCCTCCAATTCTTGGTTGATTGGCCGGGTTTCCTTCTCCCTGTAGCTGAGCTAAGATGACCTTTTCTTTCCTGAAGGGTCCCTCCTTAGAGAATCCTTCACCTGCCTGGATTCTTTCATCTTTTATTTAATCGGATTATCTCTATTTTTTGGTATATTAATCTAATCTCTCAGATTAATGTGGTTATTAATATATTTTGATTTTTTTCTTTTATTTTGCATTTTTTTCTCTTCTCCTTCTCCCATCCCCACTCCCTGATCTTTTCAAGCTTTTTAATTGAATTGTACATTTTATAGGTTCCCTCTCCCTGGACTGACTTGGAAGCCAGCCACAGACTGTATTTGTAGCCTTAAATTTTAGCATACATACTCAACTATAAAGTTTTTTTCAAACAAATATGATGTCTTCCTATTGAATACAGCAAGGAGGACACTACTTGGCTTTAAATTCTCATTGGACATCTTGCTTTTGTTTTGTGCACCCAGTGTTGTTAAACACTGAAGATTATGTTTATTATTTTTATAGCCAGTCATCACATTTATTTAAAATTTTTAAGACCAACTTTGTTTCTTGTGTCCTATGTCTTCCTCTGAATTAGCTGTTTTATATGGTGAAGTTTTTCTTTAGAGTTCTTCAGACTCTGGCATATCAATGCTGTTAGCATTGGGATATCTGAAAATGTTCATTTACTTAGGGCTTTAAATGTTGTTTTAGCTGGGTATAAAATTCTTGGTTGACATTTTATTCTCGGCATTCTGATGCTAGAAGTTCCTTTTTCTTTCCAGGCTAGTGTTATCACTGTTGCTATCAGTCTGTCAACCCTTTTTGATAATGTGGGTTTTTTTCCCCCTCTTGGTTGAATTTTAAGATCTTTACCCATGACATTTTGCAGTTTCACTATCATTTATTTATTTATCTTGCTAAATAACCTGAGTGTTCTTTCAAACTAAGAACTTAAATTTTTTTCAGAGTTCTAGAAAACACTCACCTATTGCCTCTGCACATATTTTTTCTTAAATGTTTATTTATTTATTTATTTAGAGAGCGAGCAAGCACAAGTAGGGGGAGGGGCAGAGAGAGAGGGAGAGATAGAAACTGACACAGGCTCCACACTCAACGTAGAGCCCAACATGGATCTTGATCTCACAAATGTGAGATCATGACCTGAGCTGAAATTAAGAGTCAATACTTAACCGACTGAGCCACTAAGGTGCTCCTCAAATATTGTTTTCTTACAGTTACCCCATGTATGGAATTTTACTTTGATTCTTATTTGCAAGATATTTGTTTTTAAAAGAGTATTTAACTTATTGTTTTAAAGGAATTTAAACACCTGTCACGGTGCACCTGACTGGCTCAATCAGTTGAGTGTCAGATTCTTGATTTTGGCTCAACTCATGGTCCCAGAGTCGTGGGATCAAGCCCCTCATTGGGATCTGTGCTGGGCATGGAGCCTGCTTAAGATTCTCTCTCCCTCTTCCTCTACCCCTCTCCACAATTTGCATGCTCTGTCTCTCTCTCTCTAAAATATAGAAAAAAGTAATAAAGTAATGGAAGTAATTTAAAGGTTACAGAAAGCATCATAAAAAAGCTCTTTTCAGTTTATGAGGTTTTTAAATATTTTACCGTAGTTGCCCTCTCTTGCTATGTATATGTACGTGTATGTATATTGTGTGTTTAAATATAGACTCACATACATATATACTTTTATGTATAAATGATTAAATAAATTATATATAGATTATTGTTCATTTTCTGAACTATTTGAGCATGGATTACACACATCATGCCTCTTTACCCCTTAATATTCAGTATGGGTATTTTCTAAGAAAAAATCTATTCTCTTAAGTCAATGCAATACAGTTATGAATTTCAGAAATTTAACATCGATACAATAGTCTGTGATCCATATTCCAATTTTTCCTATTATCCACCAAATTTCTTCCATTCGAATCCCACTGAATTCTTCGTCTCCTTCCCCCATTTCATATTCTTTGAACCCTTCTTCCATTGAGAGAAGCCTGTCTGTCCTCAACATCATGCATTTACTTGTTTGCTCAATCCTAGACTGCCTGTAAAATAGTTTTGGAACTGTTCCATCCCTACCACTATGCAAACCAACCCACTGAGGAGAGTTGAAGGTTTGTTTGAGGGTATGTAAGTCATAATATTCAAAAGTCATTCATATTGGTTCTCTAGCCTCCCCCGTGTACTTATGTTATTCATTTGAAATATGATTAAATTCCTTTCTTTTGATTTGCATTCAGTTTCTTTTTCTTCATCCTTGTTGATTTTATTTTCTTGATGTGCTTTAACATACTTCTGGGACTTAAAAAGATACACTCAGAGAAGTGTCAGCCCTCCCTCAATCCTTCTCCTCTGTTCTCTCTGCCAACCACATGTGCCCACCTGTATTTGGGTAACCAGTTTCATTGTCTCCTGGTTTATTCCTCCTGTGTTTCTTTTTGAAGAAAAAAATCAGGTTTATCTATTTCCCCTTTCTTCTTTTTTAAGTTTGTTTCTTTTGAGAGAGCATGGGCAGCAGGGCCAGAGAGAGAGTTGGAGAGAGAGAATCCAGGCTGGCTCCACACTGTCAGCGCAGACCCCAATGGGGGACTCGGACTCATGAACCATGAGATCATGGTCTAAGCCAAAGTCCAGAGTTGGACACTCAAATGACTGAGCCACCCAGGCATCCCTCCCCTTTTTTCTTACACTAAAGATAAAGTACTTTTGCACCTTCTCTTTCTCCACTTGAAGATATATTTTGGATGCTATGCCCTATTAGTTCGTGGAGAAAGAGCTCATTCTTTTTTTTTAAATTTACAGCTGCATAGTATTCCATTTTTGTGGATGCACTCTAGTTTATTTCCCCAATCTATGCTTGGATATTATTTAGATAGATTCCAACATTTTGCAATTGTAAATAGTGCTGTGGGGAGTCACCTTAGGAGTCACATATATTTTTGTGTTGTTAGAGGCATATGTTCATGTCACATTTCTAGATTTGGATTGGTGGATAATAGCCTAAACAGTTTTGTCACGTGTTGCCAAATTCCCTCCCATCACTGTTTGCCATTTTGCCCTCTACCCACAATTAAGAGAGTGCCTGACTCCCCACATCCTCTCGGGCAGACCACAGTGTCAGGATTTTGAACTTTTGCCAAGCAGGTGGGTGCGAAATGCTGTCTCCAAATAGTTTTAATTTTTACTCCATTATCACACTATTTGCATTAATATTAAAGAAAGTTGAGGTCTTATGTTTGAGGGCCATTTTCAAGTAATATTTGTGGGTGCCTGCCTATATCTTCTGTCCACTCTTTACTAAAGGAGGAATTTGAGACCTTCTGTCTCCAGTCTGTAAAACTTATTATGGGAGGGGGGCACCTGGGTGACTTAATTGGTTAAGCAACCTGCTCTTGATTTCAGCTCAGGTCATGATCTCACAGTTCATGAGTTCAGGCCTTGCATCAGGCTCTGTGCTGACAGTGTGTGCAGCCTGCTTGGGATTCTCTCTCTCTCTCTCTCTCTCTCTCTGCCTCTCTGCATGCTCTTTTTCACTCTCAAAAATAAATAAATAAAACTTTAAAAAAAATATATAGGGGCACTTGGGTGGCTTAGTCAGTTAAGTGTACAATTCTGGATTTCAGTTCAGGTCACGATCTCATGGTTTATGAGTTTGAGCTCCACGTCAGGCTCTGTGCTAAGACCATGGAGCCTGTTTGGGATTCTGTCTCTCTCTGCTTCTCTGCACCCCCCGCCCCAATAATAAACTTAAACTTTTTAAATTTAAAAATACAAATAAAACTTATCTGTCATATGCGTATATTTTTCTTCCATTAGCTATTTACTTTTTCACTTTTTTTTACCTTTCCCCTACCTTGTTGTTGTTGTTTTTTTTCCTGTCCACTTTGTCTGAGAATTTCTTGTTTATTGCCAATGAATGTGTGTTTTCTTTTTCCTGCATCTGTCACTTTGAATATTTGAAGCATTCCTGTTTTAAAGTCCTTGTCACATCGCTCTTTGATACTCATTTTATCTTTTCTGGAACAATTTATGACACAAGCATTGATGTTGGCGAGGTTTCTACGCATTAGCTGTCTTCAGGTTTTGGGATTCTGGTGTACGGGCTCATTCCAAGCGGGGAGTTTTTGTCTTGTTTTTTGTTGCCTTCTCTCCTCCCTGCACCCCCTGTAGTAGTTTGTGGTTGCCTCTGCCTGGCCCAGAGCTCCCCACTCAGCCGTGGCCTTGGACAGCAGGTGCTTTTGTTCTGCTGTTCTGCCTTCACGGAGGGGGCCTCATGCCATCCCCTGGCGTCCGGCTGTCGGCCTGGATCCCCTCTCCTGTGCCGTGTGGGACACGGGTGTCTGCTGCCCTCGAATGCGCTTCCCGCCCAGCACCCCCGGCCTCCCGGACCCACGTAGTGCTTTGTGTCGACATTCTGCCTGTCATGCACAGAGATGATTATCTTGTGTGTGAGCCCAGCATTTACCTGCCACTTCCGCGTGCTTGCAGCAGAGGGACTGTGTCAGGGCGTGATTTTATGGAGACTTCATAACGTCAAATACTCCTTTGTGCTTAGTCTGAAGCAAGGAATGTGGCCAGGTGGGAAGGGAGAAGAAGGAAGGAAATTGTCCTGGGTCCCGGGAATGCAGTGGCATCACTTCCTTTCCTTGATGACGGTCCTGTGAGGCAGGAACGTGTTTTCCCAATCCACATAAGGGAAATGTGGCCCAGAGTGGGTGAGTGAGCCACCCAGCCTTGCAGCGCACGAGAGGGAGTGGGGGGTCTAAACGCTGGCCCATTACTGGGTTTCACCCTGAGTTATGGATTCACAGTCCCCTCTGTGCTTGGAATCCACCTCCTGGGTCTGTGCCTCAGCCTTAAGGGCTGGGAGGACATGACTGTCAGGGCTCACCAGTTAATTCTGCTTTTTTGGAATGACTTGGGGTCCTTTAGCTAACATCTATGAAGTGCCTAGGGTGAGCCAGGCACTTGCTAACCCCATATTAGTCTTTCAGCTGAACTCAAAACAACCCCAGGGCACCTGGGTGGCTCAGTTGGCTAAGCATTTGATTTTTGATCTAGGCTCAGGTCATGATCTCACCGTTCGTGGGATGGAGCCCTGAGTCGGGCTGTGTACTGACAGCACAGAGGCTGCTTGAGAGTCTCTCTCTCCCTGTCTCTCTACCCCTCCTCAGCTCACACTTGTTCCCCTCCCCCCCCAACAATAAGTAAACTTAAAAAAAACAACAACAACCCTGGAAAGCAGGTATTGTGAACCTCATGTTGTCATCAAGGAGACTCGTGTTCAGGAGCTCATGTGGCTTCCTGGCCTCTCCCCAGCCCTGCCTCCCACGGTCCCGGCCTCCCCCGGTCCCGGCCTCTCCCGGTCCCGGCCTCCCCCGGTCCTGGCCTCCCCCGGTCCTGGCCTCTCCTGGTCCTGGCCTCTCCCTGTCCCGGCCTCCCCTGGTCCAGGCCTCCCCTGGTCCAGGCCTCCCCTGGTCCCGGCCTCTCCTGGTCCCGGCCTCCCCTGGTCCCGGCCTCCCCCGGTCCCAGCCTCTCCCCGTCCCGGCCTCCCCTGGTCCCGGCCTCTCCTGGTCCCGCCTCCCCTGGTCCCGGCCTCCCCCGGTCCCGGCCTCTCCCCGTCCCGGCCTCCCTCGGTCCTGGCCTCCCCTGGACCTGGCCTCTCCTGGTCCTGGCTTCTCCCAGTTAGCAAACCAGGGCTGGAGTTTCCATGCCTCTGGCATGTTGTGTTTCCCACGGTGGCTTCCCGGTGGCCTGCCACAGTCTTGGGAAGTTTGATGCCACTGAAGGGGAGTCGCCTTGAGGGCAGCTCAGTGTGAGGGCAGAGTCCGGGGGGCTCTGGGACGCACCTGTCCCTGCATCTCCGAAAATGCAGTGCCCATGTTAGCCCTTCAGTTTCCATGTGAATTCAGGCCCTCGGGGGATCCGGGGGAAGGTCTTCTCCTTTTTGTGGCCCAGAAAAGGTGCACGTTCGAAGTCACCATCAGAGGTCCGAGCCCAGGGTCCTGATAGAGAATAAACACGTCTCTTTTCCTCAGATGGTTTTATGGTTTATTTGGTCAGATGGTCTTTTGGGGGCTGATTTTTCCTGTGCTTCTGCAGGAAGATCAAGGGTTTTGAATTCCCAGAGATGCCCCCACCCCTATTATCTCCAGCTTGTCATCCTGTATTCTCTCATCTGTCATTATTTTATTTAAGCGATAGTTTGCTTGTTTGCTTTTCATCTCCTGGACCCGAAGCTAACTCTGTGAGGGCAGGGACCTTATGTCTCTGATTTTTGCTGCATCCTCCTCATCCAGCGTGTTGCTGGCCCATAGGAGGTGAGAAATAATTAGATTTCGGATGAATAAATACAATGGGGGAGAGCTGGGCTCCAATCCTGGCTCTACCCTGAAAAACCTCTGTGGGTTCCAGCAAAGTTTATTCACTTCTCCTCACCTGCAAAGCAAAGAATGGCAGTTTTCCTCGGGCTGCTCAGAAACTCTGGGCTGCTCAGAAATGCTAGACCACACGGAGAGCTGCTCACAAAAGGTAAGCCTCGAGTCCTCCTCTCTAATAGATTTGTAAATTAGCACCTTGACCTGCTTGCGGGACAGGAGGATTTTGGTCAAGCCTCTCCCGGCCCGGGAAGGCGCTGACGTGCAAGGGCCCAGGCTTCTGACTTGTCACCGGCGGGAACCAGTGTCCCCTGAGCGCAGCTTCTGCGACGCACTGAAGTCCGCCGGCAGGGCTGTGGCACGGGGCTGCCTGGGCTGCACAGAAACCGGGGCCAGTTCCAATTAGGAAGCCCTGGCGAGGAGCTGAAGGCTTTGAGGTTAGCCTTGAAGACACAGCTCCCTCTACACCAGCCTTTTAATTAAATGCTCGCGTTTACTTTCCGGAGTTCATGGAATCATTTCAGCTGCATCCAGGGACTTGATGAAGCCCGATTGCCTCCAGTACCAGAAAAGTACAAAATGAGGAGGCTGTCGGACGACATGGGCCCTGCTGCCTCTGGGCCCCTTTGTGGCCCGCCGCTCCCCTGGCTGGGGACCCAGCACACGGAGGAGGGGTCCGGGGAGCCGCTTCTGCTCCTGCCTTGGCCTTGTTCTTGAGATTCCAAGACCCACCTAAGTAAGGATGCGACTGCCCCCAGGGCGACCCAAGGCTCCTGGGGCCGGGGACATTTTGGTGCACAGGTACCGGGCTGGGGTGTGTGTGACGGAGCCCTGCCTGAAGACACTTATAGTATTAGAGAGACCGAGTTCACGCAGAGAACATTACCGGTACTTTTGTGCTGAGTGGGGTGACAATGATTATAAAGCAAGGAAGAGCCACCATTTCTTCATTGCTTATTATGTCCTGGGTCCTTTGAATATATTCTCTCTTTTTTTAAAAATTTTATTTATTTTATTAAAACAATTTTTTAAAGTTTATTTATTTGTTTTGACAGGGACAGAGACAGTGCGAGTGGGGGAAGGGGCAGAGAGAGAGGGAAAGAGAGAGAATCCTAAGCAGCCTCTGCCCTTTCAGCACAGAGCCCGACACAGGGCTCAAACTCATGAAATTGTGAGCCCGTGACCTGAGCCAAAACCAAGGGTTGGATGCTAACCCGACTGAGCCACCCAGGCGCCCCAAATACATTCTCTCCTCGTACTTATAACCCGCTCTTGGAGCATCAGCAGCAGGGCATGGTCACCCCGTTCATGCCGTCCTTCTCCGAGCCTGGGGGCCAGCTTCAGGTTGGGTTCCAGCATCTCAGCCAGAAAAGGTTCGACAATGGTTCACACGTAGTCAGACCCTCCGTGTGTTTGCTTGTACCCATCCTCCTACGTCACTGCAGCTCCATCCCGAGGGGGGCGGTCACCCACCACCCTGAGCAAGAATGGTGACACTCAAGATTTGCAGACCTTCACCAGCATTCACGCATGGGGCTCACTCAACGCCGGGGAGCCTGGCGACGGACGACCCCCTGGGTTGCCTGGACCCTGGTTTTCAACGCCCGGGTGCTGAAGCAGTGGTAGCAGTTTGGGGGGGCCCAGCAGGTGGGGTTTTTTTTTAACTTTTTTTTTTTAATTTTTATAGTTTATTTTTTAGGCAGAGAGAGACAGAGCATGAGTGGGGGAGGAGCAGAGAGAGAGGAAGGCACAGAATCTGAAATAGGCTCCAGGCTCTTAGCTGTCTGCACAGAACCTGATGTGGGGCTCGAACCCACAAACTATGAGATCATGACCTGAGCTGAAGTCAGACGCTCAACTGACTGAGCCACCCAGGTGCCCCCTTTTTTTAACTTTTTATTTTTATTTGTTTTTTTTTTTTATTTTTTAATGTTTTATTTATTTCTAGGAGGGAGAGACAGCGTGAGCAGGGGAGGGTCATAGAGAGAGGGAGTCACATAATCCGAAACAGGCTCCAGGCTCTGAGCTGGCAGTCAGCACAGAGCCTGACGTGGGGCTCGAACCCATGAACCGCGAGATCATGACCTAAGCGAAAGTTGGACGCTTAACTGACTAAGCCACCCAGGTGCCCCTTTTTTTAACTTTTTAAATGTTTACTCATTTTCACGCCAGAGACAGAACATGAGCGGGGGAGGGGCAGAGACAGAGAGGGAGACACAGAATCTGAAACAGGCTCCAGGCTCTGAGCTGTCAGTGCACAGCCTGACGTGGGGCTTAACCTCAGGAATGGTGAGATCATGACCTGAGCCGAAGTCAGATGCTTAACCGGACTGAGCCACCCAGGCGGCCCAGCAGTTGGATTTTTAACAGCTCTTCAGGTGATCCTGATGCGTGGTCAATTTAAGAGCCACTGGCCCGGGTTCTCAAACCTGCTTGCCTGTCAAAATCTCCTGAGGGCTGTTTTGTGGGGTTTTATTTTATTTATTTATTTTTTAAAATACTTTATTGCTTTTATTATTTATTTATTTATTTATTTTTACAAATAGTTTATTGTCAAGTTGATTTCCATATAACACCCAGTGCTCATCCCCACAAGTGTCCTCCTCCATGCCCATCACCCCTCCCCCTACAAGTACTTCATAAGATGGTTTTCTTTCAGCACTGATCTTAAAGTTCCATATGTTATTTCAAGTATTTTCTCCATCTACTCTACAGTGAGCACCACACAATACCTTAAAGTATTTGAGTATCCTCAAACTCTAACATTTTTGTGTTTTAAAATTTTATGTAAATGAGTTAAATCTTCATAAATAATGAATGAGGGGAGCCTGGGTGGCTCAGTAGGTTAAGGGACGGACTCTTGGTTTGGGCTCAGGTCACNTCTGTTCATATCTTCTGCCCATTTCTTCACTGAGTTGTTTGTTTTTTGGGCGTGTAGTTTGGTGAGTTCCTTATAGATTCTGGATATTAACCCTTTATCTGATATGTCATTTGCAACTATCTTTTACCATTCCGTTGGTTGCCTATTAGTTTTATGGATTGTTTCCTTTGCTGTGCAGAAGCTTTTAATCTTGATGAGGTCCCAATAGTTTATTTTTGCTCTTGATTCCCTTGCTTTTGGGGATGTGTGAAGTAAGAAGTTGCTGTGGTAAAGGTCAAGGAGGTTGTTTCCTGCTTTCTCCTCTAGGGTTTTGATGGTTTCCTGTCTCATGTTCAGGTCCTTTATCCATTTTGAGTTTATTTTTGTGCATGGTGTGAGAAAATGATCTAGTTTCATTCTTCTGCACGTTGCTGTCCAGTTCTCCCAACACCATCTGTTAAAGAGGCTGTCTTTTTTCCATTAGAGGTTCTTTCCTGCTTTGTCAAAGATTAGTTGGCTGTATACCTTTGGGTCCAGCTCTGAGTTCTCAATTCTATTCCATTGGTCTATGTGTCTGTTTTTGTGACAATACCATACTGTCTTGATGATGACAGCTTTGTAGTAGAGGCTAAAGTCTGGGATGGTGATACCTCCCGTTTTGGTTTTATTCTTCAATATTACTTTGGCTATTTGGGGTCTTTTGTGGTTCCATTACAAATTTTAGGATAGTTTGTTCTAGTTTTGAGAAGTATGCTGGTGCAATTTTGATTGAAATTACATTGAATGTGTAGATTGCTTTGGGTAGTGATGACATTTTAAAAATTTATTATTATTAACTTAATTTTAAGATAAAATAAGCTTCACTTTTAAAACAACTTTAGATTTACAGCACTTTTGGGACAATGGTACCGAGAGCTCCTGTATACACCACACTCTGCTTCCTCCTAACACCTTACATTAGTGTGGTGCCTTTGCTACAGCGATGAACCAGGAATAGAGCATCGTTATTAACCAAAGTCCACACTTTATTCAGGTTTCCTTAGTTTTTGCTTAATGTCTGTTCCAGAAACCCATCTAGTGATTGTCGTGTCTCCTTGGGTTCCTCTGGGCTGTGACAGTTTCTCTGACATTCTGGTTTTTGATGAACTCAATGGTTTTGAAGCATACTGATTATTTTGTAGAGCACCCCTCAATTCAGATTTGCACAAACTTTTACTCCCGCCTAGACCGGGGTCATGGGTTTGGGGAGGGAGACCACACACACAATACAGGCACACGCCATCACTGTGACTCATCACTGTTGACATTGGTCTTTGTCACCTGGCGGGGAGGGGTTTGACTTCTCCATCTGCCCCAGTCAGGTGTCTCCACCGTCCAGCTACTACCCCCGTCCCCGAACTTTCCACACTGTGCCATGTGGAAGGAAGTCACTGGGCACAGCCCACACTTAGAGAGTGGGCCCTTAGGCTCCCCTCCCTGTGGGCAGAGAGTTTACATAAACTGGAATTCTTGTGTATGGGAGATTCACCTCCTCTCTCCCATTTATTTACTAATTTAATGATTTATTGACAGCAGTATGGACTCCTGGATATTGATATTCAGTTAGAATGCAATACTTTGTTATGTGGCTCAAGTTGGTGCATCTGTGGCCATTGGGAGCTCCTTCAGTCGGCTCCCTGTGTCCTTTTGACATGCCTCATCATTGGGGAGGTTATTCTTTTACTCTTTTTTATTTTTTGCTACTTCCTCGGCCACTACCAGCTTATCTCGTGTGTTTCCTGCCCCAGGCCTAGAGTCAGCCATTTCTCCAGGGAGTCCCTTCTATTGAGAATGGTATCGGAGACAACATCTGGGGCCTAGGTGTGCCCACTGCTTGGGATGTCATTGGTTATGGGCCTTTTCCACTGACAGAGCAAGGTCATACACGCGTGTGTACTACTCTGTGCACGCACACATACCTGTAACTACGAGTGTAACTGTCTGTATCTGTATTAAGCTGAGTGTGAGTTCATACTGATGCCTTCTGCTCTGAATCCACCGGCCCATGGATCATTCTAGCCCCCTCCCCTCGCCTATCTGTAACCGCACACTCCAGCGGTCAGAAGTGTGGTTCCTACCATCTGCCATCCATGTACTGAATTGTCCAGTTCCAGCACGCCTGGATGACGGTATTGGAATTCTGAAGCCTCGCCTGCCTCCCTGGGAATGGGCTCACCTGGTCACCTCCTGCAGCGTAGCATTTCTCTAACAGGCTGTTTTGCCTTTAGTTTTTACACACTTCAGTCATTCCTAGAGCTTCTGAGGTGCTGAGCCTTCAGTGAGGTTGTTTCTTTTTTCTTTTTCTTTGTAAAAATGTTTATTTATTTGATAGCATGAGCAGGGGAGGGGCAGAGAAAGAGGGAGACACAGAATCTGAAGCAGGTTCCAGGCTCTTAGCTGTCAGCACAGAGCCCTACGCGGGGCTCGAACCCACAGACGGCGAGATCATGACCTGAGCCGAGGTCGGACGCCCGACTGACTGGGCCACTCAGGCGCCCCGGGTTGTTTCTTTCATACATTTGTCATACAGTTAGATACTTCGATCACATTTCTGCATTCCGTCCTCAGATCCCGCCAGTCTCGTAAATGTATGTATTTCAAATGCGTACTTTAAGCCCAACTGTCATGCTGCAAAATTCCTTGGGTTTCGACGGGTGCTTGGTGTTCCTAATTCACCGTCAGGGTATCCTGTAGAATAGCTTCTCCGCCCTCAGAAATCCCCTGTGCTTTACTCTCCCACCTGCTCTGATTCTACCGGATCCTGGTAACCACAGATCTCTTGCCTGATTCTCTCCAGTTTTGCCTTTTCTAGAATGTCATGTAGTTGGAATCATGCAGTGCGCAACCCTTCACACTGGCCTCTCTCACTTAGCAATCTGTGTTTAAGATTCATTTGTGTTTTTTCATGGCTTGCTAACTAATTTTCCTTTTATTGCTAAGGAATATTCCCTCCTACAAATGTGCCGATTTGTTTATCCATTCACCTAATTGAAAGACATATTGGTTGCTTCCAGTGTTTGGTAATTATGAATAAAACTGCAGTTTGTGTGGCTTGTTTTGTGGCCGTCAGGTTTCAAAGCAGGGGGTTCCTTGTTGCTGAAGGCATCCGAACAGAAGCTGAGGCTCACGGAGTATCAAAGATCACATGGGGCCCTCTGCAGAGAGCCCTCTCTGTCTTCGTTCAGGTGTGGAGCTGTGGCAGTTAAGCCCTGGGCCGTTCTCCACCCAGGAACAGAGGAGGGTGCCTGGGGGGTTCCAGCCACATCCAGCCCTTTCGGTGAAAATCTGAACATTCTGCGATCATGCTCTGGTGTGATTGCTCCTCTATTGGTTTCTCACTTTATTTGTCTGATTTTGGAAGGCTCTGCTCTGACCAATGGGGGACTAAACCTGCACAGCCCCGTGAAGAGGAAGCTGGAAGCAGAGAAGGACTATGTCTTTGACAAGAGGCTCAGATACAGCGTCCGCCAGAACGAAAGCAACTGCCGGTTCCGGGACATTGTCGTGCGGAAGGAAGAGGGGTTCACACACATCCTGCTGTCCAGCCAGACCTCGGACAACAACGCGCTGACCCCTGAGGTGAGAGACGGGGGATCCCAGGGGAGGCTCAGGCTGGAGAGGGCTTCTCCTTCAGAACGGGGCACTGGCCTCCTCTTTGTTCCATCAGGGAGCTGATCAAAATAGCCAAGACGCACGCAAACTGGACTGTGGGGCAATGTGCTAATCACTTCACGGTCATTATCCATTTGATCTTTATGACCAGGTAGTGATCCAATCCCCTTTTACAGATGAAGACCCCACCAAACAGAGAGATTCAGAAAATCCGTCAGGGTCACACAGTTAGTCAGGCGACAGCCCCAGAACCCAGATACATCTTGGCTTTTCCGCCATGTCAAATGTTTTTGGGTGGAATTATATTCACTCAGCTCTCTTGCTGTTGGTTTTTTTTTTTTTCAATTGAGATATAATCCACATGCCATAAATTTTACCACTATAAAATGCACATTTTTGTAGTCTATTCACAAGGTCGTGCAACGGTCACCACGACCTGGTTCCAGAACATTTCCATCACCCCCAAAGGAAACCCTGTGTCCATCAGCATCCCTTCCCATCCGCGTCTCCCTCGCCACGTGTGTGGCAACCATGAATCTACTTTCTGTTGCTACGGATTTGCTGATTCTGGATACTTTATATAAATGGAATCGTCTGGTCTCTGGTCTTCTGTGACTGGCTTCCTCCACTGAGCGCAAAGGCTCATCCTTGCTGTAGCACGCGTCGGTGTGTCATGACCTTCCGTGTTACAGACATGCCACATTTTGTCCCTTAGTCATTCAGTGATGGACATGTGTGTCGGTTCCACTTTTGGCTGCTGTGTTATGACTAGCATTGCCGCAGACATCTGTGCACAGGTTTTTGCGCGAACGTGTTTTCAGTGTTCTTGGAGATATTCCTCATCGCAGAACCGCTGGGTCATATGGTAACTCTGGATGTGACTTTTTGAGGAACTGCCGGACTTTTCCACAGTGGCTCTGCCATTTTACATTCCCACTGGCCGTGTGCGAGGGCGCTAATTTTTCTGCGGCCTCGTCAACACTTGTTATCATCTGTCCTTTTTATTATAGCCATTTGAGTGGGTGTCGGGTGGTTTGTCACCGCAGTTTTGATTTGCATTTTCCTGATGACTAACGATGGTGGGTATCTTTTTGTGCGCTTATTGGCTATTTGTCTTCTTTGGAGGAATGTCTGTGCACATCCTTTGCCTATTCTTAAAACTGTTTTTAATTGTTGAGCTTTAAGACTTCTTTATCAGATGTAGGATTCAAAAAGACGCTCTCAGTCTCGGAGTCGTCTCGTTACTTTCTTGATGGTGTCCTGGGATGTACAATGTTTAAAATTTTGATCAAGTCCATTTTACCTGTCTTTTTCTTCCACCTTACATTTTTAATGCTAATCACGCTTATATTTTAGGCAAACAGAGCACGGAAATGGTGTGTACTTAATGCTGTGACATACACAACACCATTTAAGATGTTGTTGTGGGGTACCTGGGGGGAACAATGAAGAAATAAGATTAATATTTTTAAGAGACTCCTGATGGTACAGATGTGGGAAAAGATGCATCCAAGCAGCCTGCTCCAACTAGACCGGCCTGGGACACGGTGGTAGAGTAGTAAATGACAAAAATGGTGACAGTACCAGATACCAGTGGCTCTTTGTGCTTTGTGTTTACTATTTGTCTCATTTCCTCCTCCCAGGAGCCTTGTGATGTAGGGTTCTTACGACCCACCTCTTACAGATGAGGTGATGCAGGCTTAGAGACCTTAACAGGCCTGGGGTCATGCAGCTTCATGGAATATAGCCTCCAGAGAGCAGGGCCCTTGCTACTTGTGGCCACCATATTGTTTCTTACACCCAGCCCAGTGCCTGGCCCGTGGAGGACAGCTAAGTCCACACCTCCCTTTCCCTGTCCTGTGATCCCCTGCCCTCTCTGATTTCCAGAGAGTTAACTGCAGGGACATGTCAGGGAGTGGCAGTCCCCCCAGACTGGGCTTGGGAGGGGGCATCTGGTATTGCCCAGTGTATCCAGCACACTTGGGGAGGCTGGGCAAGCGGACTGGGGCAGGAGGTGCTGTGTCCTCAAGCTTGTAAATCGCATGTCTTCTCATTATGATTGACGTGAACTGTAGTTCCTTCAAGGGACCGTGGCTGTGACAGTCAGGAATGATTGCCAACCTGTAAGGGAAGAGATGTAGCTAAAACCTTTGCAATTTGTGGGACCAGCGACCACCTGCTGCCCCTCCTCTAAGCATGGTGTTTTGGGGTCTCTCTCTTGCACCTTCAGGAACCACCTGAGGGTTCTCTGCTGTATAGACCTCTGTGGTTTACCCCGAAGGCTGCCTTTCCCATACTTACACACACGGAAACCTTGTTATTTTAAGCTCATCATAAAACATTCACATGAGACCAATTCTTCTCGGATTTTTTTTCCTACCTCACTACGTTTTAAAAGCATGCTTTTAAAAAGGCACAGCGTTTTCCTGCCGTAAATCGAATAAATGTGAAGTCTCCTGGTTCATTCTGTCTCTTTGGAGCAGCCCGGCATGTTAACCATCACCTACTCACCACGGACGACATGTGGCGTCCAGCCGATGTCAGACGCCCAGGTTCTCAGCTCCTGGGATGCGGGCTTGGTTAATTAGGGGTTCCATTCCTAATTGGTGTCTGTCAGTAACAGAACAGGAGGAAAGTGGAAAAAAATATTGATCTGGTGTTTCCAGCTTTCTCAACAACCGAAGCTGATTGACTTTACAGATAAGCTGGCCAACTGGGTAAAGTAGCCCCGAACAAAAGATCCCAGTGAAAGGAAGAGGTGGTGTTAGCAGAGCAATATAGATTTCGGAGGCGAGTAGACTAGGTTTGCATCCTGCCTCCAGCACCTCACCTTGGGAAGGTACCTTACCTCTTTTGAGCTTCCTCATTTATAGAAGTTATACTATATCTTGCTTGTGGGATTAGAGATCATGTCTGCACAGAGGCTCACAGAATGCCTGGCACACAGGAAGCATTCAATAAATGTTCCCATCACTGTTAAAATGAAACAGAGGTGATTTAATGGTCTCCAGCAGACCAGCCTTACTTATTCATGGAGCAGCTGGGATGAGGCCACCCTGCATGTCATGATTGAATTTCTTTTTCTTGTTGTACATGGGACATTGGTTGGATTGGCCTCATGGGCAGAAATTCGTACATTACTGGGTGTGTTAACTAGATTCTGAGGCTGGCGGGTATGTTGTAATATTTCTCCCGTCTGTAATATTGCGAAGAACCAGGAAGATAATAAAAATGCCCCTTTAGGAAAGAGCCAGCGAAATAGATTGCCCAAAGTGTTGGTGATTAAAAGCTCATCTATGCCCCCATTGGGAGAAGACCCCAAGCCCTCGCTCAGATCCCGGTTTTCTGCAGTACCCTCAGACTCAACCAGCCACACCCCTCCTTCCACAGGGGCACGGTGGACACGCAGGAGTCACGGCTCACACCCACCATATCCACGTTGCCCCCAAGGCCTGTTAGCTTTAATCCTTGAATAGCCCGCTAATATGCTTTTTTCTCCCTGTTTTCATCATGATCATTATATTCTGGACTGTTGTAATAACCTACTAACAGGTGTGCTCTTTCATGTTTACTCCCCTGCAATCCATTCTTCTCACAGCAGGCAGAGTGATCTGCGGGAATGCAAATCTGATCAAGTCACCCCTTCTACACACACACTTGCACTTGCACGTGTACACGTGTGCTCATGCATTTCAAATACATCTGTGGTTCCCAGTTGCACTGATTAAGAATCAAAACCATTCATGTGGCCTGGTGAGGCTGGTGTGTTCTCACCTGCCCACTTCTGTGACCCTCCTTGCCTTGTGCCACACATCCTTCTTCTTTCCTCCTGCACTCCAATCAGCCTGGCTTGCTTTCATGCTTACATCCGCCCCAGGGCCTTTGCACATACCTGTGCTTCTGACTGAAATGTCCTTCCCTTCCTCCTTGCCTAGTGGCCTTACACTTCATTCAGGTCTCAGCTCAGCCACCACATCTGTGGGAGTGCCCCCCCCATGCCCCGTTCCCAGCTCCCTGCCCAGATTACATCCTTCTCTCACTGTGCACCCCTCTCTTCTGGAATTTGTTGTGGTTTTTAGTGTACATGTATTTGTGTGGTGGGTTGTTAAATGTCTGGTTCTCCCACTACACTGTAAACTTCTTGAGGAGGTAAATACTGTGCTATTCATTCAATTAAGTAAACACTTAATTAGGTTTTGTTTATATGCAAGGTTCTGGACTAGGTGTTACAAGGGTCGTATAGATGAGTAGAAGACTGTTTTAGCTTTTAAAGAATTGTATTAGTTATCTATTACTGTGTAACAAATTGCCCTAAACTTAGCATCTTAAAACAATGAACATTATCTCACAGTTTCTGTGGGTCAGGAATCCTGGTGTGGCTTAGCTGGATGCTTCTGCCTCAGGGCCTGTCAAAGCCTATAGTCAAGTCATGTTGTCTGGGGCTGTGGTCTCAACTGAAGGCTCAGTGGAGGTGGATCCACTTCTAAACTCACCCAAGTGCTGATGGCAGGTCTGAGGCTGTCGCTGGCCAGAGACATCAGTTCCCTGTTGTGTGGTTACTTCGTATGGGCTATGGATTTGCCCTCCACGGGGCTCCTGCTGACATGTCAGCTTTGCTTCCCCAGACGGAGACCTCCATGGGGGAGAGAGAGCAAAAGAGAACAGCCAAGACTAGCCGTGCCCTTTCACATCCCAGTCTCCTCTTAAAAGGGACATCCCGTCCCTCTTGCTGTATCTTGTGGTTAGATATGAGTCACTAGGTCTAGTCTACCCTCAAGGGGAGGGGATGCCACAAGCGTGTGACTACCATGCAGATCATTGAAGGCCATCACAGAGGCCGCCTATCAGAGATTTAAATCAAGCAAGAAGTAGGGTGAGGCAAAGATGCTCACATTCTACAAGGGGGCGTGTCACAAGTGTCTTAGAAGGGATTTACGACACTTGGGGTATCGAGAGAAGGGAAAGTTTGCATTTAGTCAGGGATATTTGGGAAAGCATTCATGAAGGTGGTCACAGCTAAGACTGGCCTTAAGTGGTTGATTTCAGCAAGTAGAGCTAAAGTAGAGAGAGAGAGACTCTGGTCTACTGCTCCTTTAGACCCACTTCTTTTTATTTGTTTATTTTGAGAGCGAGAGAGAGAGAGAGTGAGAGAGAGAGTGAGCACATGGGAGGGGTAGAGTGAGAGGGAGAGTGAGAATCCCAAGCAGGCTCTGTGCTGTCAGAGCAGAGCCTGACATGGGGCTGAAACCCACAAACCATGAGATCATGACCTGAGCTGGAGTCAAGAGTCAGACACTTAACTAACTGAGCCACCCAGGCGCCATTGACCCCCTTGGGATGAATTTGGTTATCTGCTCCTAACACATGGCCGATCAGAAGGTGGAGGTGGCTGTGGGGAGTGTCCTTTGTCCAGCAGATACATCTGGAGCAAATGGCAGCTAACGAGGGCAGTAAATCTCCAGAATTTGGGGCTTCAAAATGCATAGCAGTCTTGGACCATCTGTTAAAGAGGCATTCCCCGGGAGCCTCTGAGGGGACTGGTCTGTTACCAGCTAGCAAGTGACCATCGAGAGGCAGTTATGCGTGTGGAGCGTATCCTGTTTAGGAAGGCAAAGGAAGTAATCATTTTAGAATGTTTCACTTTAAACAAACCAGTTGCGTTGTACAATTTGGGGTCCTTCAAGGAGGTATAACCTCCAACCATCTGTCCAAATTGGATTATCAACAAAAGAAAGGCAAAGGAATGCTATACTAACTAGACATAACATTCTTGAGATTACAGTGTGTAGTTTGTACTTTTCTCGTGTGATTGTAGCACAAATTAACTTTACGCTTAATTCATAAAGGAGGTGGCCGTTTTGTTTGATTTTGTCTTTACTAATTGACTAGTAAATGTGACCTCGGAGAGAGAGGCCACTCTCTGAATCATGTGTAGAGTGGCAGCTTGCATCTTTACAGCAGGGTTTTCTTTTATTTGCCTCTCAGAGAAATAGAGTTCACGGATTGTTCAGAGTGTGTCTATTTCTGGAGGCAGATGGTTTAAAGGACCCACAAGATAGCGGCCTATTCGCTTTTTTGATGTTCAAAATGAAATCTGTGGCTTATACTCGGTGAGAATGGAAAATGCCTCTCCCACCCTCACAGAGCTCCAGCTGGGAGATTCCCTATTTAGATTGACATCCAGCCCTACTTTTTTCCACTAAAATTCACCCATTTACTGAAATCATCCTACAGTATGGAGTAGTGGAAAGAGAAGGGGCCTGGGGGTGAGATTTGCCCCATGGTTCTGCCTCTTGCTGCTGACCTCGGGTGACTTACATCACTTCTCTGAGTTTTCCTTGCTCTCCCCGCAAAATTGGGATCCCAGTCCCTCTTGTACGGGATTATTGTTTGGAGTAAAATATGTGGAAACTACTCTGCGTAATCCCCGGCACCTCCAAGGGCTTAATAAGTGGGTTCTTTAAGAAGTCTAATTTTAAAAACCCGGCTCTCATAATATTTTCCCTTTGTACCCTATGATGATGCCTACTGAAAAATTAACAACGGTCCTTTAAAAGCCTGTTCACTTATTGTCTTCCCAGTTCGACTCTCAGCTCCACCCAGGCAAGTGCATGCCTTTTTTTCTCTTACCATGCCTTTTCTGCACTTATTTCCCCCTCCTTCCCTGCCTTCTGTTGGATTGAGCTTTCTTTATTTTACCCCCCTCCCCCTTCATCGTAATCCACGTACATTTAAGATGTTATCAGTAAGTTACGAACACATGGTGAAGCCTAAATGGGATCATTGCCTCTCCACCACTCCCAGACATAGAACCTTGGCATGTGGTCGTCATTCTTCTCTCATTGTACATGATATTATCGCCTGGACTCTGGTTCTTCTTCCCTTGTGCAAACCCTCACCCTCAATGGTCAATATCAGTATGATGATTTTATAGTCATTCTTATATTGATTTGTCAACACATTCACCGTTTCTTTGCTGGCTGTTATTATTCCTTGCATGTCAGTTTTTTTTTTTTTCCCTTTCTGAATATAGTTTTCTTCTTTCTGAAGTGCATCCTTTTTAAATTCTCCCAGTGAGGGTCTAAGAATGGTAAACATTCTTTTGCTGAAAATGCCTCATTTTTACCCTTGCTTTTGAATGATAGTTTAGCTGGATACAGAATTTGTGTTTGACGGTTGTCTTCCTTGGCACCTTGACAAATTTTATGAGTTCTGATGCCAAAACCCACTTCCCACGTGCCACCTGCAAACCATGCAAAAGTCTTAGCTGAGTTAAGGACAAGCAAGAGTATGGTTAAACCTGGCCTCCTAGAGAAGGCTAGCATACCTCGCCTGGGCTGCACACAGGAATTTTTTCCCCACACCTTTGAAAAGGGCTAAACATGTAAATGCTAGAAGAAGATTTGCAGAGAGATACCAGGGATTACACGGTTCCAAGACGGGCTTCTAAGCCCGTGGCCAGTGACCTCACTGCCACCTTCTTAGCACTCTGTGCCAGCTCTGGGAATGCTGCAAGGGAGCTCTGGTTTTGGTATTTCTTTGCTTAGTCTGGATGTGGCTTGTATTCAGGGGAGCCTTCTTGCACAGGAAGGGAAGATGTACTCGCTTCTGCCCTCGGGGGTGAGGCCTCTGGCAGGGTTGAGGTCTGAAAGCCCCTGGCTCCTGGGTAGACACTTAACATCCCCGCAAATCCATCTCTGCCCGCAGATTATGAAGGAGGTCCGGCGAGCGCTGTGCAACGCGGCCACGGACGACAGCAAACTGCTGCTTCTCAGTGCAGTGGGCAGCGTATTCTGCAGCGGCCTAGATTACTCCTACCTAATTGGCCGTTTGTCCAGTGACAGGAGAAAGGAGAGTACCCGGATTGCAGAAGCCATCAGGTGAGCTCTGCTCATGTTTGGACACTTTGGGACCTGTCTCCATTTTGCCAAACGTAGCACATAAAAATACAGGTGGCTCCATAAAATTTGAATTTTAAACGACAAAGAATTTTTCTTTATCGTAAGTACATCCTATGCAATATTTGGGATATACTTAGACTAAAATTTTTTGTTGTTTATCTGAAATTGGGATTTTAATGGGGTATCCTGTATTTTTCTGCCCAAATTAGGGGTGCCTCTGGTCTCTAGATTAGATCCCACTTTATTCTTTCTCTCAAAAAGAGGTTTTATTTCCTCAAGTTAATTAAGCACAGCGTCTGGTAATGACCGTGTGTTAATCTGTACCACCCCTGCCCTCAGCCAGATGGTGAAGTGTTGGGTTTTCTGGGCATTCCTGCGTCCTGGAGCTGACGTGGCTCAGCCCTTGGGAGAGGATGGAGGGCTACCCTGGGCAGCTGGGCGTCTGCAGACCCAGTGGGGTGGGGAGTGCCACCCCCCTGTCTTGTTGCCGATGGGATCCTGGGGTTGACATCATGTCCCAACAATCAGTATCCCTTTTGGGAACACTGAAAGGTAGTCACTTCCCCATTATGTATAGATTGATCAAAAGCAAGTGAGTGTTCTTTCAAGCAAAAGGGCCGTCACGCAGCCTCCACCCGGGAAGGGTTCACACTTGCTGCTGCCCCTCGGGCTGTGTTCAGACAAGGGTCATGGTGCAGGAATGCCCCCTGCTCTCTTGGAAACGGACACCCATCCATGTGGGATCATGGAGCCTGAGGCTGCATGTGAGGAATTTTCCGGGGCCTCCAATCTCACTGCGCCTGGCAGCGTCGCATGGAGGCTGATTCTCCCGAGCCCATAGCCAGGGGCTACAGAGTGTCCCAAAGATGACACGTGGATGCTGTCACTGGTGGAGTTCTGAGTCCCTTCTTCAGGGCGAAGCATCCGGTGAAGTCTGCCTCAACACACCTGTGTGCTTCCTGTTGCCGATTTCTCGCCCAGAGACGAAGCCAGAAGGCTGAGCACTATTATTAGAAAGGGCATCGTGGTCACATGACGCTCCCAGGCATCCTGGGCGCAGACAGCCCTGGCCACGTCCACAGCGGATTGTTCTCTGCTCGGACTCCGCTGCGCCTTGTGGCAGTTTCCTCGTCACATGCTGAGGGGAACCGTAGGGTCCCCAGTGAGCCTCCTTCATTTACGGGACCATCGGAGACGGGGCGCCCACCTCTGCAGCCTGGGGAAAGCCTTGGTGGTAGCTATCACGTGGTTTACGAATTTCACTGGCTGCATTAGCTGCATTTCCAGAAGTCCCAAATTTGAGGAGATGCTGAATGCACTCACTCACCCTTCAAGAAATGCAGCCCGTGAGATGGAAGACATTTGCGGTCTTGTCAGAAAGGGGGGTTTCTCTTCGGCAGAGCAGAGGGGAGGTGGCAGAGGAAAAGCTTCCCAGTGCTCAGTGTTAGGAGTGGAAGCTCCTAATCCCTGAGCCGGCAGAGACCCCTGGCTAGGGAATGGGGGGGGGGTGTCCCCTAGACCAGTGCTTCCCAGCCCCAGCAGCACAGAGAATCCGCGGGGAGCTTTCCTAGGACCCAGCTGCTTGCCAGCAACCCCAGAAGATGCCATATCGGTGAAAGTGGGGTGCAGCTGGCATGGCTGTGGCTGTAAAGTTCCCTCAGTGGTGCTACTGTGCAGCCGGGCTTGAGAACCCCCACCCCACCCTAGCCCAGGGGTTTCTGCACCGCTGACTGGGAGCACTGGAAGTTCTAGAAACAGCTGGGTCCTTATTTTTACATAACATAAAAGGCTGTTAGAAAGGGTGAAGGAGAAGGTGCTGGAAGGAACCAGGGTGGGTGAGGAACTTCAAGGGCATGGGTGGGTGCAGACAGGACTGTAGAGGAGGGTGCTCGTGGGGTCAGACAGTGACTGCGTCCTGCTCCTCGTCACCAGACTCCTAGGGGAAGGCTCCCCCCAGCCGGCAGCCACACTCCACAGAGTCTGGGACCTGATGGAGCAGAGGAGCATTTCCCAGAGAATGTTCTGTAGATTTCCAGGGCAGCCTCATGAGTGAGGGGCACTGTGGATAAGTGAGTTCGGGCCACACCACGGCTCCTGTCCCTGCTTCTGCAGATTTTCCAGGCTTATTAACATAGTTGCAATCTGAGAAGTCTCTTGTGAAAGAACTTTGTTCAAAATCTAACATGGCTGGAACAGATTTTGGCCTCAGTGACAGTCCCTTGCAGTTCTCTGGGGGCGCGCATGCTCTTGGCTAGGCCGACTTCCAGGATCCAGACAAGCCGCACGGCCCCCGCGGCCCCCCAGCGCCGCTCCCGCCCCATCCTCCTCGTTTCCTAGAGAAAACACGCACACACGTGACCCAGGACGCCGTGTTCAGTCTACAGATGTTTGTTGAATGAACTAGCAGATGTGAGAAGAGCTCAGATGATTCATCCGGCGCAGGCCTCTGTCCAGGACCCAAACAAGGCTGTCAGCCCCATCCTGAGAGAGGCTGCCCTCCCCCGACCTCCTCCCAGGTGACGCGGTGGCCTGCTGGCCGGTTGCCAGGATGAAGAGTGAGCAGATAGCCCGTGTGAAACACTTGGGCTGACCTGGCAAGTAGTACTTAGAACAGGTGTGAAGAAAGAAGTACTCCCATTGCTAGTACTGTTCACATGCAGCCATGAGTTCTAGCTGAGCCCGGTCTGACTGTGGAGTGGGCTTCTAGAGCACCGCTGTGGGGGCCCAGGATGCCCATCACTGTGTGTATCTGGTGCTCCCAGGTCCCGTACTGGCTCTGAACATTGGCGGTGGGCTGCCGTACCCCGCGGCTCTGGTTAAAGGGAATGGATAACCGGGTCACACAGGAAATGCCAGTTGTTCTGGGAATGTAGACAGCCCTGTGTGCAGAGTAGTGCTTCGGAGCCTCCTTTGGGCCTGGAGGGTGGATCTCTGGCAGCTGAGAACAGAGCGAGAGCAGCGCCCGCCGTCCCTGGCAGGTGCACCGACTATAATAAGAGTAGTAGTGACCGAGGGCTCCTGCGTGCCAGGCAGGACACTTTTGTCCCTCTGGGGACAAACCATTGGCTTTCCCATTTGAGAGGGAGTAAAATGGGGTTCTAGAGAGTGAGCAAAGTGCCCAAGATCTCATTACCAGTTAGAAGCAGAGTGGAGACTTGACCCCAAAGTTCCTGCTTCTGCCACATCAGAGCAGCCCAGCACCCAGATGGCCAGAGGCCACACGGCTCAGGCTCCGTGGAGAGGAAGTGGCAGGGGCCAGGGTCAGCATGACTGGTGGACTTTGATGCTAAAGAAGATGGCAAGCCGTCTCCCCCGCACAGTCCCACTGCTAGAGGCAGGATCAGATATCTGAGCGGCAGTGTCTGTAATGCAATATCCTGTTTGGTTTCTGGCTTCTGCATCCACAGGGCCCTTGTGATAGAGATCTTCTGCCTGAGTGAGAGGAAGGGGATGGGGACAGTGGTCTGTGCATTTGCATCTTCATATCTAGGATGGGAGCCCACGAAGCGGCTTGAACTGAAAACAGGGTGGCGTGGGGGTGCGGGGTCCCCTTAGCCATCCTCGGGGTGCTCAGTGCCTCTGCACAGGGCTCAGGCTGGAGACCACAGAGGAAAGGGCTCTGGGCTCTGGCACGGTGTGCTTTCCGGAAGGTCGTGAGGGCCGAGGTGAATTCCTGAAGGGCTGCCGTGTGCAGTTTGGAGCAGATTGGGCCTGCGAGAGGTCCGCAGTGGGCAGGCATCCTGCTAGGGAAGGACCTCTTTACTGGAAGTGTCTACAGCAGCTGGGGGATGGCCTCCTCAGGATGCCAGGAGGGGACTCCTGCACTGAGCGGAAGACTTGGCTCGATGACTGCCCGAACTCCTTTCCAGCTCCAAGATGCAAGGTTCTGGACTTGTGTATGAAGGGGTTTAGATGTGGAATGGTGGCCCCAAATCACTCAGAACCTCTGCCTCCAAGGACCCTGCCAAGAAGTCCATGTGCTGTGCAGCCTCCAAATTACATTTGGTAAAAAGTCACACATGAAGGCCAGTGACTGAGGCCATGAAGTTAGGAAGTCAGGCCGGAAAGTGGGCCACCAGAAAACCAGGAACCAGAGGCCATGGTGCCGGAATGCAGCAGCGTCCTTTTGGGGGTCAGCTGCCATGGGCTGGCAATGGCTGAGAGCACACCCCCTTCAACTCACACATCGCTGCTCAGGGAGTCAGGAGATGGGATGCCTCAAGCCTGGGTTAAGGGTGCGACTCACATGACAACACATAGTTCATGAGACGCCCCCTACCCCAATCTTCTCACAGTTGAATCCAATCCCAACATATCACTGTGATGGCTACATCTCTTGGTGAGGATTGGGGGAAATGCTGATCCTTGAGGAAGAATAAATCAGCCAGATTTAGTGAAGTATTAGCTGCTGTAATGAATGAACCCAAATATATGTGATGACTCAATTGTGATAGAAATCTACTTCTTATATATGGGAACCTGAAATCGTGTTACTCTGAGCCCATGGCTGCCCTCCAAGTATGACTCAAGAGCCCAGACTCCTTCCATCTTGTGGCTCAAGACATGCCTTCCAAGACTGCCATGCCTGTCAAAGGCTTGCAGACTCATGGTGGGAGGTTTCCGCGCACGGGCCCAGAAGTGTGCGTATGGCTTCCATTCACCTTCCATGGCCAGCATTTGGTTACTTGGCGACAGCCACCTGCGAGGGAGGGGAAATGTGTTCCAGCAGCAGACTCAGGAAGAAGAGGGAACAGATAGTTGGGCTCTGGTGAACAGCTGGTGTGTTCCTGCCGCACATCTGCATATTCACTCCCATTCTTGGGAAACTCCTCTGTTTATTTGGCAATCATTTGCCTGAGTGTGAACTCTGGTATATATGGGCACTAAGCCTGTGTACGAGGCAGACCTGCAGGTTTCCGCAAGGAGCTGGAGAAGGAGGAGATTCCAAAAGCAAGTAAGCGAGCAAGTAATGAGGATAATTGCAAATTGTGATAATGGTGTTTTCCAAGAACTCTCAGAAGGCCCGTGCAGCTCATGCATAATGAGCAGGCATGAGGGAGACAAGAGACGTGTAGGCAGAAGCAGACCGAGGTCATGGTCAGGAGTATGGATTTTATTCTTGTGAGTTCCCAGTAGTTTCCAGTCTTCCACCTGGGAATAATGAAGGATGCAGGCTTTACTAGACCTCTTGGATCTTTCCTCCATGTCCAGATGAACATTAACATTTTATAGATCTTATATAGCAGCTAGAGGAAAGGGAAAAAGCATTCTGGGGCAAAGGAAGGTAGAGGTGGATCTGCTTAATGGGTACAAATGCATGCAGGAACTTTGCTCACTGCAGAAGGGCAGGGTGATAAAATGTCTCCAAATCTCAGAGCCAGGATCCCAGATGCCTCATGCCTCCAGGGGGGGTCCAGTGTCCCCCACTTTTGGTTGAAGCCACCCTAACATATGGATGGATCCTTGTCAGCATTCTAGAACCACCCTAGATGAGTCTCATCCCTCACATCCAGATGAGTCTGGAATCCCTGATTCAGAGTCAGACAAGCCTAGGACTGAAAGAAATGTTATGTGCCATCAGTCCTCACCCGTGCCCACCTTCTGAAGCTTGAATCCCCTCTACAACTTCACCCAAAGCGATCCTCTGGCCGAAGGTGGAATACCTCCAACATGGAGGCATTCATACCTCCCAACACCACCATTTCCACCCTCAGGCAGGGCTGTTAGAATGTTCCTTCTCTCCATGTGTTCAAATAGGTCTCCTTTTTGTTCTCTTGCTGGTTCTAAACTTGACATTCAGGTTGGCTTCCTTAGGATATTTACAAGTTGCGAATATCCAGGGAGTGAGTGTGGTACTGGGACAACAGGCATGACCTGGGACCATCTGGGCAAACGGGGAAAGGCAGTCACCCCCCATGAATTTCTTTCTGAAAACCTGCCACTGACCACCACGTGTGCCATGCCTGTGACTGCAGCTTAGTGGCTTGGTGTCCAGGAGGATGTGACCCTTGCCTGGCACCCCTCTTCCCTCTGATGACCGGAGGGTGCCAGACAGCACCGGGGAAGCCGGTTGCAGCCTCGGTAGGTTCAAGGGTGTCAAATAGGTCTGGGCAAGCCTGGTCGCCTGTTAAAGAGGGTCTTCTCTTTTCTCCCAGGGACTTTGTGAAGGCCTTCATCCAGTTTAAGAAGCCCATCGTGGTCGCGATCAACGGGCCTGCCCTGGGCCTTGGTGCCTCCATCCTGCCCCTCTGCGACATCGTGTGGGCCAGTGAGAAGGCCTGGTTTCAGACCCCGTATGCCACCATCCGCCTCACACCCGCTGGCTGCTCCTCATACACCTTTCCCCAGATCCTGGGCGTTGCACTGGTAAGCCTCCTCCACCTTTGGGCAGAATCCCTCTCTGTGATCTTGACAAGACCCCTTCTCTGTTCTGGATTTAGGATATGGCCCTACATATGAATAAGGAGCTCAGGGGTTCCCCCGGCCGGTGGAATCTGCTGACTGTCTCTGCTTCCTCTGCCTCCCTCCAGGGCAGCTGGGATGCGGGCAGGCTGCCCTTGGAACCTTCCGGCGCTGCCACCAGATGCCAGGGCTGGGTGTGCCCAAGGGCTGAGAAGATGATGGCAATGTTCGCTCACCAAACACAGACTTTGTTTACTTAACTGAGTTAACTCAATTCAGCTAGTTCAGGTAACTAAGCATGTAACTAGTTAAAGCCAACTAAACTAAGTTCAAGCACTTTGCAGCCATTCTTTCATTTATTCCTCACAATAGCCTGATAAGACCTTGTATCAGAATAGACTGTGTGCTGTAGCAAACAATCCCACAATCCCAGGGTCCAAACAACAAAAATTTCTTTCTCATTCTTGCCGCAGTCTGGCCGTCCACACTGACTGGGGGCCCAGGCGTCTTCCATCTGGTAGATACACCTCTGCTTCCGGCCAGTGGATGTGTAGAGAGAGCTCGAGTGTTTTCCGGAGTCAGGCCTGCAAAAGGCATCTTCATCCCCACTCACTTTTCAGGGGCCAGGATTCGGTGGCGTGGCCACACCTACTTGCAAGGGAGGCTGGGAAATGTAGTCCTGCTGTGTGTCCCAGAAGCAGGAGGGGATTTGGGGCCATCCCAGGGCAGGTTGCACCTGGAGAACCTGTGTTGGTCTCCGTCACACAGCTGGCGAGCTAAACTGGAGAAGTTAAGGAACTTGCCGAGTCATGTGTCAGTAAGCAGGCAGAGGGGCCTCTGAGTGAGCGGTGGGCTTCACTGCAGGCTGCTGACAGATTCTGCACCAATAGCAAGAAGCAAGCGTGGTCGGGGGCCAGCAACAGCTAACACTTGGAAAGCACTCACCACGGCCAGGGCTTGACGGCCGCTAACTCGGTCCCCGTCCCCCCACAACCCTGTAAGGTAGGGCTGTAGTTATCTCCACCTGACAGATTGGAGGCTGAGGCTCAGAGAGGGTGAGTTGTGCAGGGTCACACAGTGGGAGGGGCAGTCGTGGTGTCTGAACCACAAACTATCTGGCTTCAGAGTCTGTGCTCTTTACCACCACTACAGGAGGGCCTGCATCCACAGAGTGAGTCCGAAATTGGGCAGGGGGCGGGGGGAGGGGGGAATGTCTCTACCTGGTGCTTGTTTGACCTAGACCGTATTGTCTGAAATCAAGTGCCAGCTCCTTGTAACCCCTCGTCCCTCCAAGAAGGACCTCCACACCAGTTCTAGAAAGTTCCAGCACCCACATGTGCAGGTGTAGGTGCTCTTGTCTGATACTGGAGAAAAACTGGAGGAAAACTGGCCACATTCCATTGCAAGGGACACCTGTGACCTCCTGTGTGTTGAGCCTGGCAGGCCCGTCATCAGCCCTGACACTGTTAGCTTGCTCTGCTGTGACAGATGGTCCTGGAAACTCTTTCCTCCATCCTCTCCTTTCCCGACTGCTTCTTGGCCCTCCAATAATTTATCTGTTTGTCTCTCACAAAGCCTTTGGTGGGTCTTCCATTCTGAGTTGGAGCCCCTTGGCAAGGCTCAAAAGGTTTGAATGACCCAGGCCTTCTGGTGCCTTTTCGTGTTTGGTCTCTGGCCTTGACGTTCACATCCCACAGCTTGGAAGAGTAACTCCTGTGTGACTCCCGAAGCTTTGTGGGCTCAGCGCGGCCACCACCCGCTGAGCAGACCGAGGTCCGTGCCCCTTCCGTCCTTAGGATTCCTGAGATTCTCCATCTCCCACCCCAGGCTGAGGTCCTTGGGTGAAGCCCTCGGGTGCCAGCCATCCCCTGGAGTTAGTGGGGCCCTCACTGAAGTGCTGTTGCTACTGAGATCCCGCACAGGGATGGCCCAATCACCTTGGCGCTTCCTGCCGTCCCTTTCATAAAAGCGTGTCCACCGTGCTGCATCACACACTGAAGCCACATGGGCCCTCTGATGACAGAGGACCGAGCGGGTTGCCCCAGCAAGGTTCTCCAAGCTTGTGCTCAGCACCACGTGCGGGCTACTTTACTGGTCACTTTCCACATGGTGGTCTCATTCACTTTTGCTCGACACCCACAAAGGTAGGTCCTGCTGCCCTCTGTTCGGCAGAGAAACTGCAGCAAGGAGAGCTGAGTGGTATTCTAGCAGGTGCTGCTCCTTCTTTGAGTCCACAGACCTAAGTGAGCTCCCAGGAGGCACCAGGCCTTTTGCTTTACCTGCTTAGAAGCGCAGAGATGAGTGACACAGGGACTCCGTCCTTGGTAATCCCGTCGGTGGGCGCTGATGCATGGCTGGCTTGGTGTTTCCCTGCTCTCCTGTTCTCTCATTGTGAATCCTCACAGGTGGTAATTGGTACCCACTTCAGAGATGAGTAAACAGATCAGAGAGGCAGAGAGATTTGCATAGGGTCACAGGGCAAAGCCAAGGGCAGAGCAAGGGTGCCTGATTCTGTGGCCGGTACTTCCCTCTGCCCAGGTGCTGCCGACCTCGGCTTTCCTACCTGGGGAGGGAGAAGATCCATAAGTGGCCACGCTGCTGTACTGTGATGAGGTGCAGAGGTGGTTAGAGAAGGCTCCCAATGCGGGCACCTCCCGAGTGAGTCTGCAAGGAAGGGGACCCCCAGTGTCCCCCCTCAGTGTCACTCTTTGATGCACGAAACAGGAAGAGCAAGTACGAGGTCACTGGAGACCCCCAGTAGCCCCCGTCCACCGGCACCGCCCCATCCACACAGGAGGGCCAGCAGGTGGCCGGTAAGGCCATTCGGACTCAGGACCTTGGGGCCTGCTCCAGGCTGCTCACAGTCTCACCCGTGGCAGGAAAATGAGGCAGGCAGGGAGCCCAGGAAGCAAACACTTTCCCTTTTGATCTCGGCCACTGTGCTGTGCCCAGACCCAGAGCTGCTCCTGCTCCTCCCCGTCCTTTGTGGTTGCAAAAATGTGAACACTGTACAGCCTTATCTCTTTCTCTGTCTCTTTTATTTCAACCATTTCTGAAACTCCAAGAATGTTGCTGACTGAGATGTCTTCATGCCGACTGTGTCCTGGTCGGGTCCTTCTATTGAGTTCCTCGCTTTCATTTCCCCTTCTCTTTCCTGAGACAGAGGTGTTTCTAAACAAGTATAATGACATATATTTGTCTTCATAGCTCTACCCAGATGCATGCTGTAGGCTCATTACTGGCCTGGTAAATTTCTCTACGCTGGCAGAGAATGATGGTCCTGTGGGTCATCACGACCCTCAGTGGCGCCCAGAACAAAGGGGGAAACACACGTGTAGACCCAGCAGCTGAGAGAGCCGGGCATGTCAGCATCAATGCAAGAGGGGCTAAGCATGCAAGGGGCAGGCAGATGGATGGCTGGTCAGGGAAGGGATTGTCTGCTGCGCGAGGGAGGTGGGGATTTATCCTGAAGGAGATAGGGACCCCACCACATGGCGGTAACCGTTACATGCTAGTTGTCAGCGGGAGAGTCGCTTGGTAAGTCGTAGTGGTGGCTGCACTGGGCTGTCGGTGCCTAGGATCTCTCCACTGGGCTCCTCCCAGGACATGTATGGAAGCTGTGAACAAAAAGCAAGAGGAGATTCTTTGGGGAGTGGGGTTTGGAAGGAAACCGCAGAAGGCCAGTGGGCAGGGGTGTAGGTAGGGAGGGTGCTTTTTGCCCCTCACAACTGAGCACAGCCCTGGGCCACCGGGGAGACGCGCCTCTGCGTTAGTATTAGGGTATTATCTAGGACCTTTCTGGCTGCCAGTGATGGAAGCACTTTAACTGGTTTAAAGGCAGAGGAAAAAGAATGCAGTTGTTGTCCTAACTTGGGTATCCGGAAGTGGAGCCTTCCTTGGGGACGCTGGGGTCCAGGAATCCCAGCTCAGTGAGGGCTCTTGTCCTCCAACCTTCCTTTCCTGCTGGCCCCACTTCTCCAAAGAGTGGGGACACAGCAGTGGGTGGCCATGGGCTCCTTGACTTGAGCACGTAACCAGAGAGGGAGAAAGATTCTTCCCGTCACCTCTAGCTTAGGGCTTTATTACATGGGTGGATATGTGTTCATTGCTGGGAGGGGGCGTCAGCGCTGAAATGGACCCAGCCCGAGGTGCAAGCCCACTGCCGCGGGTCCGCTGCCGGAAGTGGGGAGGGGTGTTGGGCAAATGAACCCACAGTAGGTACGCGGCTGCTATTGGGAATTTAAAGAAAGCTGTGGACCCTCTGATCAGAAACACACACAGACACAGACACAAGTAGTTCCCAAAGCTTCTCCCAGGTGATAACCCTGCCTTTGGGAGCCGGGACAGCTGTGCACGTCCAGCCCAGGCCTTGCTAACAGATGTGGAAGGTGCTCTGGGCTCTCAGCCTTCCCCCGCCTTTGCTTTTTTCAGGCCAATGAGATGCTCTTCTGTGGGCGGAAGCTCACTGCCCAGGAGGCGTGCAGCAGGGGCCTGGTGTCCCAGGTCTTCTGGCCAACCACGTTCAGCCAGGAAGTCATGTTGCGGGTCAAGGAGATGGCATCCTGCAGCGCAGTGGTGAGTTCCCGTGTCTTTGTGTGCTTGTGCTTGCAACAGACCCATTTCACAGACGAGGGTGATGAGGCTGGAAGGGGTCAACTGACTTGCCAGAGGTCATGCAGGGCATGTGTAACACCACCACAGTGCCTCATCTCGGTGTTGAGAGCTTAAACCAGGAGAGAGAGAGAGAGAGTCTGCATTCTTAGATACATTCCCCATCATCTCCAGTTTGAAAACCACACGGCAGAGATTTATACTCAGAGGTAGAGTAGGTTGCCTTAAAAGAAAGTCCTAGACACACAGGAAAGCACAAAACATCTGTAGTTTTCAAAGAATATGAGACACAAAGGCAAATAAGGACCAAGGGTATTACACCATCCGAGAGATGAGAGAAACCAGCACACGCCACGCCTGCATTTCACTTCTGCCCACGGAGTGCTTGGCGCATGTAAGCATCACCACTGGACTCTGAAGACACACTGAGAAGTGGATAAATAAATAACACCTCTGCAGAGGCGCCCGATTTTAATTAAGTGTCGATTTTATCTCATAAAAGTCACTCTGAGCACAGTATGGAAATATCCTGTAGAAAGGGGGAGTGGAGGCCGTTTCTGGAGCCACAGTGCTGGTCTAGGAAATGAGAAAGGTGATTTGGGAGAAAAGGGCCGGCGTGATGGGGGGGCCCTGTGTGTGCTCCAGAGTCAGGGGGGTGCTGGGCTGCAGTTATGGGATCAGACCTGCGAGCACCTCTTCCTTCTCTCTGTCTGCCCCTCGCCCCCTCGCCCCCAGCTGCCATGCCGCTCATGATTTGCCTCCTCGGCCTCGACTGGACACCTACTGTGTGTACGCTCTGCTCCCTGGAAGCCAGTGATGATGGGGTGGCCGTGTGCCCGCATCGTTGGGGAACACATATTAAGGGCCATGCATTCTGCTGATCTCTTTCTGTGGATTCTCTTTTAAATTTTCCTGATAACTGTGGTGTCCAGCTCATCCCACTTTGCTTGGGACTCTTCCTGAATTGATCACAGACAATCCCATGTCTCAGGAATCCCCGGGCAGAAAAAGGCTGATGACCCCTACAATCCGCTGCACGGAGAGACACGTAGACATTCTAAGCAGAGGAAGTGGTATGAGTGAGGTCACAGGAGTCCAAAAACCCCTGTGGGGTTTAGGCGGCAGCCCCCAGCAGTCTGTGCAGGTACATGGGGTGTTGGAGGGACATGAAAGCTGAAGAGGAAGGTAGGAGAAAGGCCTTGAGGCTCCCCCAAGGAGTCTGGCCTTTGGGCAGTGGAGGTGCTCCAGGAATGAGCTGTTGACGAAACGCTGCAAGCAAATGTCTCCTGTTGACGGTCCTGGAATCAAGAGCTTTGGAGAAAGGAACCTGCCTGAGAAAGAAACCTGCCTTACAGCCTGGGAGATGGTGTTCTTCAGGGGAATCCTTGCAAGGCAGGAGGCTGCCTCCAGCCTGGGCCGAGGAGGAAAATGCCAGCTCCCTGCCTGCCTGCTTGAGCAAGGAAGCTCCTGTCTCCCTTTTTCTGTTGGAAAGCCCTTGGGGAGAGCGTGTGCGAAGCCTTGACATCAGCAGAGGAAGGTGGAGGCCAGGCCTCATGGCCCCACCATGGCTATGGCCGAGCGAGGCAGCAGCCCAGCCGGGTCAGCCAGGTGACTGCAGGCTACGTCCATCACACCTGGGCACCTGGACCTCCTTTATCTGTAACATGGCGACAAAAATACAACCTGTTTATGGAGTTATCATGAGGAAGAGATAAGAGAAAGCAGGGAGAGTGCTTCTCAGGCAGGCTGTTGGTCAGTAGTGCTTGTGGGGGCATTGTTACCATTCCGCTGATCAGTCCGGTCCGTGTCACTCGTAACTAGGATGCTGTGATGACTGTTCTTACCACTAGTACCGGCCTCACTGCAATTGCTGCCGTGTCACTGTCCTGATGCCATCGCATCCTCGCCACTGTTCCATTGTCTCCGCCACATTACTGACATTACCATTCTCATTGCTACTGTAGTCCTGTGGCGTTATTACTCTCTGTCACCACTGTTCTCCCCCTTCACTGCAATTATTGCGATTATCGTTACGATTCTCACAACGATCACTACTGTTACTGCTGTTGCAGTTGGTCAACAAGAGGCACCATGGGTGGGGCGGGGCCTACGGATACTCTGACAGCTGTCCCTGTCCATTCATTATCTTACTCTGTGGTTCCAACCATCCTTAAGCCAGGTATCATTGTTGCCGTTTCACAGCGAAGCCTGGGGAGGTGAAAGCAGTGTTTCCCAAACTTTTTCATGCTACCTGTAGAAAATGATTCTGAGTGTATGTCAGACCCTCGGGGAAAGGACAAAGCTCTCGCAGTCGGGGGTAACTTGGGCCCCACCCAGCCATCCCAGGGGCCGAGGGCTCAACATCTTTGCATGCCTGGAACTTCAGGAGGCAGGCTCTTCTAGCTTTGGGCATCGGAAAGTTAGCTGGTGCGTCATAGGCCGAGTGCATTCTCCCGGAGCCGAGTCCTCGGTGCTGGCTAACGAGGCTCATGCATTTCCCTTCAGGTGTTGGAGGAGTCGAAATGCCTCGTTCGGAGCTTCCTGAAATCTGTGCTGGAAGATGTGAACGAGAAAGAATGCCTCATGCTCAAGCAGCTCTGGAGCTCCTCCAAGGGCCTGGATTCCCTGTTCAGCTACCTGCAGGACAAAATTTACGAAGTCTGAGGAGCCCCAGGCCACTTGCCAACCATACTCGAGGGCACCTGACTTCCAGCTTCGCGCCGTGCCTCAGAGATCGGAGCACGGCTGTGCTGGCCAAGGAATCCGTCAAGGTGTCTCTCTTGTGTCCATTTCCTCGCGTCCTTTGGTTGTTCCGCATTGGTTTGGTTTTGTATAACGGAGGTGAAACTCAGCATACTTGGCCTCCCCCAGGGCCCCCCCCTCCCCCCCGGCCCCTGCACTGGCTAGAGAGCTATCGAGGGCTATATCTTCCCAGGCCTCTGCCAGTCCCCACTCGCTGAAATGCACCATCCTGGTCCAGGAAGGGGAAGACTGATCTTCTCCTTCCTTCTGACTCAGGCTGTGTTTACACAGTGCCTCTGCTTTGGAGACTTGGCTGCATGGCTCTTTCCGGTCAAGTGCAGATCAGGTGACGGGGGACGGTCCACCTTAGGGAATTTCCAGACTGATGAGCGAAAGCGGTTGTGTCGAGCCAGCCTCAGTCTTCTCTCTGATGCAAATCTGTGTGACTTTTAGGGCTTGGTCTTAAAACCCAGTTGAGTGATTTGCAAACCCACATATTGTATGTTTAGGAATGTTTTGTTAAATATATATTTTTAAAACAACGTAAGTGGAAATTCTGATAATTTATGTGTATTATATGTAAAGCTAGTTTTACAAAAACATGAACTACTAGGAAAAAGGTTTTTTTTTCTTTAATCAACCTTATTTAAGTTATTTATTTTGTTTATATATTATGATATCTGTCGTTGACACAGATATTATTTTCCTACTGCCCTGGACCAAATCCCCTATGAGGTTCATGCCGTTTGGTGTGTTCTAGCAATGAACCACGCAGAAATACAATTCAGAGAGATCCTTGTGGGTAAAAGGAATAGTTTTGCACCAGATTCTGTTCGTGTAAATGGTTCTCAGCTGTAATAATTGCCTACTTGTTGTTGGGAGAAATTATGGGAGAGTTTTTTCTTCACTCTGCTGCCTTGAACGAGATAAAGGGGCCTCCAGCCTGAATGGTACTGACACAGACCCAGTCCCTAATTTGTGACGTCAGGAAGAGCTAATCGGCCCTGCCTAGGGATTTCATGTTGTCTAGAATGAGCCTTTTCTCTTTGGGGCAAACGACGGAGCTTAGATTTCAGAGTCCCTTTCTTCCGTGTGGACAGCGGTGTCTGGTTTCGGCCATCCAGGGAGGTGGGGAGCTGTCCGTTGAGCTGTCAGGAGGTGTGAATCATTTACTTACATCAGGGAGAAATAACCAGGGATGAGGTCTCCTGTCCCAGGGTCGCTGGGCTGCATGGAGACCCCAGTATCTGAATTTAGACCATCGGCCCAAAGTCCACGGATCAGCCGCAGAGAAGGGGTGGAGTTGTTTTCGATCTGGGTTTCCCTCTGTGCTCACCAGCCCATCTCAGCCCTTGTTGCACACAGCGAGTGGAGCAGTGAGTGCCGGGGCACCGTGGGGGAGGGGAGGCAGGTTGAGAACAGGGAGGGCCATTGCCACAGTTTCCTGTCTCCCTCTGGCCCTTTCTCTTTTAAAGGTGAGCAGATGCAATGGGAGGGGGATTCACGGCCCTGAGCTCTGTGTTTTAAGAATAGGTTGAGCATCTACACTATGGCGAGAGGCGTGGTCTTGTAGACGGTGCAAGTGATGTTCATCTGGACATGATCCTTACAATGGCCGCGGTTCCCTCTATAGATAGCCTCTCTCCTTTTGAGTTGCCCATGACCTTAGGAGGGTCAGGGAAGGGGAGGCTTCTTGCCTTCCCCTCTCCTTCTCCTAGCTCTGCTTGGCCCCCTGGGATACCGCAGACACCGCAGACCTTGGCCGCGGGGGATTACTTCGGGGAAACACCTGCTTTTGCCCAGATGCCTGCCGTCCTGTCTCCACTTGGGTTTTGTCTCTTCCTCTGAGAAAGCAGACAGATGCTCTCCCCAAGCCCCTGGACAGACATCGTTCTCGTGTGTCATGCAGATAATCTCTCCCCCACTGCTAAATCCTCTGAAGAAAGAGCCCCGAGCTTCCTGTGTACTTTTTTGGGGGAAACGGTTTCCTGTCTATGGAAGCAGTGTCTGGGTTCCCATTAGGATGGCAGAGGATGTTTGGAAGTTCCTTTGGATCAGTGTCCATCTCTGTTCTCTGCGGAAAGAACCCGAAATGCTGTAGCTTCGGCCATATCACAGATCCAAACTTCTGACCGTTTGAAGGATCTCTGATGATAAGGTCAGAATAGGAAACCGTTACGAGGGTAGAGTTCCTGGCTGTCCGTTCGTAGGTTCTGGGTACTACAGGAGGTGCCTTAAAGGATGGTCTGTGTTTGGTTGTTTCTATGCAGTCTATTCGAGGAGAATGTTCCACCAATTGGGTAGAAGTAGGTAAAATCTGTTTGCTGTGGGGTAGACCGCATGGCTGAGTTCTCCACTTTCTGGATAGTTGTTTTGATACTGTGAAGATGAAATCCAGGTAACTTTTGGCAATTTGACCTGGGATGGAAAATGCCAGACCTGTGGATGTGTCTGTGTTTATCCTAACAGCTTTCTTGAGATGAGGGGCTCAGGCTTTCACTTCTTATCTTCAGGCACACAGCCCTCTCTCCGCCCATAGCATCCTTTCTGCCCTCTCCGTACCCTGCTTCGCCTCCACACCACCCTGTCTGTCCCTTTCCAGAGCGGGGGCAGGTCTCTGAGGAATTGTGCCGGGTCTTGGCAGACCTAACCCAGAATGACCTTTGGAGTCGGAAGGACAGCTACGGGTGGGAAGTTAGTCGAGGGTACTTCTGCAGTCAAGGGACCCTCTAGGCAGCCCGCTCCTTGCCATCCTGTCAGCCATGAGTTAGAATTCCCCCCCACCCCCTGCTCCAACCCCCAGG